>NC_142035.1:61111258-61413487 GCF_982192425.1 Myodes glareolus
ATGGAGTTTCTCTATTAAGAAATCTCTCGATCGGAGCACTGCTGGACATATCTGTGGGGATTGTCTTGGTTTTTAGTTGATTAGGAGCACCCACCCACGGTAGGGAACATACTTCCCTAGACAGGTAGTCCTGGGTTGCATAAGAAAGTTAGCTAAGCATAAACCTGTGAGGAAGCCAGTAAGCAGTTCTCCTCTGTGGTTTCTGACTTGACTTCAAGCCCCTGCTTGAATTCCTACTCCAACTACTTCAAATGAAGAATTTGTGACTTCAAAGTAACACCAAAGATGTCCTCTCCTCCCCACAGTTGTTTTGGTAAGGGTGTTCTATCACAGTGACAGAGAAGCACCTAGAACGCTCTGCAAAGGTCAGAATGGGTCTCTGATTTCACATGTTAGAGTATCCTGTAAGTGGAAGTGGTGTGGCAGTCTCAATGGCTGTTCATGTCAGAAACTGGAACCCAAACACTGTGAGTGTGGGAGGATAGGGACAGGTTCCCATGAGGAAGTAGCATCAGTTAATGACAGGGATAACCACGAGGGGGAGTGTTCAATATGGAGAAGGAAGGAACATCTAGAGGATGGGGCTGCAGTGCAGTGAGTCAGGGGCGGCACAGTGTCCTGGAACTTGGAGTGTGCAGAACTCAAAGCAGGCAGAAAGAAACACGTGAACATATTAGTTTTTAACCTAAGAGATTTATAGAACATTAAAAATTGGAAAAATGATGGATTCTCGGACCTCATAGTGATTCCTTTAAAATGGATTAGAGATAGTCCAGAGTCAATACAGGTGATGTGGGATCTCTGTATGCTGTGAATATGTTTTATTACCATTGGTTAATAAAGAAGCTGCTTTGGCCTATGGCAGGGCAGAATATAGCCAGGCAGGAAATCCGAACAGAAATATATAGAGAGAGAGTAGGTGGAATCAAAGAGAAGCCATGTAGCTGCTGAAGGAGAAAGATTCCAGAATCTTACCACAGCCTCGTGATGATACATAGGTTAATATAAATGGGTTCATTTAAAATATAAGAGCTAGCTAGGAATATGTCTAAGCCATTGGCCAAGAAATGATGTAATTAATATAGTTTCTGTGTGATTATTTGGGTCTGGGCAATGGGCAAATTCCACAGATTCCATTTACAAATCACAGTCTCTGTTTACAACAGAGAGACCAGAGATGCAAATGGTTTAATAGTCATCTGGCATAATGCTGTCTGGCATAATGCTGACTGCTTGTAATAGGCAGGGGAAGGATGTAGAATTGAGATTGTATAGGCAGTGGAGAGAGAGGCAGGGACCAAGGATAAAACCTGGGATTCTAGTTCAAGCAACTCAATCTAGAAAGGATCTGTATACTGAGCCAGGCAGCTCCAGAACAAAGGCAAGGTTTGAGAGATAGAGATAGATAGATAGATAGAGAGAGAGAGAGGGAGAGAGAGAGAGAGAGAGAGAGAGAGAGAGAGAGAGAGAGAGAGAATGCTCTTGACTCCCTTTGACACAAGTGTGGCTGCTTTAGTCCTAGAGTCATACTTCTGTGAGTTGAATGTGAAGTGTCTCCTCTAGGCTCAATCATTTAAACATGTGTTCTGAACAGGTGGCTCTTTTCTATGGAAATTTGGGAGACTGAGTCTCTTTGGAGGAAGTAGGTCATAGTGGGTGGGCCTTGAGGCCCACAGCCCAGTTCTGCTTCCTATCTTTTCTCATCATCCTGGTCCATGGAGAAGCAGGCAAGAAGCCTCAGTCCCCCCCCCCCCCGGTCACTGTGCCTTCCTCACCACAACAAACTGAACTCTCAAATCATAGGCCCCAAATAATTCTTTCTTGTATAGTTTTTATGTCAGGTATTGAGTTACTATAGCATGAATTCTATTTGGTCTTAATAATAAAAACCCAGAATCAGAAATAGGGGTTAATGTTGAAGATCAGAGAAAAAGTACAGCCAACCACGAGAGAGACCTTTCACCCCTACCAATGCTCAGAGAAAAGGGAGGGTCCTGTCCTCAGACTGCGTCTTCAGACTCCACCCACAAAACCTCAGACTGCAACTGTCTCCACCAAACCTCAGATTGCTCCGAACTCCTGCCTCATCTTACCTTATATTCCTCTCTCGGTGCAGCCACATCACTCCTGTCTCCGCCTCCTTAGAGTTGGAATTAAAGGTGTATGATCCCAAGTGCTGGAATCACCTTTGTGTGAGCTCTGTTTCTCTTTTAGACAAATTCAATCTCATGTAGCCCGGAGTAGCCTTGAACTAACAGAGATTCATCTGCCTCTGTCTCCCCGATCCTGGGATTAAAGATGTGTACTACAACTCCCTGGTCTCTAGTGACTTACTTAGCTCTGCATTCTGATCTCCAGGCAAGCTTTATTTGTAAAAACCCAAACAAAATACTACTATAGAATTACAGCAATGAGAAAGTATCTAATCTCCTTCTTTTATAGTACTACCATTTTATATAGAATTTGTTAGGTTTAAAGCGTTTGGGTAGTATTGCCCTGCGATGGAGCAATCCACTTTTGTATGAACTTTGAGAGGAGACAGAACACAGGAAAACATAGGCCCAAACTTATATAGAATTCTCAGATAAATTTGGCTTTGGCTGGTGAGGGAGATCCTTCTGTATATGTGTTGCTTTTGTTGGTTAATGAATAAAGAAACTGTTTTAAGCCTATAGCAGAGCAGGGCAGAACAGAGATAGGCAGGGAAAACTAAACTGAATGCTGGGAGAAGGAGGGTAGAGTCAGAGAAAAGCCATGAAGCTCCACTGGAGCTTTGCTGATAAGCCACTGCCACATGGCAATACACAGATTAGTGGAGATGGGTGACATTAAGATGTAAGAGTTAGAAAATAAGAAGCCAGCACTAACGGGCCAAGCAGTGATTTAGATAATGTGGTTTCTATGTGATTATTTCAGGGCTGAGCAACTGGGAACAAAACAAGCGGCCTCATCCAACATTTGGCAATTGATTGAATCCATATTAGATACCAAGGCTGATTACATTGGTAGTGGCAGCAGTTGCAGGGCCAGAGAGCCAATCAGACTGTCTCGGCAGCATATGCATCGCTGTGCGTACTGCTTAGCCTCCTTGATACCTATCATTTTATGGACTCAACTCCATGTCCTTCTGATGGAGGAAAAATCCATCATGATGCTGATGGATGATCTTTCTGATGGTGATGACAGTAGCTAACATCCACTGAGGGCCTAACGTGAGCTAGGCATGGCTCTAGTTAGTTCTGATATAACTTATTATTTAATCTTTACAAGCGACATCTGCTATCTTAGCCCTTGTGCCACAAATGAAAGACAGAGGGAAAAAATGGCAAGTAATCAGTGCCACTCTTGGTACTGATTCTTTGTCTAGGTAGTGATAAGGACAGAGGGAAGACCTCAGAGCCTTGCTCCAGAGCCTGACTTTTATTGTTGTTGTTATTATTATTACTATTATTATTACTATTAAGAATGAGTTCTGAGGCTGACTCCTGAGAACCTGGCCATACATTTCTTTGTGGTCTGTTTCCCCCTTTGAGTCAGTGAGTATGTTAAGGTTAAATCCTGGGTATAAATTGCCTTCTATGCTTCAGACAATGAGATTGCAGTTGAGACTCAGAGCACCCAGGCAACAGCAATGACAGTCCTTCAATTAACAGCCCGCCTTTACCCTGGCTATCTGCCTCTGCTCACCTGCTGCCTGGGGTGGGGTTCTCAGCTTCAGCCCCCCCGCCCCCCCCCCCCCCCCCGCGCCACCACCACAAAAGCCCCGTCCTGCTTCACGACACTGTTCGCCCAGGCTTTCAGGTGCCAACACAGTCATGAAAGCTCCCATTGTACAACATCTGTGCAAAGGATTCGTGCTGAGGTTTCTGTGGGGACAAGGGAATGCTGAGAGCCAGCTGACAACACAATGGGGCAGGGTGAAACTGTGTAGTTTCGATTCCCCAAGATTCGGAGAGCCCGTTTGTTTAGTGCCGTCGCAGCAGCCAGGGAAGCAGCACAGTGTCCGCGTTCCACGCCAAGAAAGCTCTGTGCCCAGAGCCAGCAAAGCAGCAGTTCCTGAAGGTGATTCTGTCCTTCCTAGGGGACTTCCCGATGGTGACGTGCAGAGCTGCAGAAGCTTAATGAAGCAGAGTTGGGGGTGACAGAGGCTCCCTGGAGGACTGAGAAGATGGGCACCAGAGTCTGGGGATGGTCGTCTATTGCTTCTTGGTCCCTGACGCGGGGACGTGGATAGCACAGTCACAATCCCTCCGAAATGTGGTCTAAAGCCACACATCCAATTACGCATGTCCACCATCTCTGACGAGTCTAGGTCCCATGACTTCGGCACTGAGACAAAAAGCAGCTTTGAACTTTCCCCCTATTACCCTTCCTAAGATGAAGACTGGGCGGGAGAGAACCAAGGCACCTTGCTAGTCCCGTCATCGTCACCCGGTCCTGCTCCCGAAGGTGGCAGTGTGTGCTGCCGTTCTCACGCTTGTGGTGCTCTCTGCTGGCGGTTGCGATCCCTCTGCCACCCTGCTCGGAGGTCTTTCCACGTACAGGAAGCAGCATGGAGGAATTTGCTTCACAGCCAGTGTCTAGAACCTTCCATTGCCTACAGCACTTCCTTGACCCATTTTAGCATCAATTGTCCTCCCAGTAAAGATGCGGTCAGAATTAAGATGGGCTCTTTTCTTACAGTCTTGGCTAGCAACTCAATCTATGCATGCCCAGCTGTTTTGTTTTGTTTTTCAAATGGTGGTACCAAAGGCAAGAGAGTCACCAGGCAGAGTTAAGACTAGAAAATGATGACAATTCCCATTCGTAAACACCCATTCTCAAGGCACATTAAAAGGAAATGAAATCAGTGAGCTCGTCATTGCGAATCCACCTTGCTGCCAGCGCGCTACCACCCAGTCTGGACCAGAATTCACTCCAGTTTCAGAAGACAAGAACCTGTACTGTCACTCAGCATCATGGCCCGGTCTCAGTCATGCCTGTTGAGCACATGCTGACCCCAGACTAGTGTTACCTTCCAGTCTCCATTACAATAATGGGAAATGAGAGGAAAGGGACAGAAAAGCAACATTAATTTTTCTTTCAAGAAAAGGATTTCGTCAGAAAGGTCAAGGGGAAATATACTCAGACTTAATTTTATTGAAGTTTTAAGAGTGTGATGCAGGAGAAGTGGGCCCTGAGGATGGGGATTGACCGGACTGCAGGGGTCTTTGTGTTCACAGCCATGACGCTGGCAGAGTGCTATTTTATTTTAAAATATGGAAACTAGAAAGAAACGTGTGGCTGTATCTTGAGTATGCATACAGTATCTGGGAGGGTGCACGAAGCCAGTAACAACACAAGTTTGTTGGTACCTGTTTTGTGAGAGACACACTTCTACACATTTTGCATGCCTTGATTTGCTTCAGTCTTCCTAAGAACATCAAGAAGGGAATTTTAACTACCCCCATCCTCCAAGCAAGGGGACCGTGGTACAGAAAGATAATATTCTGCTCATAGTTCTGCCGGACATGTTCAGATTTAGAATTATGGGTGAAACAACCTACCTCCTGCCATTTGGAAGCAGAACTAATTAGAGCACAGACATCGGGGAAAGAGCCTTCTGCTGCAAACAACTGCCTTTTGGACTTTGAACCATAAATTTATGGCCATATATTCAGTGCATAAAGGAATATATGCCAATATTCTCCTAATAACAAGATACATAGAATTCTAAAGTTAAAAGGTAAAGGGAACATATTTATCTACTGTCTGCTCATTCCTAGAGAGTCCAAAAAAAGCAGTTTTTAACTCAGAGAATTGAGAATAACATAATGACAAATCATTGATCACTCGGAGTATATATAAATCCCTACAAAAATCCTTAGTATCTAGAGAAAAGTTACAACACCTTTTTCTACACCTCTGTCTGCAAAGAGCCTTTAACATGACACACCGTAAGAGCTTTCACTGTAAAAAGGAAATGGCAATTCATGAGCAGGGACTTTGAAACTAGAGAGGATTCTAGAACAATTCTGACGGTGGGGCTGAGCAGATGGCTCCAGGGACAAACCGTTCCTGTTGTGTCAGCATGAAAGCTCGAGTTTGCACCCGAGCATCTATGGAAAAGTCAAACGCTTAGCACAAATGTCTGCAATCACAGTTGTCAACGATAGTCAACAATAGTCCTTGTGGGGAGATTGGAGGGATTGGACGTGGACACTGGACAGTCTCTGGAAGCTGTGGGCAAGCTGACCTGACACACAGAGCAGAAAGCAACAGACTGATCCCGTCTCATTCAAGGTAGAAGGCGAGGTCAGAATCCAATTTTGTTCTCCGACTCTCATATGTGTTCTGTGGCACATGCGAAAATGTGCATGCATATTTTGGTGGCAACTGAGTGGACAGTGTGAGCAATGAACTGCTCAGACTCTTGCCACGTTGATAAGACCCAATGGTCAGAAGTGTGACATTGTGAGACATCATACAGGGAGTGCCAAATTCTTTTCAATGGCTTGGCTGGTCTAGCAGAGAACATAAATGTGTACTTCCACAGGCAAGTTTACAGAGTATGGCTGCTGCTGCTCAGAAAGTAGGAGCAAACCTCAAGACCCCGGAGAAGTCAGACAGCAAGGAAAGGGCCTGGGGTAGATGATGATTGGGTAGCCCAGGTGCAGGACTACCTCTGGCTTGCTCTTCTAGGATGACTTTCATCCCTTCCTAAAGCCCTCCCCCAAGAAAGCCTTCCTCCCTGTCTTGTTCTTCTTTCAGATTATTAGCATCACTGAGTAAAAGGAACCACCGCTAACTAATTGGTACTTTCTTTTCCCTACCAGCACCCATATAACATCTACCATGAGAGACACTAGAGGGTTTTCTCCCTGGATTATACAGAGCACTCCTAATTGAAACTGGTCTCCACAGAAATCTAAAGCGAGCCCTCTGGAGGCATACAGCAAGTACACATCAACTGACGCTACCTTGACAAAACTTTGAAGTCACTTTTGGTTCAGTCTTTGCTACAAGGGATCAGGATGAGTTCTACAAGAGCATTATATTTTTTTTTTTCAAGAAAGCTCCACAGGAGTACAGTTGTTTTCTTTTTTTCAGTGCGCTGTCTTCAACTTAAGAATAGTGCTCAGTACAGAGTAAGTGCTCAATAAATACCTGAATGAATGAAATGATAAAATTCACTGAATATAAAGTAGTAAAGTCACTTAAATATTGAGGAAACTGAGACCCATTGAGGTCATTTAGGCACACTCTGGGCCGTAGAATAAGATTGTATCCCTGGATCTATTTATCTTGGCATCCTATCTTTTCATCTTAATGTCAATCAAGGTCATTGTAGTATCCCTTGACTTTACCTTGGATCTAGAAACAGAAAGCGCATGTAGGCTAGAGTAGGCTTGGGTTTATTTACGCTGTATTCCCTTGGAACTAAGTTCCCAATGTTCAAGAGTGCAAGTGACTAGCTGTCCTTTTCTGTCATGTATACCATTCACCTCTAAGCAGAGAAAAAAAATACAGGCTCTATGGAAATTCAAGGCAGCATGTAACCAGGTAAACAGAATCAGTGTTTATAGCAGTGTTGGAGAATGTTATTTTAAGATGTGATACATTTATTTCTGCTGCGGAGCATTTACTTAATGATACAAAGATGAGTTACATTCTTTTATGTTGCATTTGTTTAACTCTGTGAACTTGTGTTATGTCCCCTATCTAAAGCACCTGACTGATCTAATAAAGAGCTGAATAGCCAATAGCAAGGTAGGAGAAAGAAGAGGTGGGGCTGCCAGGAAGAGACAATAAATAGGAGAGGATCAAAGAATAAGAGAATGAAGAGCGAGGAAAGAAGGGGCTAGCTACCCAGCTGCATAGAAGTAAGCCACGAAGTAAGAAGGAAAGAAAAGGTACACAGAAATAGAATAAGACAAAAACTCAGAGGTACAAGGTAGATGGGTTAACTTAAGAAAAGCTGGCTAGAAACAAGTCAAGCTAAGGCCAGGCATTTATAGGAAAGAATAAGCCTCCGTGTGTTTATCTGGGCTCTGGGTGGGGGGCCCCTCAAAGAGCAAAGAGTCAAAAGAGTAAAAGGCAACCAACAGCATAGGACTCCCTGAAGTGAATCAGCACTACCAGATACCACACAGCCCAATACACCGCCTTCTTAAAGCTAAAGGTGTTTGTTTTAACCGCTGGTGAATCTCAAGCACCTGGGATGTCCTTTAGTATTTACCAAACATCTGTGAATGAATTAGTGCAGTTAATGAGAAAGAGGAAAACAGAGGGACGTGGTGCAAGAGAGAAAAGTAAGGGAAAAACAGTATGTGCAAGATGTCAGCCTTGGGGTGAGCAACTGCTATGTTCCTCCTGTTTCCTAAGAGAAATGTATTCCTGGCATAAAGAAAAAAGAAAACTGACCTGAAAGACTAAGGGACTTTTTTTTTAAAAATTTAAATTATGGGACTTAGTGATTACGGTCACATTTGAAGGATTATGCGACTTGGTGGCTAAGCACGGTCACATTGGATGTTACCTCATTTCCTACAACGAAGCTTTTTGCCATGCATTGATGAACATCAGAGACGGCCATGGAAACATTCCTAGGAGGGAAAAGAAATCTATTTATGCTGTTTTTACACAACATTCTGGAGCAGCACCCTCATGAGTTTTATTGTATCAGGCATCAGTTAAATAACTAGTGGTGATTTTGCTCAACTTCCTAAAAATGTGCCCTGAAGCTTTCTTTGTTGTGTTTCCTCTGTACCCAAGGCTAGTTTCAATCTTGCTGAAAGATTTTTATCCTTACAGCCAATCCCTGAACCAGAATATTTAATTCTGCAACTCAGTCCCTTAGAGACTAACAGATCTACCAGCCCCAAAGACTATGGGGGCACCTAGAATGTAGAATGTTCATACACTCGAATTCAGTGCAGATTCACAATGCCAGCCATCAGGCCATTTTATCATGAATAGAAATCATTGCTGAGTGCATCCTTTAGCCTCTGCTTGACTGATACTCATCACATAGCCAGAGGTTGCATTTTCCGTTGGTGGTAACCAGAATAGTTTCCCCATGCTTCCATGTTGAAGAGCAGAGGGCTCAAGAAAAATAGACAGCTACTGGGAGAAAAAAGTAGACCCTAGGCAGAGAAAAAAGAGGCTTTTCTTCAGCTTTCAACCAGGAGTCCCTGCATCTTTAACCAAAATTCTTACCATTCTTTTTTTCTGAAAATAAGAATGGTTGTTTGAAAGGAGCCCCATGTGTGGAACAAAAGAGCTCTTAAGTCTTTGTTTTGATTCCTCAAAGAGTTTGGGCATTTGAAGTGAAGTGACTGGTGAGGAGGTAATTCGATCATAAAGTATGATCATATTTTAATTGTTCCTAAGCAACATTTTATTCTCATTAGAGTCTTTTGAATGAAGATTTGAAAGCACAGACACTGAGAGAAACAATTAATAAATGGGACCTCTTAAAATTGAAAAGCTTCTGTAAAGCAAAGGAAACAGTCAATGAGACAAAACATCAGCTTACAGAATGGGGAAAGACCTTCACTAACCCCACATCAGACAGAGGTATGATTTCCAAGACATTCAAAGAACTCAAGAAATTGGTCATCAAAAGAACAAATAATCCAATAAAAAGAAATGGAGTACAGACCTGAACAGAGAACTCTCAACAGAGGAATCTAAAATGGCTGAAAGACACTTAAAGAAATGTTCAGCAGGCTTAGTCATCAGAGAAAAGCAACTCTGAGATTCCATCTTACACCTGTAAGAATGGCCAAGATCAAAAACACTGATGACAACTTATGCTGAGGAGGTTGTGGGGTAAAGGGAACACTTCTGCATTACTGGTGGGAATGCAAGCTGGTTCAGCCCCTTTGTATATCATTGTAGTAATTTCTCAGAAAATTAGGAAATAACCTTCCTCAAGACCCAGTAATACCACTTTTGGATATATATCCAAAGGATGCTCAATTGTGCCACAAGGACAAGTGCTCAACTATGTTCATAGCAGCTTTGTTTGTCATAGCCAGAACCTGGAAACAACCTAAATGCCCTTTGACCAAAGAATGGATAAGGAAAATGTGGTACATTTACACAATGGAGTACTACACAGAAGAAAAAAATAATGACATCTTGAATTTTGCAGGCAAATGGATAGAGCTAGAAAACATCATTTTGAGTGAGGTAATTCAAATGCAGAAAGACATATATCACATGTACTCACTCATAAGTGGTTTTTAAACATAAAACAAAGAAATCTAGCCCACAAATCACAATCCCAGAGAACCTAGACAACAATGAGGACACTAAGAGAGACATACATAAATCTATTCTACATGGGAAGTAGAAAAAGACAAAATCTCCTGAGCAAATTGGGAGCATGGGGACCTTGGGAGAGGGTTGAAGAGGAGAGGAGAGATAGGGAGGGGAGCAGAGAAAAATATAGAACTCAATAAAAATAATAATAAAAAATAAAAACATTTCAAAGAATTATTTAATCCTTCACACACAAGAATACCAGTTCAATGGAAAATAGGCATTAAATTAATGTCTTTTAACTTTGTGTCTACAGTCTTTTATTTATTTGATCCCAGGTGATTTACTGAAGAGAATCACATGTGCTGACAAGTGCTTTGCTTAAAAACTTGCCCTGTGCTCCCATTTCGAATATTGCATCAGGGAAGAAGAAAGAAAACATTTCATTGAAAATTCCCTGGTGTCTTCGCTCCATTAGGACCATGATTAATTTTCTTCACAAAGAACTCGGTGTCACCAACATTTCAAAGATATTTTCCACAATAGAAGGGCTATTTTTTCCCGGAGACTTTTATCTTCCATAACCCAAACTAACTCCCAAATGCCTTGCTGTGTAGTTTGAGGAATGTCTGTCTCTGTTTTTCATTACTTGCTTCCAATTTTTGCCAAGGCGATTTTGAAATTATTAGCGGAAAATCAAGCTACTGCAAATAATTAATAGCTGGCAACATCGGCAAAGAAGTCAGGATCTGTAGCAGTTTAGGTGACAGAATGACCCACAATGTGTCAATCACCTGTAAAGAACGGCCATGCAACCAGAATAAACATTCAAGAAGTAAATGCCATTAGTCTACACTTTGGTTTGCTGTAGTCTTCTGAGAATTCCTGAGGATTTGAAATGTATAATTCTTTCTCTGCTATCCTCTCACGGCCGGAAGATGATTGCTAATATTGTTGACCACCTGCTTTCAAGATCTTTAAAAAATAAAATTACAACATTGTTTTTTTGTCTATTTGTGTAGATATACTTCCATAATAGATGTCACGATAAGTAGTGAAAGTAAAAATAGCCCTATAAATATGTCTGTCCTTGTGCGATCAATCTGAAGTAATGCAGCCAGAGAGTTTGGGATAATTTAGAGTTTTAAATGACACCTTCTCCTTAATTTATACTGAACAGGAGGGAATTTGGATGAGAAGAATTAGTTATGCCTTCCCATGGCACAGTATGATAAATCCAGAGGCCTTAAAATATCAGGATAGCAATGGATAGCATCCTCTGCTCTTAAAAATCACATAAATGTAATAGGGAAACAAAACCCAGGTGTGATTACCCTATGTTTGATGAGAACAAGTCTCAGAACTACAAAACAAGAAGACAGGGTAATAAGAGACAGAGAGGTGGAAGAATACAGAGAATACATCCTGCTGTGGATGTCAGGGGACAAAAACACTGGCAAAGTATAATTCTACAGTGGGGCACACCCGGAGGAAGCAGGCGCCTCGGGTCCTACGGTGGGAATGGGGCGCAAGAGGCTGAAGCAGGGCTCTCCTTGATTCTCTTTGGTAGAAAATATGGACATATTTGGTGATGTGACTAACAAAGACTTGCAAATCGGTGCGTATTTTCAGGAAGCCGTTTGCCAGTGTGACAGCGAGAGAACTCTGCTGAACCGTCGGTACTTCTGTGGAGGGGCTCGAGGGTCCCGACTCACACTGGAGACTGAAAATGCTTGCTTTAAGACATATCGTGATTGATAAGAGGAAGGATTTTCGTCTGGACTAGAGCCACTGTCACATGTCTGTGCAGAAACCTGGAACAAATGGTCCCCCAAGAATGAGCTTCATTCACGCGTAAAGGCCAAGGGGAACTCAATATAGAGTATCATAAATATTTGAAATTGTGGGAGGTGGGGCTAAAAGGAATAAGAGAAAAACAAATTTCTGTGAAATAGAACTCACTGAAAGCAAAATTTATGTTAAATAGACAAAAAATGTAGACTTAAAAATTTAGAATTTAGTTAATGATGTCTGTTTATAGCAAACTGACCAAATACTTTGCCTGACCCTGTCTCTGGAAATAAGTGCGATGAATGTATTAACATGCACAATACATATAGCATATATTACACCCACATATTTATTTATTCTTTTAAATCAGTCAATGGGGTAGCAACATGTATGAAATTCTCAGACACTAAAAACTCAATGAATGCAAAACCGGAGAGGTAAGTAGGTCATTGGATATCATGAATAAATTTACAGGACAACCTCTTTTTGCTTATTTTACAGTCTGTTAACTTGCAGGAGAAAGAAAAATCTTGACCTGGTTAGAAGACATCTTTGAAAGCTTGCTCCCACAGTCATGGTACCTCAGGTGACATCAACATAAGGTGAACTAGTAAATGTGTGCCAGTGTCCCTCTGGGTATAAACAGTAGGTCAGCCTGCTTCCCATTGCACTGGGAAAGGAAAGAAAGTGAAGAAACAAGTACTTCCTTAGGATTCCATGACAAGAAAAGTCTCTTGGGTGGGCTTAAAGCAGCAATTAAAGCTGTATATGGTGATCTGAACCTTGAGTAAGCAGCTCTCAAACTACCGTCTGGATTGCAGAACATCTGGAGATCATCCCAAATGGCATGGAACCTGTGAACAGCCTTGATTTTCAAATCCATGGACATGGGCTAACCCTTCCACTTATTTGATTCATCATCAATTTCTTTCACGGGTATTTACATGATTCTGAATCTTTATCGAGCATGTTTATAGTTATACCAAGCTTTGCTGAAGATTAGAAATTTCTACAAGTAATTAGAGTCAGGTCATCTGCTAGTCAGGCGATTTCACTCTTTCCTGTTTTGATGGCTTTCTTTTTTTGTGTTTATTGCTCAGCTTAGGGTTTTCATTACTAAACTGAACACAAATGTTAAGAAGCCAGTTGTTGTGGTTTGGATATGAACCACCCCACCCTCCACCCCCAGACCAGCTCATGTGTTGGTGGATCCAATCACTGATAAGGAATTTGTTCTTGAGCACTCTCATCTGATACATGAATTGGTACCTGGGGGCTCTAAATTAATAAGTCGATTAATAGCCAATGGATTCACATTAGAAGGCTCTTACTGGGAGCAAATCGAAGATGCAAGCCTAGTTGGAGAAGGTAAGTCCCGACGGATGTGTTCACAGCAGGGTATGCCTTGGTCATGGCTCCTCCCTCACTCTCTTTGTTTCCTGGTTGTCATGAGTCGGTTGCTCTCCACTCATTGCTCTGCAGGAAACAATTCACAGGAAGAGATTCTCATCATGAAAGGATGTCAGAGGTCATGTGATAGTTCTCTGTGTGAGAGGTTGCTCCTGTGAGCTTTCCTCTTCATTCAGGTGAATTTGGATGCTTTTGTCTACCTGGCCTCTGTCGAAGGAAACTTTCCCACCAGGGATAAACACCACTTAATCTTGCAGCTGATTTTTTTCCCTGTAGTATTAAATTGAATATGTTAGCATTTTGTTGAGGCCTACTGCATCGTCACAGTCTGTAATTTTCTTTTCTTACAGAATCTTTGATAGCAGAGTTCTGACCTGTGAGATAAACTTCTATACAGAACGTATACCTGCCTCTTTGTCAGAGTTTGAGAAGATTCATTCTGTGACTGTCTAGTAGGACTTAGCCACATAAGTAGGTTTATTTGATGATTAATATTTTTATTGCTATTTCAGTATCTTTACTTGTTATTTTTATTATGGTTTTGAAGGGCGTGGTCGATCGGTAGTTAAAAATTAGCCAGACTAGCTTAATATAAAAGATTTAGCTTTAATAAACAGAAGAAAGGAAAACTTACAAAACCAGGGTTCCAGTGATCCAGGAACGCAGTGGGCAAAAGAGGAAGCGGCAAGTGCACCTTGATGTTTTATTTATTTTGTGTGGCCCCAGGGGGACACATCCTAAGTAGAATGTGATTGGCTGAAGTTCCCCATCATGGTTTCCAGTATCTTCATGACTCATTCTTGGTAAGTTACATGTTTTCATGAGTTAGTACATTTGTTCTAGGTTATCCAACTTTGTGGGTATGGGGTGTTTATAGAGAATAGTCTTGTACAATATTTTATATTCTCTGCCATCAATTTTAAAACTCATATTTAACTAATGAATTAATTTTTTCTATGTGTGTGTATGCATGTGCATGAGTGTGTGTGGGGGGATTGGTATACGTGGAAGCTAAAAGACAACTCCAGTTTCTGAGGGAATGTCTCAGTTTCTCTGGGAATTCTGTTATTGTTATTATTATTATTATTGTTGTTGTTGTTGTTGTTGTTGTTGTTTTGAGAGAGAGAATCTGGAATTTGCCAAGTAGAATAGGCTTGCTAGCCAGTGAACTCCCAGGGATCTGCCTATCTCTGTATTCTCAGCAGTTGGATGCTAAGTGTGAGGTTTATCTGTGGCTTACTATGCCTAGCTTTAAAATTCATTTAAACATGGATACTGTGGTTCAAACACAGGTCTGCACGCTTGTAAAGCAAATACCTTTCCAGTGAGCTATCTCCTTAGTCTCAGTTTTCTTTCATTTTCAGTGTATATAAGTCTTTCTTTTAAATAGTGTGTATGCATGTGTGTGTGTGTGTATGTGGTATATGTATGCATGAAAGTAAGAGTGTTCTTTCCTGCATGCTTCCTTTTTATGCGGAAGCAGGAGGTTGACATGGGTTCTCTTGCATGAATTTTCTCTCCATGTTTTTTTGAGGGAGGGTATTTTGCTAAGCCCTGAGCTCTTCATTTTGCTGGACCAGTTAGTCAGAAAACCCCCAGCAGTCATCTGTATTCATGCTGTTTAGCTGGGATTAGACGTGTGCTCCCATGCTTAGCTTTTACATGGATTCTGGGGATCCAAACTCACATGCCCATACGTGAGCATCAGTTTACCCGCTGTGCCATTTCCCCTTCCTTTTATAAAAAATTTTAGCCCTATCAAAATCCCAATGTCATAATTCACAGAAATCAGAAAAAACTTCATATGGAATCACAGAAGAGACCAAAGAGACAAAACTATTCGAAGCAAAGCTTGAGAGACCCAGTCAGCTGATGTCAACATAAAAGCAGTAATAAGGATAATATGATAACGACACAAAGTTGAATTGGCCAACGAAATACGATGGAGAGCACTGAAATAAATGCATGCATCTATAGTTAATTTGTTTTGACAAAGGTGCCAAACACATATAGCGAGGAAGGATAGTTTCTTTGATAAATGTCATTAAAATGCCTACCCATATAAAAAGAATAAGATTGGTCTTATCATTAAATGAACATCAGCTTAAAATGAATGAAAAACATAAACACAAACATGGCCTCAGGTGGCAGCCCATTCTCTAGGTATCCACAAGGTCTTTGGTGGCAACAGGAGCCATGGACACCCACACAGACCCTAACTGTAGTTGGATCATGGAAACAGCTATGGCCCTTGACAGGAGGCTGACATGACATCACCACGACCCTGAGGGGCAGTGCAAGCCACTTGGGTGAGGCCTTTGAACACGAATATGGCCAAAGATGGTGACCCAGACCCCAGGCATCCGTGTGGGCTTTGCTGACAACACAGACATTAACACAGACCTTGACTGTGGTAGAACCATGGATCCACACATAGTTCTTGGCTGAAGTCTAGATCCAAATGTCATCATGGCCCCAGGTGGCACTGTAGGTCATGCTGCCACTGGGGTCATACTGATTTGAGTGGCCTGTGCTGCCACCCTGAACCATGGTGGCATCTGGGCCTGAGCTGCTGATGAGGGCCTTGTCTGGGTCCATGTTCCTACTGCAGCTGCCGTCATTTCTGTGGCTGAATGCGTGTTGAAATCCAGGGTCTCTTCTGAACTGGCCCCATCCTTCACTGGCCCTAGGAGACTGGCCCTGGCCCTTGTTGCAAGCTCTTGTAACTGGAAAGATGGCCCTGCCCCACAAGGGAGAGCTGACCCCACCTCTCACCACTGGTGCATGAGAGCTGACCCAGATGGCATGGCTGCGGGAGAGCTGGCTCTGCCCCTTGCCTGAGGGGGGCAGTCCTAGCAGAGACCTGAACTGACTGACTTAGCAACCACTCAGGCCCAGATCCAGTGTTTTAAGTTGGCCCACTCCAGCATCTACCCCATCTATGACCTACTGGAGCAGGTGACAGGACTGGTCCTGCGGAACCAGATCTGCAGGATCTCCATGATTCAGGGTAACAGCAGAATATACAAGAGGTGCTTTGGTGAGGGCTTAGTGTTGACGGTGTGCCAAAAGCCAGAGGCCTTGGACCAGACCAACGGCTCATTACAATGGACAATTGCAAGTAAAGCTGTTTGGATGAAAGGGTGTGCTATGTGACACACTGCAGCTCCCAAGCCTACTAAGACAAGTGAGGAGGTGATGCAGAGGCAGGAAAGATGGAGGAGTGGAGTGGGGTTTTTTATTAATATTTTTATTTTTTTGTTTTCTCTTTGGGAGGGGGCTCTGAAAGGATGGGGGGCAGATACGGACAGACTGGGAAATGAGTAGGAGAATTAGGGTACATGATTAGACATTTCCAAAGAATTAATAAAAAATTAAAAATAAAAAGTTACTATTTTAAAAAAAAGTTAAGAAAGACAATAAAATATAAACACAAGATCTGGAACTGTAAAGCTGCTTTTAATCTGGACAGTGATTTCTTAGATTTGGCCTCAAACTGTATGTTTGTATGTTTCAAACAAACTCTCAGCAGGCGCTAGAGAGGCAATCGTCAGCTTCAGCCCTTACCACACAAGCATGAAGCCTGGAATTAAGTCCCCATACCCATACAAAGGCCAGGTGAGAATGTGGTTTGCCTGTATTCAGTCCTTGGAAGGTGGAGATAGAGCAAACTGGCTAGAAAAGTCTAGCAATCTCAATATCAATGAGTTCTATATTTGATTAAGGAACCCGGCCTCAACAAGAAATAATACTTACATGTATATGTATATATATCACATGTATATGTATGTACATACATACAAACACACATGTACGCATACAGATCCTTGCTGTGGTAGGGCCATGGACTCAGAAATGGCCCCATGTTATATATGTATATATATTAAGAGGATGATTTCTGATATTTTCCTCAGGTCTCCACATTCATACATGGACCTGCCCACATGTGCATACACACACACACACGCACACACACACACACACACACACCACATACACATGTAAAAAGTAAAAGAAGAAACACCCCAAGAGTTTAATAAATTAATTTGAAAATGTGTGGAATTTCAGAGGGCCAACAAGCAAAATATGTTCAGGAAGAGAATAACAGAGCTGGCCTTAGCAGTAAAACATCACCACCAACAACGCTGCAAGAAGCAGCGGAATTCAACACTGGCTCAGGGTTAGAGAATTTGGCCAGAGCAAGATTACATAGGAAGACACCTGAGTGCATCTTGCAGAGCTGCAGAGACTTTCTAAGACAGATTACTGGGGTAACTGGTTATGCACATGGGAAGCTGTAATCTTTCACATAAACCCATTCTAAGGAAATCAAAGACTCACAGATGAAAGGAAAAAAAAAACCTGTGTGATCTCAGACACCGAGGGGAACAATTCTTAGAAAAAGAGGAAAACTAGAAGGAAAAAAGTTTTTGAATATATTACCAAGAAATGAAGTTTGAGCCGGTGTGACGCCACACGCCGTGATCCCAACACTCAGGGACCGAGGAGAATTGTACATAGAAGGCCAGCTCAGTTACGCAAGAGAGACTTGACCTCAAAACCAAAACCAGGGAAATCTGTAGCAATGAGAAGGCATGTTATGGACTTTGAAGGTATCTACATACTATACAGCACCGATAAAGAATAAATCCTGATAAAATTTAATAACCACAGAAAAACTGAGTGCAGTGGAGTTCTTTCATTTGTGAATGATTTCATCGGCTTCCTCTCTGCTACTTTCAAATAGATGTGAGGCACGCAGGCATATTTCTTGGCAGTGTTTTGTCCGTGTGCATCTGTCTTAAATATGCTGGACAAGCAACTTAAAACTTGTACTTTTTAACCTTCCATAATAATGTGGCTATATCCAATTATTCTACCAAAAGACAATATTTAATGGAGAAATTCTATTTATTCTTATCAATGGTATCTTTATTCTGCTCGAAAACAGAAGTGTCTGGTTTGTTTGCTGTCAGCATGGTTTTTCTAGGATGGATTTCTCCCAGATTATTGGACAGAGGAATTGATCACTGGGAAGCTCTTCTTTGGTATTGCCAAATTGTTTTCAGAGAAAAGGTGTGCTATTTTATGCCTGTATGACTATGACACAAGACTCCCTACTTTATCATATCTCTCATGCAATGTTTCATCCTTTTAATGCCTTTTTAAATTGGTTCCTTGACAGTTTCATACATGTATTTTGATTATATTCATCTTAGGGAAGAGCTCACCAATTGGTTGTTTAGTGCCAAATGGTTAGCCCCAAAAATGCACACAAGTAGATCATATAGATGAGTGCGTTATATTTAGCAATATATATACATACATATATATATACATATATATATATATATAAACATATTCATGTATGTATGTAGTAACACTCAGTATAAAAAGAGACCACGAATTTGAAGAGGAGCAGGGAGGGGTATATGAGAGGATTTGGAGAGAGGAAAGGGAAGAGAGAAGCGTAATTATATTATAATATCAAAAATAAAATAAAAGTTGGAGTCAGGGGTAGCGAGATAGCTCACTAGGTCAAGTGTCTCCTGCACAAGCACAGACCTGCGTTCGTATTCCCAGAGCCCATGCCAACAGCTGCTCCGAATGCACACATCTGAGAGAGCAAGATGCCTGAGCTCACTGAGACCCCAGTGGTGTGTGGTGGGGGTGTGTGCTGAGACATCTGCATGCCTGAGCTCACTGAGACCCTAGTGACTGGGGTGGTGGGGTGGAGGAGGTGAGGAGCAGGGTGGCAGAGACAGTAAGATACCTGAGTTCGCTGAGACCCCAGTGGTGAGGCACCTAGGACATCTGGATGCCTGGGCTCACTGAGACAGCAGGATGCCCAAGCTTGCTGCTTAGCCATTCCAGCCCATCTGTGTCCTCCATGTTCAATGAGAGACTCAGTTTCAAAATACAAGTTGGAGAGTGGTAGAGAAAGACACCATTGTTGAACTCTCATCCCTACATGCATGTGCACACACACATGTGTACACACATAAGCACATATACACACACAAAGTTCAAATCAGTATGCCTTTGAGATTCTCATTCTGTAACTGTGGATAGGAAAGCAGCACTGGGTGTCTGCCTGCTTGTCGCCATGGAGATGTTATGACTCACATCTGGTTGGACAGGCAGTTTCTCATCACCAGCATGACCATGGCTTCACCCGTATCTAATCTCAATAATATTTCATGGCTGCGCTCCAGAAACTTAGACATTTTGTTTGCATGCTTTTCTTTTTATTTCCTCTTTGGAAATTAAGCTTTCACATATATGAGAACAGATGTTATCATTCACATTCAAATCATATTTCTATGCTTTAATTTCACATGTGAATTTGCGGTGTATATGTTTATGGAGAGGGTTTGTTGTTTGTGGAAAATGAGGCTATCTTAATAACAACAAATACCTAGATTATCTTGGTCTTTGTGTAGAAGAAGATTCTTTGTTATTATTATTTTGAGGGAACAGAAACATGTCTCTCTCGCGCCAATTTTTAATACAACACAGGCGATTAGAGGAATGCATTTCTTCTGTCATTTTGCCAAAGAGCTCTGAACTCTTCTCTTTTGCTTATTGGGAACTATCGTGTAATGATGTCCACTTACCCTCTCAGTAGAGAAAAACTTCCACTAACAATTTTGTAGGGGTTAGATACGCTGAGGAATTGGGTTCCATAAAGGAGACCATTCCGGAACTCTCTTGGTTGCTCTGTAAGCATGGGATAGCTTTCCATGGGCCGAATAAGCATTTTGCCTGCGGTAGCCTTTCTGAGGTGCCAGATATCTAAAGGGTAGTTCTGACCAATGTCAGCTTTCAACAAGCCTGAGATCTTAGGGCCCTAAGATCCATGAAAAATTGAGTTTAAGCATTGCCTTGTATTCCTGGCTGAGCAATCTAAAGGGGCAGCCACTTTCCAGTAAACAAATATACCCAGGCATTACCAGAGAATGTAGTTTAGCTCCATGCCTATTTCTGAATTGGAATATTGTTGACAGCACACAGTTTCTTATTGAACCTACACAGTGATAAGATAGCTTATGATGGGTAAATGTGATTCATTTCTAAAAATTCAACTTAATATTCCTGAAAGAAAAATCCCATGTCCAAGTTAAAATAAAGTTTAACAAGTGGTTGGAATCAGAGGTGGAAAAGTTGGAACAACCTGATTTGTGAAGTATTGTAATTTCCTTGGTATAAGTAAATATACAAAATCCTGAAGTATAATGGTATGAAACTGTGCCTATGTAAACTCTGGATTTTATTTTCAGTACAGCATTCAATAAAGTACAAGATGCAGTTGAGAGTTTATTATAAAATAGGCTTTGTGTGATGGATTACACAACTGAAGGTAAATACACTGAACTCCTTGAAGGCTAGACTACCTACAGTACTTAACAGCTAGACATATTATTTTTTGATTTAGATTATTTTTGATTTAGAGTATTTTAAACCTACCTGGAAATCATGATATAGCCTCATTACAAATCTAAATTATCTGTGTTCTCACTAATTTCAAGCTTTCAATATAAGATCAGCACACACACACACACACACACACACACACACACTTCACCTCCTGTTAGCTGCTACCAGCTAGCACTCCACTGATTATATGTATGGACTGGGTCTTTTCTCATTATGCTATAATATCAGCAAGTGGGTTGTGGTGATAATTTTTTGTTGACTTGATACATGCTGGATTTATTGGGGAAGATGGAGCTTCAGTTGAGACTATGCTCCCATGATATTGGCCTATGGGCAAGGCTTTGACACATTTTCTTTATTGATGATTGTTGTGGTGTGGCCCAGATCACTCCAGGATTTGTCACCGCTGGGCTAGTGGTCCTGGGTTCTATAAGAAAGCAGGGTGAGCAAGCCCTGGGGAGCAAGCCAGTAAGCAGCATTCCTCTATGGTCTTTGCTTCAGTTTTTACTTCCAGCTTTCTGCCTTGTCATCCCTGAATGATGGATTATGAGTTGTAGGATGAAACAAACTCTTCCCTCTCTAAGTTGCTTTTAGTCATGGTGTTTATCATAGCAATAGAAACCTATCTAAGACACAAGTCACAACTTTATCCACTACAATAGAGTGATTCAGAGAAATGGACTTTAATTTGAATTTTGATTACTTATATTTGGTGTTCAGCTATGATTTTACTTGGCATGTTTTAAAATTTACTTCTTTTGTAAACATTGAGAAAAGAATATGATAATTTCACTCATGAGATGCCTTTCTGCTGTGGTAATTGTCTTTGGCTATCTTAGAGCAGAATCATAGAATTTCAGCTACACTAAGATTCCAAAGAGGAATATTTAACATATTACAGTTTAATTGCCAGAATGCCTCCTACTTGGTATTTTTCACTCAGGACTGCTTTAGTTATTTTGAATATTTTGTTATTTCATATGAAGTTTATGGTTCTTTTATTTTTTGTGGGGAATGACATTGACATTATGACATGTATTGCATTGAATCTGCAGATTGTCTTATCTATTGTGGTGTGATCATTTAAACAAACAACAAACAAAAATCCTGCTCCAGTCTACCTAAGTGGACAGCATTGGAAGGGATTTTGTTAAGTTGAATAAGCTGGGCACAGAAGGAGGAATACCACACTGTGCTGGCCATGTCAACTTGATGCAAGCCAAAGTCATCTGAGAGGAGGGAACCTCATGGTGCACACCTTTAATCTTAATACTCAGGAGGCAAAAGCAGGCAGATCTCTGTGAGTCTGAGGCCAGCCTGGTCTACAAGAGCTAGCTCCAGGACAAGGGTCAAAGCTCCAGAGAAACCCTGTCTTGAAAAAAAGTTTTGTTATGATTGGGCTACAGGCAACCCTTTAGGGCACTTTATTAATTAGTGATTTTAGTGATTTATGTGCGAACACACAGTCCACTGTGGGTGGTGTCATCTATGGCTGGTAGTCCTAGGTTCTATAAGAAAGCAGACTGAGCAAGCCACAAGAGCAAGCCAGTAAGCAGCACTCTTCCACGGCCTCGGATTCCATTCCTGCCTCCAGGTTTTTGCCCTGTTTGAGTTCCTGTCCTGACTTCTTCCAGTGGTGAATAGTGATACAGTAGTGTAAGCAAAATCAATCTTTTTCTCCACAACTTGTTTTCGGTCATGGTGTTTCATCACAGCGAGAGTAACCCCAGGTAAGACACACATGATTCAACCAATGTGAAGAAACAAACAAGAAAAACCAACAAAAACTGCAAGAAGAGCAAGGAGTAGTGGTCACTAGAGACTAGGAAGACTGTTGGAGAGAAAGAACAGAGAGGGGTTAGATAAGGAAAACAGACACAGATCAGAGGGATTAGCTGTGGTGGTCTATATATAGCCTGGCAGAGCAACTGTAGCCCACAACATTCTGTGTTCTGATTCAGCAGAGAAAGAAGAGACTGCAAGTCCCTAGTGCATATAAATTATTCATGTCTGAGGAGCTAGAAAAGCAAACTAGCCCTATTTGATCACTACACTTCATATAAATTGTTCTGTGCTCCATAAATGCCTACAAGTATTCTTTATAGTCTTGTGAATTCTGCATGGATGTTACATATAAAACTATGAGAGAATGACTACTAATCTAGCATCTAATCTTTCCCCATCATAAAATACCCTGAAGTCTGATAGCATGACTTACTTTGGCCAGTTGGATTCAGAAGTTATTGCTTCACTGGCCATCAGGGAGCCTTGGGGAGTAAAGCCCACCTAAGAAGGCTACAGCTTTGACCTAATAACCCAATGCTGGGGCTCAGGCACTAACTGCCCTTGGAGGAGAGTTTGGCACTCTCATTTAGTCTCAGCTCCAGGATCAGCTCAGATCAGCTAGTCTTTGCAGGGTTGTCTCTGAACTTGACTGGCTTTGTCCCATTTTTTTTCTTATTTGGGGACTTTCCCTTTTCCCCTGACTGTCCTAATAGGGAAACATCTCTTTATTCTTATTCAGTTTTTACTGACTTCCTTCATACAGCTTAACTAACATGTCTTGTCTGTTCCCACTGAAAATGCCTCTCTCTGGATGGTTATTTGTACATACAGAGAGCTGAGAGATGGCTGAGTTTGATAGCTATCAGTTGAAAGTGCCCATCACTTTACTGATGTTTTGAATAGTATCAGTGGGTCTAGTTCACTGACTTGTAATCTAGTAAGTATAGATTAAAGCATCAGTAGGGTTTGTAATCCTGATGGATTGCAGGTAATGACTCAAATGTCCCTGTGGTTGCTGCAGCAAACAAATCAGGCCATGGGAAGAGAAAGACCCTCAGAGTCTGAATGCAGAAAAGAGACTATGGGGGCAAAGGCAACGTGGATGGAAGGAATGACTTGGTGTGCATGTACGTGTGTTGTTTTTAATTTTTGACATTTTATAAGTTTCCAATATTCTCTTCTTCATTTTGGGTCTGTTTTTTTTCCCATGTAATAACTTCCAGGCCTGACCTGTGCCCTCTGAGTTGTTCTGAGCTGAGATTACTCACTTATATTTGACTTGATTCCTAGGACACCAAAGCCTTGTGCTTCGATCTCAAGCTCCCCAGAGACCTGTGAGCTGACTCTGGATCTGCAAAAAATAAACAGAAGACCAAGTCATAAGGAAACAAGTCCTTAGAAGCCTCTTGTCCCACCCTGAGAAGAACTTACTTCACTTCTCATGTGATCACACGTGTGAGAGGGAAGAGGCAATAACAACAACTCATAAATCCTCCCTAGTGCTGATAAGGGTCCAGGAGTTCAGCTCTGAAAACACTTATTCCTTGAAAGAGCAGACGGAGCACCCTCCCAACAGTTACTGTCTCCACAAAAGAGTTTAAGAGAATTCACCACGAAATGATTTTGAAAAGCTAAACCTCCTAGGACGACAGAGTACAGAGTATGCTATTCAGATGAGGGAGTCATGTCCGATTTATGTCTTTGAAAAGCAACTGAATCTCATGCCAGCGATCTTTAACATCGACATTGTCTACTTCATCTGCTACGGACACAGTTAAAGGCCGTAGAGCTAAGTTCTTGACTCCTGACCTGAACAGTCTGGCCATGGGACAGTGTTTCACTGTGTGGGCAGGACCATCTCCACAGCCTTTCTCAGCTACGCTGATGAGAAAGCAATCTGAAATTGCACAGCTTGGGTGATCCAGGATCCCTGACAACCACACAACAGTTGCCCAACCCCAATTCTCTTTGGAATCTTCCTTTTTTTCGTTGGCAAAATTCCTCATCTTATACAAGCCGAGATACAGATCATTTTCCTAGAGGAAGCCTACTTTTATAAGGCTTTAAAAGAATTATGAGTTCAAATACTAAATCGTTGCTACATCTTTCTCTAAGAATAAAGGCTCGTCTATTGAAACAAGAATTGCTGCTTTTCATAAACAATGGCAAAATGCTTTCCTAGACTCCAAAGAGGCTTAGAAAGACAGCCTTTCAAATTCTCTGAGGAATGAAGGATAATATAGTTAAACAAAGTATTTCCGGGAATCATGAGTCCAATCCAGGTATACAAACTTCTGTATGCTCACTGTAGATAGGACTTCTGGGCTAGAGTTATTTGTAAAAGAGTATTCACTGTATCAATGTGGACGGTTATCTGGGGTGTGAACCTCACTGCACACAATGCCATGGGACAGTGCAAAATAAAAATCCCCAGCAAGGATCACAGAAGAGGGAAGGAAGCCATGACCAGGATAAAGGACGGAATAGAGGGTGAGCATTCATGACTAAGTGGTTCACTGACAGCTTTATATGGTCCGCCTGTGAGTCCTTTTTAAGGGCATTAAAAATAGAATGTTTATGATTGAGATTTTCCACTTGAAAAATGGACTCTTGATTTGTCAATTTTGCAGGCATGCAGACCGGGAAGCCTTAATAATAGTACATTCCAAGATGATAAAAGAATTATTAAACCTATTCACATGGAAAGTCTATACATTGTAACAGGTTTGGTATGGATACAGTAATTAGAGCATTTGTGCTAATTAGGATGTGCTTTGGCCCATCCTAGTGCCCAAAGGAGTGAAGGGATGGGCAGTGAGCATTGGCCATGATGGCCTTGTCTTGCTCCAAATGGGGCAGTGATGCTGTCCTGCTCTCTCCATTCTGTATTAATGGCATGCTATCACTCCTGTAATATAAATAACAAGAAAATAACTGAGAAGCGTTTAAATTGTATGTCTCAGCTGTATAGGCATAGACATTAGAAAACATCACTTTCCAAGATGAGTGTGATCTGTTGAACATATGTGCCCTTCCAATGTGCTCTGTAGAGCAGTTTGGCCTTCTTTGTATATTTTAATATATAACTTAGGAATGCTGTCTCTAATAGTGTAAGTCATCTATATGTGATTGTTTCTTTATGGAAGTCAAGTATATATTATAGCTCAAAACTAAGAAAAGATGTCACTTTGGATGCAACTGTAGATAACAAATATTATTTTAGCTAATATTTGCCAAGTGATTTATAATTTTGAAAGCACTTTATATCTTTGTGTACATTATAATGTTAGCTTTACAAATAGCATTCATGTTATCTAATGCAATGTTTCTAACAAAAGCTTGAGAAAAATATCTATTGTCACTGATGAGATCCAACCCTTCCATTTTAAATTGTTTCTCTCCATTTGTAACCATACCAAAAAACCAAACCCTTCAGATTTCATCAACTGACTGAAAGAGTTCATGTTAACTCTAAAACAGCAAAACCCCAAATCCCAGTGGCCATGGCAGCTAAGACTTAGTCCATTATCATACCTATGATCACCAGGGTCAGCTATGGTCACAATTGCCTCAGATTAGGTTGGCCTGCCAGAATGTCTGTGGGGGATTATCTTGATGGCTAATTGATACAGAAAGACCCAGGTCAATTGAAGGCTCTTCTGCAATTATTATACTTGGGACACAGATTAGTGAAGGCTCTAGGAGAGGGAGCAGAATCAGTCAGTTCTAAGTTCTCAGAGTCTGGAAGTACAGCTGTTCAAGACATGTATACCTTGCTCCATCTACTCTAATGTTAATAAGTTTGATGATTTAAACAAGATATTTATCAACCTTTCTCTCCAGAGATTTTGAAATAACAATCCTACCATGTGCTCTAAAAGAAAGCAATTGAAAATAGCAATAAAGAAATCCCAAGTATACTTCAGTTTTACTGGTAGTGGGTTTGGACCTGTATAAAAATTCAAAGAAAGAACATTTCAGTCTTGGGTGTGTCTGGCTCTCAATGTCATTTCATTTTGTCCCACTATTCCTCTTTAATCCTTTGGTCACTTGAGGCCCTTTATTTCACCATTAAATTGGTTAATTTTGATAACTTTGCTAGTTGGTTTAAAGAGGATGTCAGTATTAAAGCTTTTGATATTCTTTAGAATATTAACTTTATCTCTGCAAACATTAACAACTCTTCCCCTGGGAATTATAGGAGAGTGTCTTCTCTAGTAATGTAGTTAGGGGCAAAGAGACAGAAAGAAGGGGTGGGAGAATCTGAAGTTCACATGTGTAACTGGATGAGAGAGAGAGAGAGAGAGAGAGAGAGAGAGAAAGAGGGAGGGAGGGAGGGAGGGAAGGCCAGCTGTGGGATGACAAAATTGATAGGGGAGTTCAGCCAATCACATTCTGTCCATGGGGCATGTTACCCTAAGGCACAAGTTTACCTATAAACCTGGCGGGTGCACTTCCCCACTTCTCTCTTTTTGGCCTGGCTCCAGCATTCTGGAAGGTTGGGATTCTGGTGTAAGTTTTCCTTCTGTTTTATTAAAGCTGTATCTTTTGTAAGCTAGTCTGGCAGATCATTAATTACTGATTGCACCGCGCCATCACAAAACCTCACATTACAGTCATGAAGGAAACAAAAAGACTTAAAGTCATATCTATCAAAATAACTTCTCAAAAAAAAAAAAAAAACAACCCAAAGAACCAAATCCATGACTTCCCTAGTTAGCATTATCTGTCACCTTGACAACCTGAGAAAGGAGTCTCAACTGAGAGTGTGTCTAGATCAGCCTGGCCTTCTGCGTTTCTGTGGGAGATTGTCTTGATGGTTAATTGATGTAAAAGGCCCAGTCCACCATGGGTAGCAACAGACACTGGGATGAAGAAGAACGCTCACTAACTATGAGAGCAGCACTTCCTCATGGCTTCTGCCTCACCTTGGTTGTGAAATGAGTTCCTCTGTCTGAGGTAATGCTCTGTGAGATAGCAAGTGGATCTACCTTCAGGTTTGTTTCCTGAGTTCCTGTCTTGATTTCTCTCGCTTATGGGCCGTTATCTAGAATCATCAGCCATATAAACTCTTTCTTCCCCTAAGTTGCTTTTGGTCCCAGGATTTTATCACAGCAGCAAAAATCAAGCTAGGACATGGAGCGATGACCTCCAGAACAGATCCACAAGCTAGTACCTGGGTGGTGCAGGAGAATTATCTGTAATCTGTCAATTATGTATTTTAATAAAACTCTGATTGGCCAGGCAGGAAGTATAGGTGGGTCAACCAGACAGGAAGTAGAGGCAGGGCAATGAGAACAGGAGAAGGCTAGGGAAGGAGGAAGCCCATTCCTCCCATTCCTGCCCAGACCACCGAGAAGCAAGATGTAGCCTGTCCAGCTGTGAAAAGTACCCAGCTGGGTGGCTAGTATAAATAAGAACAATGGGTTAATATAAGTTATAAGAGTTAGCAAGAAACCTGAGCTAATGGGTCAATCAGTTTATAATCTTATGGAGTCCTCTGTGTGATTTTCTTTGGGGCTTGCCGGCTGTGGGGTACCGGGTGGGACAGAAACTCCAACCATCAGGCCCCTTCATGTTACACCCGGGGAACGTGAGGATGTCAGTTTACATGGCACAAGGGACTATGGCACAGAAGAAAATGGGATAAAATGCTTTCCATCTATTTATACATTTCCTAACTCTTGGCCAGTTTAAACCCATTTCTTAATATCCTTTCTAAGCTCAGTGACGGCTGACAGGAAGTAACAGATGGACTGTTCACTTCAGGCTGTATTTCCTGTGGCATCACAATACCCAAAGTAGTAGTCTTGCAAAAACTAAAGTAAAGCCTCGCTTCTTGTGGAATCCCTCCCTCGCCCTTCTGGCACATTCATCCAGGCAGGGGAAGTGTGCCCAGAGGTTAAGCTGGCTTGCTCAGTGATTCCCCTTGGATCTGCTTCCTGGGGCTGTTCGTCTTGTGTCTTCTCTGCTGTTTCTTCTCTCATTGTCTGCTCCTTCTCCTTATTGTTCTCTATCTCCTCGCCATCCTGATTCTTGTTCAACTTCATTGACGTATATCTGACAAGAGGATGCCATATACATTTAAAATACACTGAGTGATGATTTTATATTTGTATACGCTGCAAAATGATTACCCAAACCAAATTAATACTTTATCACTTTGCACAATTACTCTGTCTGCTGTGAGAAAAGTTGAGATCTCACTCCTCAGCCAATGAGAAAGCTGTAGCATGAAATTATCAGCTCGGTTTACCAAGACGAGCATCAGGTCCTCAGAACTTACTCATCTCATGACTGGAAAATTTGTAACCATGGACCAGCATCTTCCTCTGCTTCCAACATGGCACCCATGGAAAAATGATGGTATCTGTTTTACTTTTGATTAATGCTTTTTATATTTCTCAAACAGTAAGATTGCGGAGTACTTGTGTTCCTGAGCACTAAACACTTGTTTATCACTCTAAATACAATACCCCTCCTGTTGTCACCAATGACAGACTTTCGTTTCTTTTTAAGTACTAAATACTAATCTAATGTTTATTAATGAATGAGTGCATATTAGACCATTGTTCTTGCATTGATGGGCATTACATTAGCTGAGAAAGACAAATTATGTAAAGTGTGAACAGTAGCACTTGACATGGTCTCTGAAATCACATAATTCATCAGAAGCAAAACTATGAAGCATCATGTAGAGAATTCTTGGCACTGTATATGATTCTAAGCTATACTTCTTTCGATTTTCATTTGGAGCTTGGCCATCATGGAAGGAAGAATATGTGGTAGAGGAACTGTGTTCCTCATTGAAAACAGGAAGAAGGGAAAAATAACTGGAAGGGGCCAGAGACAAGATACACCAAGGTCCACCTACTTCTACCAGCTGTATTCCACCTCCTAAAGTTTCTAGAACTTCTCTGCATAGGACTACCCCCTGGGGACCAAACATTCAAACCTGAGCCTGTAGAGCAACATTCTATGCCAAGTCATTGCAGGCATGCCAATTATTTGCATATTTTGGCTATTGTGCAATGAACATGAACATGCAAATATCTCTCTGAGATTCTTATTTTGATTATTTTGGCCATATTCCATTTTTTTCTGAATCCTATTATTCAAGGAATTCTCATATGGTTTCCAAAACACTTACAGATTTGCTTTTAACACAATGCCTTTTAGAAAGACAAAGCTCTCTGAGGATTGGATGGGGGTTAGGTGGGAGGGTGTGTTACAGGAATGGGAGGAGGGGAGGAATAGGAACTTAAATTGGTATTTTTAAAAAATCTAATAAATTTTTTAAAAAAGAAAAGAAAAGTCCTGGGGGTGAGTTTAACTGTGTGTTTCCATAAGGATGCATCATCCGTGTGATTTTTAAGATGACAAACATGATAGTTAGGATTCTACAAGAAACCAAATAAAGAGCAGCTTGGGCATATACACAGGGTAAGAAACCCTTCATGGCCAGCTCTGAGTGCTTCAAGCTTTTGCTTCTGAGGAGTCTCTGCAGGACTTCAAAGATGATGCCTAATCTTCTGCCCGAGCCCACACCCCACACCTCAGGCCGCCCATTTTCTCAGTTATGTAGATGGAAACAAATCTCAGTTGAGCCCATTCAGATGGTGACATATTTGATGGATTTGCCTAAGAACTGCCCATGAGAAAATGAGAAAGTAGTTGATAGTTATTTGGCAAAAATTAAATTACCTACATTTCAACGTGCCCGGGTCTTTTTTTCAGTTGCCCAAATTTCAAAATAAATTTTGAATAATATAAGCTCCAAAAAAGCAGAAACAATTGTCTCATTGAGGCCACATAGTTCTTTTAATTTGGAAATCTATAAAGATTGTTGAGTTTCTCAAATAAGACACCCAGGGCTACAAGTTCATTGTAAACTATTGAATCAATGACTAAATCAAATTTTGGGGGGAATATTAAGACTGGAAACAAAACTGTATGCTCTATGGGAAATAGATGACTTGAGATTTATTTTAAAATGACGCAGAACAATAACTATTTGCTGTTGCCCTTCTATGCCCCTCACTCTGAGGCCCCCCTCCCCAAGCTTTACATGTCTTGCGAGCATCATTCTCAGCACAGTATTCACTGGTCCCCTGTGCTCCAAGGTAGCACAGTTGTTTAACTGAGGGCTTAGGGCAGGCCTCTCAGCACTGCAGCTGATACAGTTTGCTACCCTAGAGTAGCTTGTGAGACCGTTCTATGCCTTTCATTTCCAAGAATTGGGGTCCTGTGGCTCTGGAACTCTATTTTAATTTCTTATAATTCTCTAGGTTTTTTTTTTCTCTGTCTACAGGGGAAGTTTTTGGTGTTCCTGAAATTAGACTAAGAATGTAATCTATTCATGCTTCAAGCCTCAAACTGGACATCATATATTATCTAGAAGGTTTTTGAATGGAATATCTTAATTTATTAAAAAGTGTCTCACTCAGCATAACATACTGCAATGACCTGTTTATGTGTCCGCTATACCTGGACTATGGAAAGAAGATGAACTCCTTTGTTAATGAGGTCCAAGTTTGAGCCTGCCTGTAGTCTTCTTAGAAGGAAGGCTGATGAGAGCCCAGTGATGGGAACTCCTCAGGTGTCTCCTGACATGAAGGCTCAATAGAAAGAGTCCACCCTATGAGAAGGGACCAATATTAAGCTCATGCCAAGAACATTAGATAACCCTGGACTTAAATTGTCTGTGGTTTCATCTTCTCTTGGCGCTTGTGTCACTGTGTCACCAGACTGAGGGTAAGTCTGACACACACACACACACACACACACACACACACACAAATATATATATATATATATATATATGTATATATATATATATATATATATATATATATCAGATTCCAATCAAGAATTGTTGCTGTGTTACCATCTCTTAAGGATATTGAAAAACTCAGCTTTTGGTAATGTGAGTTTTCAGGATCTAAGATGCTTTTCCCACAGTGACTAGCATCCTCTTGGGCACAGAAAGGAGCTGGCCTGATGGGGTGACTCTGCAGGGAAAGGGGAGGAATTGTTGAGTGATGGTCCCCTCACTCAGTGAACAAAGTGCAGACTAGTCACCCTGGAGGGTGCTGTGTAGATCTGGCAGGAAACTCTTAGAATCAGAACCTTGGAAACACTTGCTCATGAGGATTGTTTCTAAGGTAAGGAACTGTGTCTATATGTGCACATATATGTGCATGGTAAATGAAAGTGTGCAACATATATTGAACATGAGCAAATGTCCCGAATTCTTTGATATCAAAAGAGTATTTTGTGTATCTAAATTTAGATTTTTATTTTACAAATTATTCTCTATAGTGGTATATTATTTGTATTTTAATACATAAAACTTGCCTGAAGGTCAGTGCAAAGCAGCCAGATTAGTCAGCCATACAGCTCAGGTAGTGGTGGCACACACCTTTAATCCCAGCAGCCAAGCTTCTAGAGAGCTCTTTCCTCTTTGAAATCTTCAGACTGAAAGAGAGAGAGTTCCTGTCTCTTTCCACCTTATATTCCTTGCTAGTGCTGGGATTAGAGGTATGTACCACCACCATCCAACCTCTGTGGTTAGCTAGTGTAGCTTTTCTCCTGAACATTATCCACAACAACTTGTAACCAACACTCTAAACAAACTAATATAAGTTATAAGAGTTAATAAGAAGCCTAAGATACTAGGCCAATCAGTTTATAATTAAAAAAAAGAATAAGCTTCTCAAAATGAAGAGACATGATAATTCATTGTGATGTTATGGAAGGATAATAAAGGTTTCACCTTGGAGTTCTTTGATTTTCTTGACAAAGTATTTCTCTTTAAATGTTATCTTTAAATTGTCAATTTCAATTATCTATAATTTTTTCCTCTACTGATTCCCCAAATATGTCTGTTCTGTAAAATAAAACTGTTAAAAGTTTCTCATCTAGAGCCACATGCCTAGCAATTCTCATATTAAAGAGTTCCAAGGGACAAGATATCCCTCAGGGTGCTACAGTGGTACTTATATCTTGGGGTTAACCACCAACTGTTTAGATGTACTTAAGGCCTGATTAACAGTAGGTAAAGCATATCTGGTACTGGAAACCTAACCAACTACGAGGGGCTAGTGAGGTTACTGATATTACAGGCAAACCTACTACTATTTTTCTAAGTCGGTGCAATTCCTAACTACATTGTAAGTACTTATCCTTATACCTACAGATCAGTGTAGATCTCATCCTTCATTAAGGAGACTTTCGTCTGCCAAAGACAGAGACCATCACAGAAAACTAGAACTGATTCAAATGCAGAGAACAGCTGGTTGTACGGTACTCAGTCCCAAAGGACACATCTGCAATCCAGCTCCTACATCTCAAGCTTAGGAACATTGTGTGAGAGGGCCTAGGAGATTGTGAGAGGCAGAGGAACAGGAAACCAGCTGTGAGAAAATGTGTGTTAGAAATTTCAGAGAAGCTTTACCCATAAAGTTTCATCAATAAGGCTACCTAAATTAGACCTCAGCAACTTTACCACCAATAGACCTTCTAATATGGGAAAACTCTCCTGAGGCCCTACCCCTAGACAAAGAACTGCAGACAAGTAAGAAAAACTGAGAGGGGGAGAAACAGACTTTCCCTGGAAGACTCCTCTAATTGGTTATTCGATACCAGGTGGTCAGCCCTGAAATCATACAGACATACTAACAGAAAATGGACGGAGCAGATTGTATTTTTCTATCTATGTGTTTGTGTGAGTGCACGTGTGTGCACAGCAATAAAAATTAAAGAAAATGGAGGCTGTGAAGTTGAGAGGGTATGTCTATGCGGGTTGGAAAGAAGAAAAGGAGGGGGTGACTCTGTAATTATATTTTAGTTAAAAAACTAAAGAGTTCCAGGAGAATATATTGGAAATTGCTAAAGACAAAAAGGATACCACAGTTAATTAAAAAAGCCATTTCTTAAATCATACCCATGACATTAATGTCTGTGGCATCCTAAGAAAAGTTCACATTCCTAATAGAATTAAAGACACATTCAGGTATAAAAAATAATTCTGCCTGAGGCTTGGCCAAGATTCTTTAACTACTAATACAAAAAAATTTTAAAAAGATATTTTAAAGCAAATATATTTTAAAACAAAGTTTGGTTATAAGAAATAGTACTTTCAATTTTCTCCAGCAAATGCCCTACAAATGGAAAATACAAGCCAACCACTTCTCCCATCTTTCCTCACTTTCACTGTGTCTCAGCTACTTTTCTATTGCTGTGACAAAGCACCAGGACCAGGGCAACCTATAAAAGAAAACATTTAATTCGGCTCAGGGTTTCAGAGGTTTAGAGACCATGAGCATCACAGTGGCAAGCAGACAGTCATGGTGTTGGAGCCATAGATGAGAGCTTATGTTTGACTCCTAAGCCTGAGGCAGAGGGAGCTAACTGGAAATGGCATAGGATTTTTAAATCTCAAAACCAGTGACACACCTCCTCCAACAAGGCCACACCTCTTAATCTATCCCCAACTGTTCCACCAACTATGAACCACACATTCGAATATATGAGCCCATGGGATCCATTGTCATTCAAGCCACCACAATGTGGATATGTCTATGATGTCTACCAGGCACTGCATAAGGCCCATCATTGTGTCTGCCTGATGTTGTTTCTCATCAGCATTATAAGTTCCATGTTTCCCCTTAGAGTGAAGGAAACTGAGACACAGAGGAACTGTCTATTTGATGACAGTTAGGTGGGGGTTTCTAGAATACCTGCCACCAGCTACTCTCCAATTGCACTTGACTAGCATTACAGCTTCCTTGAAGAAAGGACAGTGAAAGCCTAGCCCTAGTAGTCCGATGGGCAAGCTCTTCATCTGAATAAGAAGCAGTAGGCAGCCTGAGCCGTGGTGGTGAAGACAGAGAAGTTGGGCTAACTCTTTCACTGACCTTTGCTGTTACATTCTTGTGCCCAAAAACATGACGTTTTTTTTTTTAGAAGAAACTTAAAGTCCTTAGAACAACTTTTATTTCTTTTTGGTTCATAAATAGTGTGTGACTAATGATCAGTCTCTGCAGAGTAAGGGATTTCACTGGAAAAAAATGTCTAAACTGTAGGCAACCATAACCTGTAAAATAAAGTCCCAGTGGCCCCAGAAAAAGCAGAAGTCTATACTGGTGCCATGAAATCCTGCAGCCTCCCTCTTATGTGTCGATAAAGCACTTGAAGTGTATCTATTTTTGATTAAAATGTATTATAAGGCTAAATACACATGAGGTTACAAAGAGTTAATAAGACAAAGGTAAAATATCTCTTTAATGATTGTTTTTATTAAGTAGGGGGAGAAAGTTCTATTGCATAGTAGAGTAACTAGAGATAACAATAATTTATTATGTTTCAATAACTCAGAAGAATTTTAGAAGTTTATATATTTTCATTAATTAAATTAATTCTTAGAATTTTTGCACAGGCAAACAATGCATTAGATGGGGATTTGAAAGCTTTTACTGTTAAAAAAAAAGGCCTGGAGATATGGATCAGTGGGTAAAATGCTTATCATGTAAAGATGAGGACCCACGTTCAGATTCCCGGCACCCACAGAAAAAGCAAGATGATATACCTATAATCCCAGTATTAAACCCAGCATGGACTTCTGGCCTCTGCACCAGTACATGAGCATGGAACTTCACACACATGTGAACACACACATACACAGAGGTAGAGATAGAGAGATAGAGGGGGGATAAAGTCTTGGAGAAATAGAGATGAACCCAATTTACATTATATAGCTACAAAATGTGTACATGTGTTGAAAGATACTGTGGGCAATGTTGGATCAATATCTCTATCCATAAAGGTCTTGCTTCGCAAACATGAACGCCTGAGTTCAATTCTTAGGAGGAAATGAACCTGTCATCCCAGCTCTGTGAAGGTAGAGACAGGCAGATCCTTGGGGCTCATTGGGTTGTCAACCTAACATACTCATCATCACGTTCAAGGCCAGTGAGAGACGGCCTCAAAAAGACATGACAGATGGCTCCTGAAGAAAGCACCTGGCTCTACTATGAGGAAACTTTCCATGGGTAGAGAACTCTTTCTTAGATGATAAATAGAGGCCTTGGCTTTTCCTAACTTGGATGTTTCCCTCTGCAATCTCCAAGGTCGTGGTCCTCATTATGTCGATTCTATTAGTTTAAATTGAGGCCTTTCTTCCTGTGGAATCTTAAGGAAGAGTGATGTGGGATTCCCCTTTTTATGCCATGAATATATCTTACTATTATTGGTTAATAAAGAAGCTGCTTTGGCCTATGGCAGGACAGAATAGAGCTAGGTGGGAAAACGAAACTGAATGTTGGGAGAAAGAAGGCAGAGTCAGGGAGACACCATTCATCTGCTGAAGGAGACAGATGCCCTGGAACCTTACTGGTAAACCACGAGCCTCGTGGTAAAACAAACAAACAAACAAAATAGAAATGGGTTAATTTAAGATGTAAGAGTTAGTTAATAAGAAGCCTGAGCTTACAAACATATCAAAATTCAGGAAGTACGGTGATACATGACTCTATCATTTTTCATGTTTTGAATTGTAGGATCAGAAATTCAGCCCCTAAAGGACTTAAAAGTGTGAGTACATGTATACACACACACACACACACACACACACGCATGCACACATGCACACATACATTCACATGGGCAGAGATGAGGCATTGGATGAGAAGACATATGAAAAGAGGTATGATTAAAAGTATTGAGAACATTTTTAACAAGAAGCCTGGGGGAAGAAAAACATAAGCCAAGGATATGGGAAATGAAGACACAGAAACATAGAAAAAGAAAAGAAATAAAATCCATTTAAGTAACATTCTAGTTGACTCAATGCATCTAAAACATTACCATTTACATATATCATACTACATGTGTGAATGCTATAGAAGGGGGAGAAAAATGAGGTTGGTAGAATGTGCTGTTTAATCAATGTGGAAAAACTGAGTGGAAAAGTTAGAAATGAAGCAAGCAAGAGGAGAGCACAAGAGACCTAAAGTGCATGTGCATATATGTGTGGAGTCGAATCATAATAAGTTTCTCCTTTCCACGTTTCCCATGTTAGAGGTCAGTTCAGGAGAAGTCAATGCTCTGTATGTTGTTCTCCTTCCCAAGGGCATAAGTGCAGCCCAAGTCAAACAACCTATATATAGAAAAGAGCAGTGCCCCCAGGAGATGATGAAGGCTTCATTCACGAGTAAGCAGACCTCTGACCATTCCAGGAAGCCCTTAACCACAGTTCTTTAAAGCTGGATGCCATAGCCATATATGGGCCTCCACAGGAAAAGAAAGAATAGCTTTCTGGAGTCTCAGAAAATGCCATGCATAGGGTCCAGTGCTGCTTCAAGCCAACTCAGAGTCAGGGGGTAAGGGTCTCTATATGTGGAGGATGGAGACTCAGGAGAACAGAGAAAAGGATATCTTGCTTGCTTTCCCCATCTGTGGAAAAGAACCAGTGTTCTGGGGTGACCCTTTCTTGTGTCTCAGAGGGCACATTTTTCTGATGTGAATCCACTATCACCCTGTCTGCACTCGGTGACTCACAGTGGAACTGGCATTCTCAAAGCATTTGCTTTATCACTGTTGAGAGACCAGAGTGGTGGTCATGTCAGTCTGGCCCCATCCTGGAGTTTATCCTGCGCTGGTTGTTCCCAAGGCAGGCTGCCATGTCAACATTTCTGTGCTGATGGAGACAACAGACAGGAAATGGAGTCACTTGAATTTGAATAGCAAATGCTTTGATTGGGATCTGTCTGCACAAACCTCCCAGTTTGGGAGAATATGGAAATCCTCTGGTAAAGTAACAACTGCTATGATCAGAGTATTGTTATTTGTAATTACTGTTACCACCCAGGGAAAGGAGCCAATGCCATACCTCATCAAGCACACTTCTGGAATGTAATATCTGAACCGGAACTGTTTCAGGTTAGTGGACAAAAGGTAAAGGAACTCCAGCAGGGCTCGCAAAGCACTACCAAAAGAACGATTGTGAAACAGATCTGGGTGTCTCACCCAGTTATCTTCACAGTGTCTCATGCCATCAAGGCAGATGCGGAGTACACAGTAGCTTCATGCAAGCTCAAACCAAGGGCCATTCCTTTTATTTGTCCCCCTCTGTTGTCCTGAGTTTGGGGCAATTTTCAAGCTGTATATCTAAAGGAGATTCTGCAGGATCAATACTGGATGGATTAATCATCTCATCGGCAATTGTCCTAACTTCAAGACACTGTGAAGATTGGTGAAGAAATTTGTTTTTATTTTACTTTTATTTTTTTAGAGAAACTGTAGACACATACAAGCAGTAGTAAGAAATAACAGAAAGATTTCCCTAGTAAGCTTTGCATAGTTTCCTAAAGGAGTGGCATTCAGCTAGATTTACTTGCACAAAACTACTAAAATAGTGACGTGGATACAACTTAGTGACTTATATGCAACTGTTCTGATTTCCCTGACTTGCTTGTACTCCTTTGTGTTTGTGTATAGCCCTGTGCAATTCTGTCACCTATGTGAACTTGTTTGTCTTCCACCATAGCCAAGGCACAAGCCCATCTCCTCAAAGGAATCTCTAGGTACCTCAATCAAAGGAACATTTCCCACTGAGGAGAATTATCTGTCCTTAAGGCACTATAAGCACAAGGAGAAAAAAACCCAACATCTTGACCTTTTAAACTGGTCACAGTTTAGCTTTCATTGAAATATAATTAAGTAGTTCATTTTCTTTCCTCTTTAATTTACTTGACAAACATTTAGGGAAGATTGTGATGGACACTAAAAAATAGTTGTTAGGGCAAATGGTATTTCAATGAAGAGGTTTAAGAAGCCAGTGCTATTTTAGTGAACACTATGATGGAAAAAATACACAAGGCAGTAGAAGGCCCATATTTAATTGCTAGTGTTTTCAGCTCTGGTCACTATGCCAAGCTCTAGAGTAACGTCAATGTGTTAGAGTGATTCTGTCCCGAATTTGTCTGAAAGAGGACTGAGAATTGTTCTTATTTTCCTCGAATGAAAGAATTTTGCTATTGTTTTTTGTTATAAGTTTTTATTATCTATACTGTATTTGAATGTGTGAGAAGCAAGTTATTCAGCATGTACCTGACCACTCTGGCCCAGACCTGTCAGAGATAGCCATGTGTTTGTTTGTGTCTTCAGATTTACACTAACACTTCTACATTATTTCTAGGGAATTTCATATTTATAAAAGAAACGTGAACATGATCCTCTACAGTCTGAGAGGAGAACTATGCTAGTAAGTTCATCAGTTAAATAACAGGAAATGGACTAGGAACTGGGAAAAAAAACATATGTGGCACAGTAAATGCTTTTTTGGAGAGCTAGAACTTGAATTGGACCCAAGACTCAAAGAGTTGAAAGCATTTTTTTTTCCCAAATGTGAAATAATGTAAGCAAGTGAGAAAAATGCAGAATGTGCATTCGAGAGTTGTGAGAATCCAACCCAATCAGGAGTGGTGACAGCGGCGGCACAGAGGCCTGGATTCAAATCCTCGATTTCAATTTACTAGCTCTATGAGCGATGAAGCTAATTAAACTTTCTCTACCTTGGTTCTACCATCTGCACAATGGGAATATTAATCATATTCATCTCTTGGGAGGACAGTAAGTGTAACATGAGGGGCCTGCTTGTTGGGGTTTCTGTCCTGCCTGGTTCCCACAGCTGGTTAGCCCCAAAGAAAATCACACAGAGATTTTATATTAATGATAAACTGATTGGCCCATTAGCTCAGGTTTTGTATTTGCTCTTATAACTTATATTAACCCATTATTCTTATCTATGTTAGTCACATGGCTCAGTACCATTTTTAGCAGGGCAGATCACATCCTGCTTCTTCGGTGTTTTGGGCAGGACTGGGGAAAGAGCTTTCTTCTTCCCAGAATACTCCTGTTCTCATTGCCCCACCTCTACTTCCTGTCTGGTTTTTCTGCCTATACTTCCTGCCTGGCTATCGGCCAATCAGCATTTTTTTTTCTTTCTTTCTTTTTTTTTTTTTTAGAAAACAAGAAACATCAATTGTCCATTTTTTGGGAATGTGGGCGTAGTTTTTCAAGCTACTTCTAGCACAGATCCACAAAACAAGCATCTGGAAAGGAAGATCTCGTGATGTGCAGGCAGAAGTCCAGAAGTTTCAGGTGAGCTGTGAAGCCCACAGAGGCAGAGAAATTTCATACTCAAGAGGAAGTTCAGCTAGCTGCTTGGCGTCTCTGATTCTGTATAAAAGGCTTCCCATCAACAAGGAAAACACAACCAGGTACTCTCTGTCTGGGTGAAATCAGTCAACTGATTTGGGCCTTCAAATATGTCTTTAAAAAAATCCCTTTGCTGAATAATGCAGCCTATTGTTCATTGAGCAATTGAGAAAAGGCACATACGTGTGTGTGTGTGTGTGTGTGTGTTTGTGTGTGTATGTGTGTGTGTGTGACTTCTTTCCTCAGTTCCCCAATGAGAGCAACAAGCTTGCACTAATCAGAAAGCTTCTTGAATAGGAAAGTCTGAAGAATGTGGTTCAGCCTAGCCAAGCCCGGGAGTTCACACATCACGAAGTCATCGCGCATTCCTAGAGGATTCCTGACATAGTCTGAGGAAAGAGAGTGAAAGATGAAAGCAGGTGATAAGGATTTGAGTTATTAACAGGGAAGTGAGAGGGAGATTATGAAAAAGGAATTTTTTCAAAATGAAAGAAGAGAGAAAGAAGGAAGCATGAAGATTGGGGAAGGTCCATAGTTAGGGTCTTGCGGAAGAACCTGGAAGGTAAAGGAGCATGGTGGGTGAAGAGCATGCTGGGATGTAAACATGAAAGACTGGGTGCAGAGAAAGCAAGAACATACCATGCTCCACTTAAAGCACTGAGTGAATCCATTACCTGCAAAACCCAAAACACAGCTATACTCAGTGACCTTTCACTTAGCTTCCCCCTTCTCTTCAGCCCCTCCTCTGTACCCATGGCCCTCTGCCCTGTGTTGGCTTTTCTCCCCAGTGTTGCTTCACCAAATGCTCCTCATCTTCATTTTACACCATGGGTTCATTGCTTGTTTGCAAACCCAGAGGTTCAAGACATGGAATGCTTAGCTAGGGATGAGAAAATGGGTCGCCATTTATCTGTTCACTCATTTATTTGTCTTAAAAAAATGAAAACTTTTTTCTTCTTTTGAGATACACATGGGAAAAGTATATGTGGGGAAGTATGGCGTCACACTGTCACTTGGTTGAGACTTAACAGTCAAAAAGAGACTACTGTTCAAGTTCTTAAAAAAAGTCTCTGGATCTACTATGTGGGTTAAGTGAGGACTTAACTTAGGGGGAAGAGGTTGAGAAGACCTGAAAGTACAGAGATTGTGTCTAGAACTTGAAACAGACAACAAAGGACATCTATTACCATCTCTCGAAATTCTCATGCAACAGCACCTCTTAACCTCTGTGACAAAAATTCAGGGAGAAAGAAGAATTTTGATGACAGTGGCTCGTTTCTTAAAGGCACCACTTAAACTCTATACTCAGGCATCATTTCTAGGCTGAAGACCATCCTGGGTCATGTGTTCTTTCCTGTGGTCCTTTCTTGTATGGAGTCACTTTTTCTAACTACGGTAGTTATCTACAATGCTGCGTGGTTTGCCTGCATCAGTGGCTTGCTAAGATCCTGGGACCATGACCATCTGCTGTGCTTGTTCAAACACTTCCAACATGGGCAGAGGAGTGGTCAGAGATGCTCAGTAGAGGGTACCTCCCCTCTAGAAGTTCATTTGTCACAGTACAAAGCTCATTCCTTTATTTACCTGCTGCTCAGTTAACTGCCAGTCATTCTTTAACATTTAAACTTCTGCTGCATCTCTCTCCTGGTGGAGGTGTTCTTCCTCCAGGAAATTAGTACTCTAATTCTGATCCAATCTCAGTGTTGATATCTAATTCTAGTCTCAGTAAAGGTCAAGACTATAAGGATAGTTTATCCAAGACTACTTTTAAATTGAAGACTAATTTAATAGCAGGAAATACAATGTTCAACAAAGGCACCTGAACTCTAGATAGGCTAGGACTACACCATTCATCAAGATTAATCTAGGTTTTAGAGGGAGGATTCTAACTTTGTCACCCACTGTCACTGTGAGAGGAGAGGAATTACCCACCCGGGGCATTGTTCACGTCTTCTACAGAGTCAGAACTGACTCCTTGGTGGGAATTAAAGTCTGGAGTAGAGCTGCATGAAAGAACTCACAGTAGGTTACCTTCGCTACAACAATTCCACCATCTTCGTGTTGATTTCTCATGTGACCTGGAGTTCTCAGTAGAAAGAGACTGTCCTTGTCCCTCTGCCTCATCTGTGCTCCCCTTTCTTCCTCCCTCACACATAATCCTGAGTGCCCTCTGGGAAAGATAACCTAGGAAACCACAAAACAAATACAGAAGTGTTTACATTTTCTCAGCAACAAAAATAGCCAGAGTGACTGGTCTTTCTCAAGACTCCTTGATGCATGACTAAGAGACGTTTGAAATGTCTTTTAAGTTTTCCTACTAGGGGTGGTGGTATTTCCCCACCACCTCACTCCCATCATCTGAAAAAGCCACGCCATTTCTCAGAGACTTGCTCAGGCCTTCCTGTGCAGTTATTTTGGGAAATGAAGTAACCTCTTTAGCATGATGAGATGCAATACGCATGAGTGTTAGTCCTGGGTCTGACGTAGAGTGATGCGTAGATATGCCAAGTATGTGAGAAGAAGCCATATGTTGGTGGTGCAGTTGAAAGTGAGAATGAGAAAATGAAATGGGCATGCCCAGATGGAGAAGAGTCTGCTGTGTTGGTAGAGTGGGTAGTGTACCAGGGAATAAGTGACACCACCTCACAACCACCTTGAATCTACACAAAACCTTCCTTTTTAGTGTCTCTATGAGCTCTACACTCACCGGACATCTTCTAGGCACTTCTTTCCTCCTTTAGGAAACAGGAATGACTTTGATACTGGCTTCATGAAGGTATTGAGATAAATGAGAAGAGATGGCAAACACACCATTGAGTGCAAGTCTGGAAGGAGGTCATTACCAATGTGTTTTCAATTTGTCAAGAAGTGGAGAGACTAAGGAGAAGGGCAAAGATTGACCATGAGGCAGAGTCTGTAAACCTTATAAGGACCTCATAGTTAAAGAGAGGTGAGGAGGATGTTACCTGCCCTACAACTGAGGGTAAGACTTGCCTCTGAGTGGAAAAAGGAGTTTATGGAGAAAGAATGAAGGAAGGATGGCTGTAAGCATTTATTGCAATGATCTTACAGAAAAGAGACAAGAGAGGGCTTAGCCACCGCCTGCAGGAACAATACTCTGTGAGTTGAAGGAATTTCTGAACTGGAGGCAAAGCAGGACTCTCAAGGTCTTTGTGTCCCCTCGACAAACAATCAGTGAACCATTACAGCCCCTTGGAAATGGTGTGACCCTGACTGAGATAGTTCCCTTTGCTATAAGTCAGTTCCTGAGAAGGGACTCAGTTGGAGCCATCAACAAACAGCATTTCTAGTATTTACAGAAGTGAATGATTGACACAAAAGCATCCCTTGGCAATCTCTAAGTTACCTCTCACACTAGCTGCCCCCATTTCCTCCCTTCTTCAGACCATGTGGAAATGCTCTGCCAGGACACTTGGCAGAGTCTTTTTCTCTGGGGCAAAGGCTAGCTTTATGGCTACAACTGGAGCTCACTCTATTTAACATTCATTTTGACTTCTTTCCACTTGGCTAATTTTTCTGTTTGTTCCAGTAGCTTCTGTGTTAGGGCAACTTAAGTTTTCATTGCTCCGGTCACTGTGTCCTTTCACTGTGTTTGTCAGTTTACTGTCAACACAGGGAGATGACAAGCAACAGATCAACTGCATTCTTCCCCATCCTTCATGGTAGAGCATCTTCACCTCCCCCTAAATTCACATTCATTTCCTCTACCTGGTGGTGGTCATTGTTCTTGTTTTCTAGTCTCTTGGTCAAGAGCCCTACTATGAATAGGAGGCAGTGATATGTTAAGATTTAATAAAACTTTTTATGTTCGTTGGTATTTATCCTTCCTCTGAGAAGCCCACAGAGAGCAGAGCTGCGATCGATGTCAGGAAGCAGAAATTCTCCAAGTGAGTCCTTGGAAATGAAGAAAAGCAAGCGTTCTTCTACCACACAGTCTCAGGCTTGTGGTTTTTGAGTTACGTAGCTAAATTTGCCAATTTCATATCATATAATGATGACCCATAGAACGTATATGATTCTTCTCCAAACTGGAATGAGATTGGCACTTTCCCAAGTCCGTAGTTCCATCAGCCAGAGTATCTGCTTCTGTGACTTTTTGTGGCTCTGGTGGGCTCTCTGTGTGTTAGGCAATACACAGAGCCTCTGATGTTAGGCAATAGTTTCTCTAATCCTATGCTGCATCACGCTGAATTCTCCTCACTAGAAACCTAAACATGTTCACTTAGCTCAAAATGACCTCTCAGAATCAAGGAGTGAGTTGTCTACATTGCAGAGGAAGGTGGATATGCATACATGCATACATCCACACATATATCTGCACATGCATGGTATGAGAATTAGATTCAATAATCAGATAGAATTAAAAACATTCCTAAATTTAAATAAAGCAGGAAGTAAAAAACTCACAAAGTCTAATAAAAGCTCAGCAGAAAGTTTAACAAGATGGATCATGAAGAAGACAGAACATCAGTACCTGAAGGCAGGATAGAGAAACTGGATCACCCAGAGAAAAGATTAAGTTAAAAACCCTCAGGAACAGAATATGCAAATTGATTTTTTTTTTCCTGTAAAGCAAAGGAAACTGTCAATCAAGTAAATAGGCAGCCCAGGGAATACTAGAAAACTACTCCATTATACCATCAACAGAGGATTAGTGTTGAGAATATACAAAGAGCCAAAAAAACTAAACACCAAGAAAACAACCTAATGATAAAAATGATCAATGAACCTAAACAGTTTACAAAAGAAGAAATACAGATGACTAGAAAACACTCAAAAGGGCTTAACATCCTTAGCCATCAGGGAAATGCGGGTTAAAAATCTGCCTTAAGATTTCGTGTCACCCCCGTCCAAATGGCAATATCGAGAAGACAAATGACAATAAATGCTGTCATGGAAGGGGGGAGAGGAAAACTTGATACACTGCCAGGAGTGTAAACTGGTGTGTCCTCTTGGAAAACAGTCTGGATGCTTCTAAGAAAGAGAAGGAACTGAAACTGCCACGTGACCCTGCTATACTCCTGAGAGAGACCCTGCCGGCACATTCGCATCAATTGCCGCTCTATTCACCATAGCTAAGAAACAGAAGCAGCCTGGATGGTCTTCAACTGATGAGTGGATAGTGAAAACATGGTCCATATGTACAACAGACTCTTATTCATCTGTAAAGAAAACTTAGATTTCTAAGTAAATGAATGAACCTGTAAAGAACTGTGTTAAGTGATAAAGCCAAGGCCCAGAGAGACAAATGCTGTATGTTGTGTCTCGTATACAGACCCTAGATTCAAGCTTTTAGTTTTGTTTATTTAACTTGGAGTACATGTGGAAACCAGGCAGCTAGGGAGGGAGCATTGGGAGAAGCTTCCCTTAAAGGAAAGGAATAGTAGAGCAGAGATAAAAAAGAGAGCGGAATGCTGGGAGTGGAAGGGTTAAGTAGGCAGGAGGGTGGGGAGTTGAGGGGTTAAGTAGGCAGGAGGGTGGGAGTGGAGGGGTTAAGTGGGCAGGAGGGTGGGAGTGGAGGGGTTAAGTGGGCAGGAGGGTGGGGGTGGAGGGGTTAAGTGGGCAGGAGGGTGGGGGTGGAGGGTTAAGCAGGCAGGAGGGTGGGAGTGGAGGGGGTAAGCAGGTGGGAGGGTTGATGATTGGACAGGTTGATGGGAACAGGGAAGGATTAAGGAAAATGGAGAGTATTTGAGTAAGCTATATGGAAATCTATTACCTGGTAAAGAAAGATGGCTAGCTGCCCCAAGAAGCCAAGGGCTACTCAACAAATTCCCAGTCCTAGATGTGGGATGCCTGTTTGGGTATGTGTCAGGGAGGCTCCAGAAGTTCGTCAGACAATCCAGACTTGTCAGTCCTCTTGATTGCCCACCAGAAGTAGAAGATAACACCCCATTGCTGAAGAAACTGCACACTTTACCCAAGTTAAAAAAACAAACTAATAACAGAGAATCTTAGTTCTCAGTTAAAGACAGTGTGAGATTTGGTTCATCATCAAGAACATCTTTCCTAATGTACCACATCCAAAGAGATGGACTTAAGAACCTTATCTGATAACAAGGCCTGTTAAGGGTATGTGGGTAGGTTAGGGTTCTTGACGGACAAGCAAGGTCAGATTGCCATGGGAAAGTCAAAATCTGCAGAATCAGAGCAACCAGCTTTCAAATTCTGATTTCACTGTAGCACATTTACACAATGGAATACTACACAGCAGAAAAAATAACGACATCTTGAAATTTGCAGGCAAATGGATGGAGCTAGAAAGCATCATATTGAGTGAGGTAATCCAGACCCAGGATGACACATATCATATGTACTCACTCATAAGTGGTTTTTAGACATAGCACACAGAAAACTAGCCTACAATTCACAATCCCAGATAACCTAGACAACAATGAGGACCCTAAGAGAGACTTAAATGGGTCTAATCTGCTTGGGAAGTAGAAAAGAACAAGATCTCCTGAGTAAATTGGGAGCATGGGGACCATGGAAGAGGGGTGAAGGGAAGGGGAGAGGAAAGGAGGGAAGCAGAGAAAAAAATAATAATATAAATATTATAAATATAATATAAATATTATTATAAAACAATAATATAAATATAATCATATTTATAATATTTATATAATAATAATATAGATATCATTTATATTTATAATATTTATATTATAAAAATAATAATATAAAAATAATAGCTCAATAAGATTAATAAAAAAGAAAAAAATTCTAAGTTCACAGGTTGAGGTGTAGGGTCGAAGGAAGAGAAAATCTCAAAAAGAGACTTGGGTTTCATCTAACAGCCAGGGCTGGGTTAGGTGGTGGTGGCTCTCCTTCACAGTGATTCAGCAGGCTAATTCCTTTTCTGGCTGCTGCCTGCTCTGGTGAAGTGAGTTTAGATCCACTGTTAATCTGTATTGTCACTACAGTTTAGAAAATTCCACCGGAGAGAACTCTTTGATGACTTCCAGTGAACTAAGGAAGGAAAATGCATTCGACTTTAGGAAATAAAAAAATAAATCTTGATTGAAAATCTAAATTTGTCTCCGACTTTGGTTAATTATATTTTTAAATAGATTCTTTCTTTTTTTTTAAAAAAAAAAAAAACGATGTTACTTTTGTAGCAACTTAAAGCCTCAGCGCTAGAGTCAGACTTAGATGGTTCAGGTTCTTCTCTGTGGAGTGCCAAGAAGGCTCAGCAGTTAGAGGTGTTTACTGCTAAGCCTGACAGACTGAACTTGATCCGGGAACCCTCAAGTGGAGGAGGGGAACCAGCTGCGCCAAGCTGTCCTCTACCTCCCACACCGGCACCGTGACACAGGCATGTCTACACACTGCAAATAAATAAACAACAATGTATTTCCTGTGATCATTACTACACTATTTTCTCTGTACTTCCGTTCCTTCCTTTCCTGATCAGAGGTAATCGTTCCTGTGGCATGAACATCAAATGAGTTAAAACACGTGTTAGTTAGGGTTCTCTAGAGTCGCAGAGTTTATGAATCTCCGTCTCTCTGTCTCTTTGTCTCCTGTCTATCTGTCTATCTCCGTCTGTCTTTCCGTCTTTCTAAATATATGAATTTATCGGAATGACTTACAGGCTGCAGTTCAATAGTGGCTAGCCATGAATGAGAAGTCCAAGAATGTAGTAGCTGCTCACTCCCAAGAAGCTGGGAGTCTCAGCTGGAATGGGTACGCTGGCAGGGCAAGGACAAACAGGTGAAGAACAAACCCTTCCTTCTTCCCTTGTCCTTATGTAGGCTTCCAGCAACAGGGGTGGCCCAAATTAAACGTGTGCCATCCAGCCTCAAGGTCTGGATTAAAGGTTCATTGTCTTGCCTCAAGATCCAGATCACAAGCGTGCCCTCCATTTCTGGATGATAGTTCATTCCAGATACAGTCAAGATGACAACCAAGAATAGCCGTCACACGTGTAAAGCTGCTTTTTGGAATACCAAGAAACTTAAGTAACTGTTTTAATAATGTTTAGTATATATTTCTTAGTTCATTGCAAATTAGATAAATACTTGATTAAATTATTGTATTTTAAGGAAATCTAATTCACAATTTCAGAAATTCTTGACTAGTATTTGCATGCATTCTTAGAATAGCTTAACCTCTACCCCTTATTTGTTATTTTGCCCAAGAAAACTTTAGATTTATAGCCTAGAAGGAATTTTGACAGAGCCTAACAGAAACCACTTCATGGAAAAGCATTTCTTAGTGGACAAGGATAATGAGATGCCCCTTCTTTGCCATTAAAGAACAGTAGCCAGACTAGCTATATCAGTACACACACAACTCATCCAAGCTCAAGCCAGACCAAACGCCAGCAAGCAAGCAGATGAGAGCTGGGTAGGAAATCCCATCCTGAGCTATGGAGCTATCTGCAATTGTTAGCTTCTAGGAGAAGGAGAGACAGTTTTCATTCAAAATTTAGTTCCTGTTACACTGACCCCACTCCAGTGGAAGACCACACACTCAAGATGATTTGAACAACACAAATTGATCTTGATGGCTAAGAAAAGGATCTAATGTTGGGTGGGTACTGAAGAGGGGTAGATCTAGGAAAAGCTATTGGGGATGAATATGATCAAAGCACAGTGTACAAAATTCTCAAAGTACTAGTATGTGCATGTGTGTGTGTGTGTGTGTGTGTGTGTGTGTGTGTGTGTGTGTGTATGTGTGTGCATACATATTGTTTTCAGGACCAATTGCTAGGGCTATGGATGTAGTTTCATTGTGGAATACTGATGTATCCAGTATCAGGCCTTAGTTTTATTCCTCAGTCCCAGCAAAAAACAAAACAAAAACAAAACAACAACATCTAGCTATCTTGCCAACCCCCTTTTCAAGTAACTCTTGAACTTTCTCATAGATTTGGTTCATTAAGACTGACTCTGTGTTTTGGAAACCCGAGACTGACTACACAGGGAGTCCTCACATTTCAGAATCGCAGTCCCGGCCCTGTTGTGTCTTCCTGGAGCTCTAGTCACAGACCTTTGAAAATCCTTTTAGGTTTGCATTACTATCCTTTGTTTTTTGAGACAGGATTTCTCTGTAGCTTTGGAGCCTGTCCTGGAACTAGTTCTTGTAGATCAGTTGGCCTCAAACTCACAGAGATCTGCCTGCTTCTGCCTCCTAAGTGCTGGGATTAAAGGTGTACACCACCTCTCAGTCACTATTGCTATTCTTAATAACCTTAAGAATATGTCAGTCCTGTTTGATCACATACTCGTTCAGTCCTGGTTCAGCAGGATTTGGTGAATACCCATTAGAACATTTAAGGGTGAGTCGGGGAGCGGGAGAGGAATGGGGGGAGGGGAATGGGAGGAGGGGAGGAAGTGTAATTTTTGAATGGAAAAAAAAAAAGAATATGTCAGTCCTGAACACTCTCCAGTACGTTATGAAAGTACTTAATGCAGAGAAATAGAGATGCTTAGCATAGAATCTCATGATTAAGGCTGGGAATGTGTATGGGGATTAAGGCTGGAAACGTGTACAGGAAGGAGACACATGATGGTCTGTGTAGCTTATGCATGAATCCTATGGGACTCCCATCCTGTCTACATGTGTACTTTGATTACACGTGCACAATGATAGACATCACAGGTTCAGCCTTAGTGTCTGGAATAGACAGAGGCTCACTTTCTGGGCTTGAATAGCCACTGTCTATCAAGGGGACTTTGCTCCACCTTAATCATCCATCACAGCACCTGCTGAGTAGCAATGAGCTCATCCTGTACCACTTAGTCCAATGTTTGATGGGAAAATGGCTATAAAAGCTTTGTTCTGGGTAAGCTGGGTTCAACTATAAACAGCATGAAAAATTCCAGTTTTCAAAGGCAAACTTATTTAAGTGAATACTGAGCAAATGGTAGGCTAAGTTAAGAGAAAACTGACTCAAGTCAGTGAAGTGGGTATTTTTATGATGGGAGCCCCAGTAGAACCATTCGCAGCACTGAGAAGTCATCCATGGAGCCTGAAACATTCTGTGATCCAGAGGAATACTTTCTAATTACTAAAAGCATGATATGGAAAGAACAAATGTTGTTGGCACTAACCACGGTTATAATTGATTCAAAAGTCCAGTCCCAGAGCAATTGTCAAAAAACCATGTCTGTGAAACCTTCACTGGGAATGTGTGAGTGGGTGAGTACCAAATTTTCTCCTCTTTTGTGGGATTTGGGAGTTTGGAATTGAAGATCTGTTGGCATGAAAAAAGAAGAAAGAAAAGGCCCTTCCAGGACCTGAGATGTTTGGAGGATAATTGTATCACAATATGGCAGCTGGGGGCACTGGTGACTGTGACCATTTGAACTAACCAAGATGTTAAAATATCAGATGAGAATTTTCTAGATTAAAAAACCTTTTATCCCAATGGCCGGTTCCACTCTGCTGACTGGAGAAGATGTTGTCTCTCTTTCAGTAGAGTGTTCCCAAGAAGGAAAATGAAGTCAAGTGAGTGGAAGGAGAAGAAAAAGGAGAAAAAAAATGACCAAAGCCAAGCGTTTATAATAGAAGAAGGTCATGGAGGGAAGCAGAATGGCCTCGGAAGTGTGGATGGATGGATGCATGAATGTAGGCCCTGTTCTTGGCTGCTTTGGGGTTGTATTAGAATCAAGGGATTTGCAGAAGTAGCCAAACGGGCATGCTTAGGGTCACCCAGCTATCAGTAGACCTCAGAGTTTGAGTTTTGAGGGTGTTGACCAGTCATTCCTGTGGTTTTTCTCTGCATGACAAGAGTTCTTGAGAAAGTTGTGGCCACAGTAGTCAGCCACTTGACTGATGATTCTGAAATAAATATCCATCTGTTAAAAAGAGTATGTATTTCGAGGGCCTAAACAAGTCACCAGATGTTCGATGCCTGGAGCTCACAGAGTCTTGGGCCACAGATGCGCTCTTCAGGTTGAAATTGTGGAACTGTGCTCCAATCTTTAGCTTCTTCCCATCTCCTGATAGTACCACGGAGCTAGTCTGTGTCCCTGGATTTCTTCTTGGACTTAACCTGAGGCTTGTCCAGGGTCAGAGATAGAGTTCTGCTTATCATGGCTTCTTCTTGCATTGTAGTTTCTGCGATGACCTCAGTATTTCTCATCCCAACTTCTTTGTAGTTCATTAAACTCAGCTCACTTCCTTAGGACATGTCATCACCTGCTGACTGACTATACAAGGATGATCTGAAACCTAATAAGCCTCTGCTTCACTCCCACCACATGTGTATTCTCTTCAGAGTTTCTGAAGTCACACTGTACTTGCCATGCAAGAGCTGTGTGATGCTGAGCAGGTTACCTAAGCCTTTTGGGCTTTCGTCCTTCATCTGATGACTAAGATGAGGATTAAATCAGTTAATACATATAAGAGTGTAGAGTAGATCTTATTGATAGTGAGCAATCGGTAAGTATTACCTGTTTCTACTGTTGTCACCTGGCTCGAAGGGCGCATCTTCTATTAGATATCTTTCTTGTTTCCAGTCTTGTGCTTTGTTTCCCATATGCTCTCTTTCTTGTGAGTCCTGTGTGCTATCATAACTGAACTGTGAAATTTTTACCCAGCTATAAAGAAGAATGAGATTATGTTGTTTTAAAAAAAATGAATGAAACTTCAGATCATTGTGTAAAAAGCAGTATCATTTCACTTTATTCAAAATAATGAGAAAAATATCATCCGCTGTTTCTATGATGTGGAATCTAGGGGAGAAAAGGGGCATGAAATCAGAAGGGTATATGGGGAAAGAAAAAGTGAAAACAGATGGGATTAAAAATAGCAATAGAGGGGGTAAATATTATCAAAGTATATTATATACATATATGAAAATGCCTCTAATTGGCTCTGTGATTCTGGGGAAATTACTTAAATGTTCAGGCCCATTTTCTATTTGTCTCTAATACTTTTATATTGCCAGGCAAGTGCTATATGAAATGTATGCATATGCATTAGATATCATAAAGATATCTTTAAAGTGTTTGGGAGATAAAGACAGGAGGAGCAGGAATTCACGGCCATCTTCAGCTACCTAGTGCATTTTCCACCAGCCTACAGGAACCTGTTCTCCAAAGGACCCAACAACAAAACAAAATTTCAATATGATTTATGACAAGAAGAAATTGTTGAGCTGATTCATTCAGTAAGAGTCAGGTTATGGCTCATCCAGATCCAGACATGCAAAGCTAAATTTCCTGTTGATTCTTATATAACTGGAAGGCGGATTGTGGCAAGCCATGGGTGATCAGCTTTTAAAGAGCCCTGTCCAGATAAATTTCTCTGTGTTTTTAACTGCCATTCTCCCCACCCTGGCCCCTGTAGCATAAAATTTCTTATTTAGGGGTGTAATTAAAGCACTTCCTCAAAAGAGTATCAAGGAGTACAATTTCTGAGGCAGGGATTGGGAGAGAGGTCTCCGTGTTCTTTGAGGTTCTGGAGACAAGAAAATAATTCCCCAAGACAGTACGTCTGGCCCAGTGGCTCAAGGCAGGCGTGAATGATCCATAGTTCTTGTCTGGTTGTATTTGCCTGGACACATGTGCCTTAGCAAAAGAGCAATTCCTCACAATGAATGTTCATAGAGGGCAGAGTTGGCATATGAGAGACCACATTCAGTCCACAGATGCTGCCATGGATTCAGAGCTTAGTGCATAGCTTATGGGCTCCTGCTTCCTTGTCTTTGTCTATATAAACTCCTGGGTCTGGCAAGAGAGATTGCCACGCTGTTTCCAGAGATGCAAAACCAGAGAGATTCTCATGATTGCCCTGCTCTACTGCATGATGAGATGCGCCCACACATGCTGTGCACGGCAGAGAGACACTGCTTCTGTTTACACTGACCAAATAGCTCAGTCACTTACTGAAGATGCCAGAGATGCTGTATTTGAAGCTCGCTTTGACTTTGACAGTGGGGAATGGGACAGTTTCTTTTTTTCTCCCCTGGTTCCTGCATATTCTGTTCTTAGATAGGATAACGAATTTTCTGCTAGAATTCTTTACATTCAAGAATGTTCAAGTATATTCAGCAGGAAGCAGTGGTCAGCTCACTTAAAAACACCCTCAACTTGGTGCTTTCTCTTGTCTTCCACTCTGTCGCTTCCTTCATGCTCCGTGATGAAGGAGCAAGATGTGCACTTTGGCTTCAGATGCTGTGGCTAGGCCCACATCTAACCTAAGCCCAGGGGCATTAGACAAATTCGCAGACTGAAAGAAAATTAAGTCCTGTTCATTTCAGCCCTGTCTGGCTTCTACTCCTAGTGAGTCACTCCGATCCTCGTGGTAACACAGTCAACCGGATTTTCTTTGCCATTTCAACAACATGATGAACTGTTGAGACTTGAACAGTGGTCCTTTAGATCCCTTTGAAAGCACCTCCAGTTCTGGCTTCTAAGGAAGCCCCTCCCTAGCTCTCTCTTATTCCTTCACCCTTCTTTCCAGGTTTCTTAGCTGTCTCCTCTCCATTGCTCTACAAAAAACACAGGGTTTCCTGGGACTCAACTATTTCGGTATTTTCCTAGATGGTTCCATCTCTAAGTTTGGTTTTAAATATTCTCTCTGCAATAATGACTCCTTACTCTTTGGGTTTCTCATTGGGTCCCTCTCACCGCCTTGCTGTGTCTACTTCTGTGTCTTAAAGCAAACACATCTGAAGTTGCATGATTTCTCTTCCTCACGTAGCTCAGGCTCTAGTCTTTTCCCATTTCAGTCTTTTCAGTAAGGACCTTTATTCATCAGCACCTCCTTGAGACGCTCAGGGACTGTCAGTTCAACCTTCAGACAGTTCGTTAACAAATCTTATTATTTCATTCTAGAATATCAACTCTCTCCTCTCCACTGACACAACTGGATTCCCTTTTTCAATTAATTAATTTGTTTTTTAAATTTCATTTCATATTCCAATCACAGTTCTCCCTCCTCACTCCTCCTCCCCTCCACCTCTTCCCCACCTACCCCCCACCTACTTCTCCCATTGGGTGAAATGATAATGGAAAAAAGAAAGCATCTTTAACAAATGGTGCTGGCATAACTGGATGCCACCTTGTAGAAGATTGCAAAGAGATCCATATCTGTCACTATGCACAAACTCAAATGGATCCAGGACATCAACATAAATCCACTTACATTGAGTCTAATAGAAGAGAAAGTAAGAAGTAGCCTTGAAAGAACTGGAACAGGAGACCGCTCTCGAAATATGACACCAGCAGCGCTGACACTGAGAGCAAGTGAGACTCTGAAACTGAAAAGCTTCTGTAAGGCAATGGACATGGTAAATAAGACAAAACGAAGGCCTACTTTTCTTGTTGCTGAGGAAAAATGTCTGACATGGGCAGCTTAAGGAGATAAGGGTTCATTTTGGCTCAGTTGAAGAAGGTACATAGTCCATCTCTGCAGGGAACATAGATCAACAGTGGGTGTGTGCTGGTAGATGCACTCTGTCCACATCAGTGAGACAGGAGGATGCTGGTGCTGAGCCTAGGACTTCTATTTCTGATGAAGACTCTAAGCAGAAACTTCTTGTCCATCCCTGGCTGCCCAGACCCAAATAATTACACAGAAACTATGTTAATTATAACACTGTTTGGCCAATAGCTTAGGCATCTTCCTGGTTAACTCATATCTAATTAACCCATTTCTATTAATTTGTGTATCGCCATAAGGCTGTGGCTTTTCAGGTAAAGTTCTCTGGCATCTCCTTTGGCAGTTACATGGTGTCTCCCTGACCCCACCTACTCTCTATCTCTGTTCAAATTTCCCTCCTGGCTTTGCTCTGCTAAGCCATTGACCGAAACAGCTCTCCTCACCAACCAATAAAAAACAGCCCATATACAGAAGGACCTCCCACATCAGAAGGCACCACTCATATTAAGGGTAGGTAATCCCTTTTTGAGTTTAACCTATCTGGAAACACCCAGAAAGCTTATTTCCACAGTGATTCTAAGTCCAATCAGTAAGTAATGAAGGTTAACATCACACGAAATATCTTCTTTACTCATATAGGTAGTGAGTATAACGGTTGAAGGATCATTTAAGTTAAAACTCCAGACTGTGTGTCTCTCTGTTAACACAATGCTTGGCATATAGTAAGCTATCAGGACTTTGCAATGATTCATTTACTATGATTTGGGAGCTGTAGGACTTGCAAAGAATACCGTTCACCTCAAGTTACAGGAAACAGTGTGGGATTCTCTTTCAGTTGATTTTCAATGCTAGTATTCTTAGCTGCTTGTTGCTCACGACTCATACATAGCCTCTCTGCGCTATAATATTAAATTCTCATTGAACATTCCTACAGAAATATGTTCAAAGACTGGCAAGGAAAAAGAGCCCTCATCATTATTTAGGCAAATCCTTAAATATCATGGACATTGCATCTTCAAAATACTGAACATGAAATTACACTCTCTGAAAACTGTTCTGGCAGGATAACATAAAACGTTTCTTCTTCCTAAGCAGTTGAGTGTGTCTTTGGATTTCTGTAATTGTTATGATTCTCTTTTAAAATTTCTATACCCAACCAAACTATATCTTCAACTTATCTGTAGATTCTACTGGTTGAATTAATTGTATCCTCCAGGATAATAGCAAATTACTTAAACTTTTAAATTATTTTTTAACTTTCAGGTAACATATAACATAATGACTTTAATTATGACAATTTCATAATGAAAGCATTATTATACTTTGCTCATATTTGCTCCTCTGTTGCCCTCCCCTTCCGTCACTATCTTTCCTGCTATTCCTTTATCCCTCTCCAATACTCTCCCTTCCTCTTTCTTACAAGTCACTCTGGAGTAATGTGAAAACAATCATCCCCATCCCATCTAAATATCTGCTCTCGAATATAATCTTTCCATATTTTAATTATTCATTAAAAAACTTAAGCATCCTCAGATTTCTGTTCTTAGCTTTTGTATTCCCCAAATTTTCTAAGGCATTAAAATTTGTGTGACTCAAAAGCTGACCAAAATAGTAGAACCAAATGAGATACATAGAACGAAATCTATGTCAGGGGTTTTTTTCTTTTCCTCTCCTGTCTTTCTGTGAGGTTACCTTCCTTTAATTGGTGATGCAAACGATGAGTACAGGGGGCTGGTGAGCAATGCTCTGTTTTAGAGCCATGCTTTTCATGGAGCCAGTCAATTATGCTTACAGTCTGCAATTTGAGTTCTCATCACAAGGAAATTGTATGTGAATTTGGCTCTTAAAAGATAGTGAACACTCTAGTTCAGTGTCAAGAACTTCTGGCCTTAGCTATCAGAGGAGAGAGTTGAGAAGAGGAGGGGAGAAATGAGAGCAATCACACGCAGTGTGGATATCTACGAGTTAATCTTGATGGTAGGAAAAGCCTTCTTTCCTCTGTAGTACAACAACAAATAAAATGTTCCTCATCGGTGGTCAAATAGAAACACGTTGAGCAATTCTTTCCCATGTGGGAGAAGATGCTGGGGACAATAATACAGATCACCATGAATAGAGAATCACTGTTCCACACCCGGTAACTAGATTCCAGCTAGCCAGGGAATTCTTTTTCACTTGCCACATTTAGAAAGCAGTCTCTGAGCTGCAGCCCAGGAGAAGATGTGTATAAACACAGCACATGGAAAAGAGCCTTTGCTCTCAGCATGTGCTACTTCCTTGACAAGCAGTCAGTAGGTCTGGGTTTTATTTAACTGCCCCCTGCTTTCATAGCATATTAGAAACAAAATTACATTGGCAGCCAGTGTAAAGACAATATACCACCTAATTGGTGAGACCTGTCAGCCTGGTGTTTTGCATTTGAATGAAGTCTTTAACAGTCATAACATAGGTTGGCAGTTGACAAAAAAAAAAAAAAAGTATAGACGGTCTCCCCACAAAAATGAGGCAGAAAGAGATTTAAATTATGCAATAAACAATATATTTTCTTACTGCCTTCTGAGAATTGTCTCCTAAATTTGCCAGAATAAGTGGTAGGGCTTTTCCACCATCCCTGCTGGTTGTTCCTAGAACATTGCCCATGCTGTAGACATGTGGCTTGGTTTGAAAAGTAACTGTCAGTCCTTTCAACTTTCCTAGCCCCAGAATTGATATTTCCCACTGGCCCTGAGGCATCTATTCAATTCTCATACTGCTCTATCAGAGAACTCTTCCTGTTGGGACAAAGCTTCACCTGGAGCTCACAGAATAAAAGGTGATCGGGTCTGACCCTCACAAGAATCAACCTGTCAGCTACTTGAACTTATCAAACTCCACAGCCCATTCATTGAGTGTAGCTCAATTGGAGCCAGGCTACTTGTATTTATGTCCTGTCTCACCCACTTGCTGGTAAAGGGACTGTCAGGGATTATCTAAGCCATCTGTCAGGCTTCATCCTCAGGGTCCCTACGGGCTTAAATGTGGTGATGCTCAGGAAAGCAACAAGGAACACTCTTTAGGACACCGCGTGTCCTTAATAAAAATTAACTCATAACAGTTGAAGAAAAAGAGGCCATGGATTTGAAGAACATCAGGGATGGATACATAAGAGGATTTAAAGAGAAAATATTGTAATTAAAATACAATCTCAAAAATATACAGTAACAAGAAAAGAATAAACTGTTACTCTTAGTGATGAATATCCTTCCCTTCTCGATATTCACATTATTCCACAACTTATTTCTCCACACATCCCAAGTTTTGTTCCTTTGAATGACCTGTGAAGTAAGATGGGTAAGTTTAAGTAGTTGACAGGTTGATGCTTATGAAATCAGGTGACAGTATTAGAAATAAGGTGGGCATGAAGGTACTTTATCATACCCTTCCCAGAGGGTCTAACACTTTCTCCAAGGGTCATGAAGGAAATTCAGGAAATAGGCTCTGCTTCTCCAAGAATAAAGGAAATCAAACCTGAAGGATCTATAGTGAAAGGTTCTCTCATGAACCTGAGATGCTGTCTAGTGCTGTAGAATCTTGAGTTGAACACAACAGGCTTTTGGTCTCTCAAGCTTCCTCTTGAGTTTTCAGAGTTTAGCGGTCACACTTTCTCTGCAATACAGTTGGGTTCAGTTCTGTTCTCTCTACAGATGTCATGAAGATCTAGAAGATCTTCACCATCAGAGCTGCAGAGTGGAATTCATGTCCTGGCTTCCAGTTGGCAATGAACTGTGGTGTTCTGGATCCTTTCTTTGGGGCACTTCAGTATTAGAGCATTTAGATAAGGGGGGGGGGGGGAAATAGTTACCTTTATTGGTCCTATATAATCTTAAAAACAAGCACATAAAGTTTTTTTTTAAGTTTTGGAAATAATGTGTCACTGATATCCAAGAACCATGTAATCCTCCCAGGATAAATGTAGAACTATGTTGGCAAAAAAACAACAAACAAAGAAGCAAACAAAAACTAAGACAAAAAATTAGAAAAGTATTGACATATCTAATTGGTTACCTCCTATTTCTTACCCTCTTGTTACTCAGGTATAGACAAGTAAGAAGGCAAAGACTGAAACAAGGGCAGTGTTGTGAGCACACAGAAATTGTGGAGTAATAAGGTAAATTATAAGAAAACTTCTAAGATTAAAATAATTAAATAATAATTCCACATTAAAGAGCATTTGCTGAACATCTAACAGTAAGTAGGTATTAGCTTTAACCAGGTTGGTTTCAGTATTTGACATTCAAATTGAATAATCATACCACATTTAATAATAAAGTCACTATATGTTAAACAAATACTAGTTGGTTATTGAAACCACATGTTGCTCTAACTGCATTGCGAAAGAATCACGTGTTTTCAATAACCTTCCCATCTTTATTTCATCTAGAGAACAATGCACATACTGTACCACGAGGAGAAGGGAAGTTATTTATGCCAGTCCCCAATGATTGTTTTAAGATGAGTATACTGGATGTGACTTTCCTGCTGCTCTACCTACCTAATGTTCTACCTCCTCATGTGGAGATGCTGTCAGTGAGGTGGCAGCGTACAGCTGCCTGTCTTCCTAAGTTCTTATGATACAGAGCCTTCATTGCCCACATGGTATTGCACTTATGCAATAAGTTATGCCAACCAACCTTTCCCAACATCCACATCATGCCAAACCAGTTTTTAAAGTTGACGGGCAAGAATGCAAACGTTTCTGTTTTTAGCGTTAAGGCATTCCTCTATAAAGAGTATTCCATTGTCGGTCTCTTACTTTAGCAACTATAAGACTCGAAATTTTATCTCCTTGTTTAATTAATGAACTATAATCCAACAAATGCCAGTAATTCATGGTTTTAGTAAGCATGTATCAACAGTGTCTTTGCTGGCTATGCTGATTCCGATGATGTACCATTGTATCTGCTGCCTCTGGAACTGGGAGGAGGCAGAATTAGTTCAGAATACAAACATGCTTACCTTCAGATATTTTAGTATGTTCCCAGCTTAATTCTAGGGTAAAATTTGTTGGGAAAGGCTTCAGGTTTACTAGGATCAATTACTTTGTTAACACCCTATGAAAAGTTGTATTGTGTTGCCTGGAAATCAGTTAGGTTCTGGGAAATATGTTAAAGTCCCACAGATGAACATTCATTGGTTGTTGGGTCTAATGTCGAAAGGGATAGCGCTGGGGAAATGGTCTATGAAAGCGGTTTCAGAGAAAGTTCACACTCGAAGTTTGAAAACGATCAATAATCCTACTTATTTGTGAATTTTCTACACATTAGGCAGGAAAACTGAAAATACATAATTAGTCTTCCTATCATGTTACAAGGCTTTTACATTCTGTCTTTTAGTCTGTATATCCTGTGCAGTTAATTAATATGGTGGAAGCAAAGTGCTGATCTTTGCAGATTGCACCAGAAACCCTGGGGATACATTTTTCTATTTCATAATTTTATCTCATGTTTTACTATCTTTATATTTTATTTCATCTTTATGATCAGCTATCTGATATACTGAGAACGACTGCAGTGGTCAGAGAGGTCAGCATTGACCAACGATTCCTTTGCCTGTCTTCTTAATTTCTGCTCCTTCCAAGCCCTGTGCTTTCAGGAACTCCATCAAAGCCCAGATCTGTTATGATTTCCATCTCACACATTGATTCTTCTTCATGTAACTCATGGGTTATATCCTAGGACCCAAGTTCCTTCCTAAAATGAAGGCTGAGTCTCTATGCAATCTGTGGAATGTCTCTATATCAGGAGGTACAATATGTGACCTAAGAAGCTAGAGTTTGTATGTTATTTTACTGTGAAATACAATACCCACGTTTTCTTTGGTTTATTGCTGGCACAGCATCCCATACGGAAGAGAGGCAACACCTTATATGAATAAGAGCACATGTACCTAGTGAGTATTCTCTATTTATATCTTTCTCAGCATTTTCACTGAAGAATAGATCAGTGGTGCTTAACCTTCCTAATACTGTGACCCTTTAATATAATTCCTCGTGTTGTGGTGACTCCCAACCATAAAATTATATTTGTCGCTACTTCAAAACTGTATCTTTGTGACTGTTATGAAGCATAATATAAATACCTATGTTTTCTGATCGTCTTAGGCTACCCCTTGAAGGGGTCCTTTAACCCCCAAAGGGGTTGTGACCCACAGGTTGAGAACCCCGGAATTAGATGCTCGTGAAAGTGAATGATGATAGTTGGGCAGATACTTGCCAGTCTTGTCCAGTGATGTCAGGATTTGGATAAACAGCTTTGGTAAAATTTAGTCTTCCCAGGTCTCTTCATCTGGGGAAAAATATACTGCATCTGCCTGCCACTGCCAAGGCCAAGAACTGATGGGGATGGGTGGTGACTCACCATTGCTGGATAGAAACCTTGGGAGGAAATGAGAGACGGGAAGATTGTATGGCACCCTTTTGGACCATTCCTTTTGATAGAGGAGAATAACATGGTGTAACATTTTGTTATCGTTAGCTGTCAAGCTATTCCATGGTTACTGCTTGGAACATCTGCTAACTGACTTTGTTAAACATAGCAATATGTTCTTTCCATGTGTATTAAAAGAGGAAAAGCAGAGACTCAGAAGTATTTTTCAGATTACTTGTTCACCAGCTTCTATCTTGTGATGAAGATTGTCTAAAATCTTCCTGGCGTGGTCTTTCCAGACTTTGAAGAACACATATTTTAACAGGGATTGCTTAGGACCCATAGTATAGGAAAGTCTTCAGTGAACATCAAGGTGCTTTGTCTAAAATCCCAGCAGTCTTTTTAGGGATGTCCCATTGACTCTTCACCAACCTATGGCATTTGCTGTGGAGGCTGCCTTGACTCTGAGTGTCACTGAGAACATGGCATGATGAAGTTTCTTGACTCTTACAGAGGAACTAAGAGTGGGACCTCCCTGTTATTTGATTTTGGTAACTGCCAAGCCTGCCATTGTTGGTTATCTTGTGCTATCACTACACAGTTTCTTCTAAGATCACAGACAGCTTTGTGATTTTTGAGCAATGAACCCATTCGTCCAGAATCATCATTAAAACACCATGAGTTTAGCATGGTGATTAGTTTGGTATAATCATATATATATATACATATATATGCCAGGTAAGTTCTATTGACCTTTCTTAGCCTGGTAATTAATACTGCTTTGACTTCCACTGATATACCCACATAACACAACTTATCAGGCACTGAAATAAAATGCCACCACCTATGATAAACTATTTATAGGTTACTATAATGCAATTAAGCTGCTTTGGGGTGCTACTTTACTTCTTTTTAAAGTTATTGCTTATTTATTTTTCATGCATATGGGTGTTTTGCCTGCATGTATGTCTGAGAACTACATTAGTGCCTATTTAGGCCAGAAGATGGTTTGGATCTCCTGGAACTAGAGCTCCAAATGGTTGTGAGTTGCCATGCAGGTGCTAGGAATGTGAACCTGGGTCCTCTGAAGAGGAAACTGTGTTCTTACCAACCTCTGAGGTGTCTCTCCAGACCTCGGCTTACTTCTTTGCTTTCCCTAAATTCTTCATTTTTCTTTAGAAAAAAAAGTCACATTCATTATCTTATACCATTGAGTTCCAACTTAACCAAAGCAATATTTAAGAACGTAGAAATATCTGGGAATTTTTTCTTTTTTGTTTCTCATCTTGTGCAATCTTAAAAAGTTTGACAATTGAAGAATATTACTGTTCTTATTATATGATACAGCTGCATTTTTAGGTCATATATAACCAACCTGTGGGGTTTGGGTTTGTGTGTGTGTGTGTGTTTATTTGTTGTTTCGTTCTCTTGACTGACATCATCAAGTTCATTTTAGAAAATAAAAGAGTCTATCCCATCTTTTCTGTATTTCTTCTCACTTCCCAGCAATTCCAGTCAGAGTCCTTGATCTGTATAATGTTAATAACCATCAAAATCCCTTGACTAATCACCATGTGCCAGGCAAAATTCCAAACACCTGCAATTTATTATTCTCGTTAGTCCTTAACACAAACCCCATCCAACGTGTGTCATTGTTATTTTCAGCTCACAGATGAATGTCTTAGAGAAGTTAAGCCAAGCAATTGACATCAGCAGACTCAGCTGGGTTTGACTTTGGACCTGTGTGTCTCTACCGTGTTTCCCTTACCTAATCATGACGCTGGACAGGCACTGTCACACTAGGGTGACCCATGTGGGCCCTCTGACTGCTGACTAGAAGGGCTGGATGAATTGGAACATGAGACACTTGTTCCATAAAGCAGAATAGAAGTATATCTGCAGTAAAGAAGGCCACTTGCCTCATAGCCAATTTAGTCAAACTCAGTGTGCTATGTTGTTAAACGGAAGTGACCTCAGTACTGACCTCAGTATTGCACCCTTTTCCATTCCTCTTCTGAAGGAGCTGGAGTTCGGAAATGTTAGGTACAGTGTTGGAAGGACAGGCTGGGCTTCTGGCAGGCCTTGTAGCATCACTGGAAGTCATCCAAATGAGCATCTTTGGATTGCTTCCCACCCAGCAACATCTGTTTCAGGCTCATCTCAGCTGTGGTGCAACTCAGAGCTGAGACATTTGCTGAGAGAGATAAATTACTGTTTTACATTGAATCCTCCAGACAACTCTTCTTCCCCAATCCCCCATGGTAAGGAAGAAAACATTGAGTAGGAATATGAAGCACCCATCATCAAAACTAGTGAATAGTTGAAATAAGAAGTGAATTTCAAATCTCACACTTACTCAGTTTCCCACACTGCTGCCCAGGTCCTGGGCACAAACCCCTGCATCCCTCTGAAGCCTAAAACAAACCCTGCAATTTTTATGGCTTTCAGGTTTATTGGCATCTCTTCATAGTCAGTGTTTTTGCTAGTTTTCTTGTCAATATTTTGATAAAAGACAATGTTTTTTTCTTCTTCTTGAGAATAAAGTTTTTCTAAAGCACTCCTTGAATGAACTTTCACAGAGATGTTTTTAGAGTATCCAGGGTCTGGAGGCCTTAAAGGAAAAGAAGAGCGATGGGAACCTACCTCATGCCACCTTGGTGTGAACCAACTGGGCCCTGGATTCCATCTTTAGCAAATAATCATTTTCTGCTTTAATAGGAAGTGAAAGTGGTGAGACTTCTGGTCTACCTCAAGCTTTGACTATTTGTGAATCAGTGTGATTTCCTTTCTGTTTTACTCCTCAGCCACAGAGACGTGGTGGGGTGCTGACAGAACAAAAACCCTGCTCTTGCCTTTAGTGGTCTGACTAGCTTAAATGAATGAGAGCCCAGAGAGATTTCTCACTTTCTGCTTCCTGCTATCATAGTAGGCAGTGGACCAGGGGTGTGTTTGGCAAGGGCAGATGTCTAACACCTTCAGGGCAGCTGAGTGGGAGAATAAAAGGAAATCTGTCACACAGAGAGCCATGAGTGTCCTGTTACATAAATTCGGGTTCACCTGCCTCTAAGGTCATGAACAAAAGCTGAACAAATGACCCATAATTTGATTTGTAAGTTTGAATATTCAGACCGTGAGAGGCTATGTGCTGTGTTCTCTACTTTTCCCACCCTTCCCTCATTCCCATTTCTTCACACAGCACTTCATTCTCTGAGTTGTAACTCTAACCTTTTCTGGCTCCTCAGGTGCCCAGGTAAACAGTTTCCTCTGGGGCTATTAGCAGAATGCGTTCACGTGTCTGATTAGCTTTCCCAGGCAATCGAAACCATTTCTTGTCACTTGAAATAATCATTCCCAGATTAATACTTAGATGACAGTTTCAGCCTTTAAGTTTCTAAAGCCATCATATAAGTGGGTAAGCTATGCCGAGGAGGACTTTCTAAATGGATTAACAGCAAGGAAATTTTTTTTTCTGTTGCAGGAGGAGTGCGGGTTCTGAAGACATAAACAAGGAAAAAGAGCACAGAGCCCACCTTGAGCAGGGGAAGAAGACTCACCTTCCCCCGAATCACTGCAGAACGCAACGCCGAGCCTGCAGGTGAGCACTGACTCTCATCTGATCCATCATTTCTCCTTTATAGCCCATATCCTTCAAGCTAACCCCAGCTTTCCACACAGGTTCTAGCTCACAATTTTCCCTTGTCTTTTATTTTCTTATCTAACCTGGTAGGATCCAACATTCTCCTCACTATCTTAAAAATGCTTAAAAAAATGTATACTATATATGTAAATTACTAATTATATATTTATATAGATATAAAGTAGATGAATAAATTAAAAATCATATTTTAAACACCAGTAGCAGGGTTTTTCCTATTTTAAGTTATCAATTATTTTCTACCTGCCTAAAATTCAGATACATGAGATGTCAAATTTCTACACTTTTAGAACTACACCCCCCCCCCCACACACACACAGAGAGAGAGAGAGAGAGAGAGAGAGAGAGAGAGGTAGAGGTAGAGTGGAAATTATACCCAATAACTCCTTACAAGCAATGAGTGGAGAAAACTCAGTTCCTGCTCATTTTTGCATTTTAGCCATCATTTGTCTATGAAATCACACACAGTTTAATAAATTCAAGGTTATAGCAACAAAACCAACAGATCTCCTCTTCGAAAATAACTTACGAATTTGCAATTCTGCAGAAATGCAGAAAAATGCCTAGGTTCATACCTTTAAAAGAATATGATAGGTGGTGTCCAACATTTAACTTGGGTTTTGAAACTCCTTAGGGCTCCTACTTCATTCATAATGTGAGCAATGCATTTAAGTTAGCTATTTATTTCTTCTAAAAGAGGAACTATGAATTCCAAGCAGTCAGCAGATGGTACATATAAAAAGACCCAGATTAGAGTCTTGTCCCCAATAACTTCAGTCAACTATGTCTCTAAAGACCTACTCTATCTCTGTGCTGCTATTAGGGAACACACTCTCAGAAAGGTATTCTCTGATGAAGATGAATAAAAGCAAAACCCTACTCAGTACCTGCCCTTTGTTTAAGAGGTGTGCGTATGAGTTTTGGATGGTGATGCATTTGAACCATATGCTGACCCATTGTTAGAAATGATAGTTAGGAAGCAAAGGACACAAAGAGTAGGAAAACCGCTTGCTATTGGCTTTATTAGCTCTTTCCTGGAGATGCTTTTTTCATAATCAGGGCAAATTCGTAACTCTCTTCATAGAGTAGAAAGTAACACACAAGACAAGAAAGCCTAGAGTAGATATTCCTGACAGGCTGTGCTCTGTTCTTCAGTCATGTTTTTAGTATATGACCCGTGTAAGTGCCCTGAACGCTGTCAGGCGTGTGTGCTATGGTCACAGATGGCCACGCCCCTGATATTAGGAACCACCCACTTCTTGGTTCAACTGGTTACATTCCTTATTCCTAAGGGGAACCATATCTTAGTTCTGTCTAATCTGCATTTTCTCCATATGTAAAATGGCCCCCATGAAAACACCAACATTTAAATTTAAAGTGAAGTTCATGTATATATGTGTAAATCAGTTGTTATTCTGCCTCGCACATCATCAATGCTGACACATTTTATACATGAATTGTATCATGAAGATGTTACTACTGTTACTGCTGTTAGGTATCACTGGATCTGGGATGGCCTAGGTAAAGTGTTGGTAGACAGAGAACTTACCTGCATCTGGAATTCCTTAGGGTGTTTCTGTCTGTATGTCCTTTCCGTATTTGTGCCATGTGGGCTATGGAGTAGATCCGTTGGAGGAGGCTCTGAAAGGGTCTTAAGGTTGTCCATGTGATGTGTATTATCAAATAGACATAACATGCTGCAGAAATCTTGGCAGAACTTTTCTTAGCTTTTTGAATCTTGGAAATGTTGATATTAAATTCCTATCTGAAGAGATACTAGGATTGTTTTTTTTTTAAATTTTGGAGAAGATACATCCGTTCTTCTCTATTGGTACTCTTGATTCATTGCCTCCATAGCATCTTGTAAAACAATCTTTTGTTTCAAAAAATAGCACCTAATTTTACATTTCTTCCACAAAAGGTCACACGGGCTTCTATCACTGCTTTGTTTTTCTGAGGCAACTAGAAGAGGAAAGGCACGGTTTTCTTTATCAGCCTTCTAACCCTATACAGCATCTTCAAGACCCCTTTAAGGATTTACATGGCACATTGTTTTTTAATCAGAGTGCTGTCTCAATTCCATGTCTTTGTGGTGTGGTGTGGAATAAAGAATGCAGAATTCTCAACAGCTGAGATTTGAGTTTCTTCAGCCAACAAAACCTCTTATGAGTGTAGACACCATTACTCCCTCCCCCCAACAACAACTATTATGAGTGTAGACACCATTTCTCCCCCCACAATCAACAATTCTTATCAGCGTAGACATCATTTCTCCCTCACCTCCTATTGTCAGTCACTTTGACCAAACCCATCATCCTGTTTGTTTATAATACTGGATCTATCATCAATTATTTTTGCTCTAAGGGACAACTAGCAACTTAAATAATAGTATTTTTTTAAAAAAAAACTCTTCCTAAAAAAGATTAATTTAGTTTATATTTATGAAAATTTTGCTTCCATGTATACCTGTGCACCACATGTGTGCCTGGTGCCAAAGAAATCAGAAGAGGGCCATGGACCCTTCAGAACTGGAGTTCCAGATGATCATGAGTGCTGAGGACTGAAAGTCCTTTGCAAGAGCAGCATATGTTTTTTTAACAGTTCAAAGCTGTTCCATAAGTACTAAATGGTTTCTTTCCTCAACACTTCCCTCTCACACAAACACCAACCCAGAAAGCTACTTAAAGGATATGTGGGAGAGTAGAAACACAATGATTGGAAAGATCACTGTTACAAATTGATTGACCAATGGCAGGTGGATGACTCAGTTATGAATTAGCTGGTCAAAAAGGAAACTCACAATTCATTCTGAAACTTTCCCTTGCCCAACTGCATAATTCTAGGATGTTACTGTGCCTGGGTTCACTATTTGCCCAATCTGCTTTTTTGTTCATTCAGTTTTTGTAGCTACACAGTTTTAACATTCATTTTTTTTACCATCTTCAGGTTTCCATTACAAAATATGGTGCTATTGTTCTTCAGCAAAGCTTATAAGTTATTATATATTATATACAAACATGTCTATAGGTAGGATGTGATGAATTTTTTTAAGAGGCTTGCTTTAAAACCAGTTATAACATAATTCTCTACCAAAATCTTAACAACACCCAAAGATGTTTACTCTTTTCAGAATGGCCATTCAGAAAAAAAGTCAAATAAAAGTTGTGTAAAGTAACATATAAATATTTATAAAGAAAAATACATACCAACCACCAGTTGGTTGAGTAAGTACCAAATGTCCATCTATTCTCTGCTTATGTAAAAATATTATCACTTATAATATACATCTGAGAATTTATAATATGCAACTGAACAAGAATCTTTGTAATGGCTCTAGGAACATGGCTTCCCAGAGAAAATTATCAAAATTAAGAGGAAAAAAAACATAGAAAAATGAAACTTGTAAACTTGAAGTGTCAAAATATGTCCGTAATGATTATACAATCCTTTTGCTAATTGCAGAGGGCTGTCAATGTTTGTCTTTATTCTAAATATTTGGCCAAATAAGGAAATAGTAAAACAAACAAACAATCAAGAACCAAACCAAAACAAAAAATGTATTTGCAACTAACTTCTCCATGTATTACATAAATGAAGAGAAGCTTAATTCTTCTTGCTCTTCCAATGTACCTATGTACCTTAAACTATTAGCTAGGTCTACTAGCATGCGTGTGTAGACACAGGTTTATTCCATACGGTGTGAATTCAGGTTCACCATATGGTAAGAACACCAGCACTTATCTCTCCTGCTACCTGCACAAAGACTTTCCCTATCTTGCAACCCACCGATATTCAAGTCATTCACCATTCCTTTTCTTTCTGTAGAGTTTGTCAATAATCCTTAGCTTAGAGACCCTCATTGTCTTTGAGCATCCTATACGAAAGTACATGCAATAGTTTCTCATTCTTGATCCATCCCTGCAAGTGTCCCACACTTGTTAGCAATCGGCCTCTCCTCCCTGAGAAGCCACAGTGCACAAGTTCAGCCATGGTCAAGCTTTAACTGCAGACCAACCATCTGGTTAAGAGAACCTCCATCTGCCAACAGCTTTTGGCAGTCTGGGGAGCAATTTTCCTAAAGTAAAGTGAGAGACACTCGTGAAATAGCAGCAGAGAGACAAGTTTATTGAAATTTTCCCACTTTGACACCCTTGGGTCTGCTAAGGCCAAGTCCATACTTAGAAAATGCCATCAGTGTTACTCGACTTCACAATTCAAAGAGAGTTCAATGTTCTCCAGAAGCTTAGATCAATCTGGCACAGCTCATTCAGACATTTTTTTCCACACTGGCTCAGCCTTTACGGACAGTAGGCTAAACAAATGACCTAAGGGGTAAGACTCATTATGGGCAAGATTTCCCATGGAGTAGTCTGGTCATAATGTCACAGGTTTAAATAGTCGACAAGGTCATCATATTGTAGCACACCTACTGAGGAATCTGTTTAGGTCAGAAATAAAATAAAATAAAGATGGCTGCCTCTTTGTGTCTCTTTCTGACATTTGGTAAGCTGGTCCTTACAATTCTGGAATCTCTTAGGGTAGAGGCTGTAGTATAGTCTGACTATTCAGCCTCAAGATACAAGAAACTCTGATTGACCCCAGTGAATACCAAAGCTGGCAGCTCAGGCATCAGAAACTGTTTGATACACAAGACCAGCAGTCTTAACCGGTTCCTGCCAAATTCATGATTCTCTCTCTTTGTTTATTGCAAGTTTGTTTTCTTTATTTCATTTGTACTTTTTAAGAACCTGAAATATCATGTATCACACAAGCCACATATGCATATAGTATGGCTGGGTATAGCTATGCTTATTCTCCATTTATTATATCATATTAAAACAAGAAAGCATTAAGTAATCAATGGTATTTTTGAACCACAGTAGATACTAAAGTAGAAGAATCGCAAGGCATTTGCTGGGATACCTAGGACTGTGATGGAGGGCAAGCCAAAGACGAGCAGGAGAAGAGGAGAAGTTAAGAGTAAGCAGAAGAAGCAGTCAGTACAGAAAGACAGGAATGGAGAGGAGCCATGGCTGCAGAGGCTCAAGAAGGAGCAAAGGCAATACTGTGACTTCTCTGGAGGCCTCACAGCTAGCCATGACTTGAAACACACATACACAAACACACACACACACACACACACACACACACACACACATACACACGCGGGGGGGGGGATTGGTAGTACTTTCTCTTTATGAATGAGTAACTAGAGTTTGTGATTTCTATGTTAAGCACCCCTTGGGTTAATTATCACCAGAAATTTGAATAGGAGACGAGCTGACTCTGGTTTAGCCTACAGAACAAACATAAAGGGTTCTGCTGTCTTTTGATCAAGGATTGATTAGCTGGAATTGGGTTTTAGATCATTTGGGCTGCAGTGCCTACGAGGGTAGTGAGAGCAAACAGCGATCCCACCGCTGCCCTCTGGGCTCTGCTAAGTGCTTTGTCGCTGTTATTTGAACCCACCCAGAATCCAGGGCTCAAGGCAGTGCAGGGCTCTGTTAGTGCCTGGCTCAGGTCTTAATCAGATGAGGCGGGAGATCGCGAGTCAAACTCAGGAGAAGACATATGTGTGAGGGACCTGGTAAAATGCATAGAATCCACACATGGGGAAGGTCAAAGAGTCTTTGGGAAGATCAGTGGCCTAGAGGTGACTAAATGAATACAGCCAATCTGAACAATTTAACTGGTGCCAAAAATGAGTGTACCCATAACGTCCTGGAAGTGAGGCAAGCCCTGGGTGAGGTCCTGGACCTCCCTTGATGATTAGATGCTAAGCAGTGCCTGCCCCATGCCTGGCAAACCCCTGTTTAAAATGCCTATTGCTCTCACTTGGGTTTTTATTAAAGTCAAGTCTGAATACAAATCAGATCATTCATTTTCATCTGCCCATTTTCCATTCTTGAAAACCCTACCAAAAGCCGACAGTTAATATCTGTTCTTCAGATGAGAAAAGACAGAGAAAACCTCAAAGGTTCAGAGCTTTACATACCGGTAATGTGACAACCTCCCCTTGTCTCTCCTGAGAGAGTAACATGCAAGAAAATCCCTATTATGGGATCCAGAAGGAAGGAGGAAGCTTGGGCCGAAGTCCAGAGCTGTCTCTGGAATAAGTAAAATGCATTTGAGTAAGTTCCCAGCATGGAGGTGCTAAACTCCACAAAACTGAGTCATTCATTGGTCCGTCATCAAAGATAAACTGTTACCAAATGAATCAAAATTCTTAAGCCGCTGAGGTAAAAGAGAAGTTTCTGAGCTCACACTGTCTAGGCAAGCGTTTGAGTGTTTTCTTGGATGAATCGCTCACATCCGCTTGCCTTAGGTGGCAGACTATACAACCGACGCCAGCGATCGGGCCACGAAAGGGAGGTCATGAAATGGATCTGTCTCCTCTGGCTGGGTTTTATTCCTCCTGGCGTCCCTGGTGGGACTGGTGAACATCAGCTACAGAAAGCCTCTTACCTCATTGCTTCCTTTGATGCTGCCTTCCACACGTGGGGGCTAAGTCAGTCGATGGTGCGGGTTAATCATAGGGTTGACAGTCCCTACATCAACAGTCCTTTTAAATCTTCTGCTTCCAGATTTCCCAAAATACTCTTTTAAAATTGACAACAGCTTTTCGGAAGTACAATTCATGCATTGTGCATTTGACTCACTTGTCTTTAAGTATGTTTGGGGAGCCAATCAACTATCACCACAGCCAATTTTTGAACATTTTCATCACCTCAGAAGCTCGATCCTTTCTAGTAGTAGGCACACCCCATTTTTTTAGAACCCTTTCAGTCTCTGGAAACCATAATTTGCTTTGTGTTCTTATAGAATTGCCTATCTGGTTGTTGATAAAATGGGACCACCTGGCAACTTGCCTTGTCTGACTTGCTCTTTTGACTAGCATGTGTGATGCATTTTAGGTGTTTTTATTGCTGTAGACTGGAGCAATACTTCACAAGTTTGATGCACAATTCCATTGTATGAACTCACCACATTTTTCTAATATATCCAAGAATGATAGATGCTTGGGCTATTCCTACCTTTTGGATATTGGTGACAATACGTCTGTACAAGATCTCCCAGCTGTGTATTCTCACCTTTCTTGGCTCTACATCTAGGAGTGGAGCTGCTAGAGGATAAGGTCTTTTAGTGTTCCATCTTTTGGAGGACTTGGCTGTATTCCAAAGCAGTAGCGCCATTTTGCATTTCAACTAGCAGCAAACAGAAGTTATCAATTCTCCACATCCCCACGATCACTTGCTAGTATCTTTTCTTCTATAGTGATACTCCTGGGTACAGTATTCAAGTTAACATTGTCTTTATTAATTAGGATAATACAGTTTGGTTACAATCACTCTTCCACTTCAATCAATATGCACCTGCTCCTAACAAGTTCCACCCCCCACTAACTCTAATGTCTTTCTGTTTTGGCATTGGTTTTGGTTTGTGACCCACTGGGTTTAACCATGGCTGCCTGCATGAGCAATCCATTGAAACACGGGCACCTCATCAATGGCCACACCACTGAGGACAGAGCTTCCCTCTTCCCCATAGCTGATAGTTGCTAGGAGAAAATGAATAGTCATGACCTTCTTTTGCATTTCCCTAATGGTAACTAATGCCTGTCCTGTTTTCTTTTATGATTATCGGTTATTCGTATATCATTGGTGGAAACTGTTCACTCATATCTCTTGAAAGACGCTATTAAGTTCATGAACAGGCTCATGACAGGGTTCAGCTTTCTGCCTATCTATGGCGAGATCATCACGCAGTAGGTGCCTGGAGAAAGATTCATGAGTTGATCAGCACCCAAGGCAAGATCAAAATGACAGGACTATAAAACTGTGCTAGATAAACACCAGAGCCTGAGAAATAGTTTCCAGAACTGTACCTGTCAGTTCAACGTGCCAAAATGACTAATCTACAACTCCCATATAAAAGACCCTTTTCATTTCTTTATGTTAAAATCTTTAATGATGATCTTAGGAGGCGGGGCATTTGAGAGTGAGTGGTCACTGAGGCTCAGCTCATGACCAGCAGTTGTATCTTTATAAAAGAGATTCTAAGGAGATTCCCAGCCCTTCTACCATATAAGAGTGTATTGCAGATGGTCTAGGCAGCTGATTCTTACTAGACACCTAATCCGTTGGTGCCTTCATCTTAAACTCTTAATGCGGGAAAATTGTCTGTGTTCTGTCAATCATATTTTAATAAAACGCTGATTGGCCAGGCAGGCAGTATAGGCGGGAAAGCCAGACAGGAAGTAGAGGTGGAACAAAGAGACTGGGAATATTCTGGGAAGCAGAAAGCTCCCTCTGCCATTCCTGCCCAGATCACCAAAGAAACAACATGTGAGCTGCCACGCTGAGAAAGGTACTGAGCTGTACAGCTAACATAGATAATAATAATGGGTTAATATAAGCTATAAGAGTTAACAAGAAGGCAGAACTAATGGGCCAATCAGTTTATAATCTTATGGAGTCCTGTGTGTGATTTTCCTTGGGGTATGCCGGTTGTGGGGTACCGGGTGAGACAAAAACCCCAACATGAGCCGGACCCTCATGTTACAAACTCCCAACATCAAGAATCTAGAAAACTACATTCACAGTGTCTATGAGCCATACAGACTATGATATTCTGCTGCAGCATCCTCAACAGGCTAATATACTATCTGACCAAACCAATTGTGACCACGTAGGCTTTTCTGGCTGTGATTGGCTTCTATAATCATTCAAAGGAGTGTGGTAGCATCCTAGCAAGTGTGGTAGCCCAATCCAGCTGGGAACCTTACCAGCAGAGCCCAGGTTCCTCCGAGAAGTGTGGGTCCGGGCTGCAGCTGCAACTCTGGCCCCAGAATCCCAGTCTGACTTTTCTATAGCCAGCGTCATAGATTTCAGTCTCGCTTTGCCAGCCAGTTACAAGGATGTAGAAGATAATCCGTTGGCCTGTATCTATGTAGTATATCCTAGACATCCTATTTCTCCATGAAACCTTGGCTGACAGAAACGGAAAGCAACTTCTCTGCCTCAAAGGACTTTTTTTTTTTTTTACTACAGTGCAGAGACTATAAGAAGCAGGCCGTGTGGGTTAATAACATGCTCTCTGGAAAGCGGGTCTACTCAGTGCGTGAACAGCAGTAGGTTATGGCTCCATTAGCTTCCTCACCTCACAGGTTGTCCTCTGCCTTTTCCCCAACCTTACCCTCCAACCCTGACAGGAATACTGCTTCTCCCCTGGCCATCTGTGCTGTCTCAGAGGTGGGTTTTATTCTCAGAACTAGTCAGAAGCCTAGCTTCTAGTGTACAGAGTCCAGAGTTGAAGCTAACGCCAATGCAGGGGACAGCTCCACAGTAGTCCTCATGATGCAGAAGCTGGGGGACCCTGCAGTGCCTGGGACGGCCCCACAGCATATGCCATGGTCCAGAGGCTGGGGGACCCTGCAGTGCCTGGGACGGCCCCACAGCATATGCCATGGTCCAGAGGCTGGGGGACCCTGCAGTGCCTGGGACGGCCCCACAGCATATGCCATGGTCCAGAGGCTGGGGGACCCTGCAGTGCCTGGGACGGCCCCACAGCATATGCCATGGTCCAGAGGCTGGGGGACCCTGCAGTGCCTGGGACGGCCCCACAGCATATGCCATGGTCCAGAGGCTGGGGGACCCTGCAGTGCCTGGGACGGCCCATGGGACCGGCCTACAGCAGATGCCATGATGCAGAATCTGAGAGACCTTACCTTACAAATATGGCTTCATCTCCAGCTTCTTCCTTTCTTAGGACGGACTAAGGAGAATGTCCCTGATTTGATAAGGGGTATTTTCACTCGAAAAAATATTTCAAAGCCTTCAAATGTCTATAATCACATTGAGACAATAAAATAGAATTTCAGATCTTCTCAAGGAATGGACTTATGGAAAGATCTCCATAGAAAGTGGAAACTGATTACTGCCCCCATAAGGCTGTTGTTCAATGACTGATTAATAAAGTTTTTGTATTATTATATTAATAACTAAATGCCTTCATGGAGAATGAAATCCTTGATGTTAACCACAAAAGAGTTCGCTTCATCTTCATTTATTTGTGATGGACTCTCAGTATGGAAAATGAACTGCCAAGGTTCTTTCATTTCAATATGAGCACATAGAGCAGGATGTTTGGCTTGAGTTTCTGAGCTGCAACATTTGCTACCTGCTGAACATGGCTGCTAACAGCAAGCTCAATTGCCAGTATTTGCTTCTGACAATGGAATGAAAACTTCTTCACCCTTTTAAACTGACATCTTCCCACTTGAAATTAAAAGTTTCAAAGTAATAATTATCTGTATGTAGTATTTATTACCGTAGAAAGATCTGTGAGCTTGGGTTCTCTCCTTTTAAGAATTAAAACATGCCCGGCAGTGGAGGTGCATGCCTTTAATCCCAGCACTTGGGAGGCAGAGGCAGGCGGATCTCTGTGAGTTCGTGGTCAGCCTGGTCTACAAGAGCTAGTTCTAGGACAGGCTCCAAAGCCACAGAGAAACCCTGTCACAGAAAAAAGAAAAGAAAGGAAAAGAAAAAGAATTAAAACTTATCTTCATCATTCTCTGACTAAAAGCAGGGGGTTTAGGCTAGCCTTTTCCAAACCTGAGTTATTGAAGAAGTGAGATCCATAGCTTGGGATGCTGGGGACTACTTGCAAAGCAATTCAGAGAAGGCACACAGATTGACTGCTTAGTGGGACACTCCACAATCTCGTCCTAGCAGCAAAGTCTTTCTCAAGATAGCTCAGTTTTTGGCAAAGTGTGGTTTGCATTTAAATTTCGGCCTTCACAGATTTGGAAGGAAATGTTTTTTTTTTTTCTTGTTGGGGGAGATGTTTCTGATCCTCATACACTTACCTCATCAAAGTGTGTTTCCATTCTGTCCATTCAATGTCGGAGAGGCCTCATTAGGGCTCATTTTATTAGCACTGTTAGAGGGGACCCCTGTGATGAAGTTACGTCCTCTGTGAAAATCCCAAGAGGCCCTAAGAATCTGTGCAAATTTGTAATTCTGTCTCAGAGAAACCAGACAAAATTCTTGCTTCCTTTGCTCCCCAAACCCTTGGGGAATTGACTCGTAACTGGCTTCGTAGCTGGCATGCCCACTTCACAGGCTCTGTTTTCCACTGTGGCACTTACGGTCTAGGCTTTGATAGCCTTGAATTCTCTGCCACCTTTTAAAAGGCTCTTAAATACTATTGCATTCTAATAGGCCATTGGCCAGACTCATTAAGCTCTTGGCTCCTTCTTCAGAGGAGAGACATGTGGGGAAACTAAAGCTATTGAAAGAGTCATGCCTTTCCACTTATAAAATAAGAAAGAAGAGGACTCGCCAACCCGCCCAGGTCACAGGACCAAACTAGTCGTCAGTTCCTTCTGAGATGTTAGACCTGTTCTATGCCCCCTCCTGCTCACCTAGCAGGTGCTGGATTTCATCTGCCTGTTGTGGGTGTTTATTCCCAAGTATTCTTTTTGGAGTCTACTCCCCAAGCACAGCGTAGTCATTAGTGGGATCTTACAGGCAATTTTCATGTATGTATACATCTAAATGTCTTTGCAGGCATATCTGTTTCACAACAGGGGGGATTATCTGTCTCTGTCTGTATTAGTTAAACCTTGGTCTTATCATGTTAGAGGAAAAGAAGATAAACTCCCACAAAACATTATATCAATATATTTTAGGGCTAAGTGTGCACCCATTATCTACCTCCTGGTCGCAGGCAGAATTCCACGCATTTGCTTCCTTTCTTGGCAAAACATAAAATTGTCCCTCACTGGAATCTTTCTTTGCAAGTGAGTCAAACTCCTCTCTATGGATAAAATTTCCAAATCTCATTCGGTTCCTTGCATGTGTATTATGAGTATTTTATGAGAAAAAAGAATGTAAGAGGATATCCTTTTTAAAATATTTATTATCATTATGTTTAAAGTGTGTGTGTATGTGTGAGTGAGTGAGTGTGTGTGTGTGTGTGTGTGTGTGTGTAGGTAGGCATTTGCATGTATATAGAGGTATCCTGAAGGGGCCCGAGGCATTGGATTGGCCTGGAGGTCTAGTTACAGGCAGGTGTGAGACACCTGACAAAGGTCCTGGGAGTCCAACTTGGGGAAGAGAAGTATGAGCTTTCAAAAACTGAGCCATCTCTCTATCACCCCCAACTTATCTTTAGCCAATTAAAGTGGTTTCCTCTTACCCAGGCTTATTCTGTTTCATACTAAAGGGCTCTCCAAAGAGAAAGCATCACTTGGTGCTTTGCCCCAAGGTCCCCAAATTTCAAATGTATGGAAACTTTACGAGTTCACTTATGCTAAAAAGAAAATGTTGACAACATCAAGGCATGTGGGTTCTTTGTTCCATCTTCAGCAATATTTGTGTTTGTCCAGTGTGTACCTGGCCTTTTATGATGTTCTAAAGCAATGAGGTACTGTCTCTATAGGAGATGCTTATTGGTCTCCATGCTGTGGCTCCTATGAATCAGCTGGACAAAAATCCATTAAATGTTCTTTGTGTTTACAGAGAAGAAAAATAAACAAAAACTAAAGACTTTTATATATTGATATTTTTTTAGTTCACAGGATTAATTTTCTAGCTTCTCCCTTCTGGGAAAACTAAGAGATCCTGCTTTTTTTTTTTTTTTTTTTTTTTTTTTTTTTTTTTTTTTTTGGTTGTTGGTTTGTTTTGTTTTGTTTGTTCCATGTGGTCTGTATAGCCTTTTGATGCTGATGACAAATGGCTAGTTTCTGTGGTCTGAACAATTCTGATTGAAGCTCACACTCGTATAACCTCCCTTCTATAACCTCCCTTCCCATAGGCCAAAGCATGTCAGAATTCAAGGTACTGGCAGCAACTTAGGCTAAGTGATCTCAACACACTTCTGAACACAGGATTTCCTATATGAAAACCAAAGAGGCTAGTATGAAGCAAACGACATCTTAATATACTTCGGTTTCATTTTTTTTCTCATACTTTTGATACTTACATAGGAGTGAAAATGCCAGAACCTCCCCTCTAGGACAAGATTAAAGAGTGTAGTCACCAGAAGTATGAATTTCATTCTCATTGTGTGTGAATGGGATGAATAGATGGCTGAGGGACAGTTGGGCATCTTAGATCATATCAAAGTGTGTGGTGTCAATCGGGATTATAGAAGGATGATCAGCATGCTGACTGCACACCAGATGAAGCATTTCAAGAAGGAGGCCCCTGAAAGTCCCCGAGGGCATTGAGACACGACACTGAGATGTTGGTCAGGGACATCCCCAGTCCACAAGAGCAATCACCGGAGAAGAAGCTTTGAATGTTCCTTACATCAGAGTGCTCAACTAGCGGCAAACGTTGCTGGGCAAAAACACTATTTGAGTGACTGAAGTCAGTTCTCCTCCCTGCTCCTGCCTTTGGAACATATCAAATATTTCTTCAAAACTCCCATCACACTCAGTCTGTCGGTTATTTATTCCCTTTGAAGTTGACTGGATTCTGCTAGTCAGCACTCTTATCGCTGTGACGAAACACCTGAATCAAATTAAAAGGAGGGAAGTTTGGTTCAGTTTGTGGCTTGGAGCATTCCAGTGCATGGTCGCTTGGCCCCATTGCTTAATGTTTGTGATGAGTGATGAGGTAGAACATCGTAGCAATAGTGGTGGAGGAAACAGCTCCTCTCGTGAAAGCTAGGAAGGGACCAAGGCTCCAACACACTCTACTTCCTCCAGCTTGGTTAATCTCCTAAAATTTTTCATCATATTCTTGTAACATCACCAGATGTGATCAAGTCTGAAACATGGGAAGATTTGGAAGAAATCTGAGACCCAAACTACAGTATGGTTCTTACTAGAAAATCGAGGATTAAGTTGAATTACTAAATTGGCTAATAATCTAGACTAGTTTTCATAGATCCCAATATTAATGACAAAAATGAGAAATACTGACTTAGCCCTTTTATATAAATAATTTGAGTATACTATCCTGAAGAAAGAGAAGACTGAGCTATTTTTCAGGGGAAAAAAAAGAGACTTATGGGGAATAAAAAAAAGGTATAATTTTTGTTTCATTTCTCAGGAACCTTGAAAATTATTTTCTATCTTGTAATCTTTGGTTCATTTATGGCAGTCTTTATAATAATTAAGAAAATAATTTAAAATCCTACCAATATTTATTAGTAATTCAACATATAGTCATTTGATTCTGTCCTGTATAAAATACAAATTCTGTTATTTATGCTGTCTTGGTTTATGTCATAAATCTCAGAACCTTTCTGTAGCTTTAATGAGGCAGAAGGGTTCTGTATTGGCTAGACTAAAGTATGAAATTGGATGTTTGAATTTGCAGTATTGCTAGTTAGGGACCTGAGTTAAACCACAAAAGGAGTCCGCCAAGCACCTTTCCCAACTGATACTAATTGACTTTCATAGAGAAAGCAATTTAGCACGCTACGGTGCACCTTGAGTGTCCCATAAACCTGCATGTGTCATTTGAAGCTGTGAGCTAAAAATTGGGTCCTTTCGAATGTTGTCCAAGTTACTGAGATTTTTTCCCTTTTTATCAGATGTTGTTTCTATCCAGAACCATTTCGGGGAACATGCTTTCTTTGATGAACTGAGAGACTGTAGTAGGGCCATACTGGTTGGTTACTTCCTTCAAAGCCATCAGAATCAAGGTAAAGAAATGGCCTGTCTGTTGGTTAAACACTGGTTAAACACATTATCTTAGGGAATTTTAATGACAAATTTCTCACTCTGTTTATTTTAGTTAGATGTCATACCCTATGTTTCCTAAGCCCAACTCGAGTCTTCTCCCTTCTCGATTTCCATCCCAATTAAGTGGGATATTTCTGAGAAAATGCTGATAAAAATCATTAATTGGAAATTAAATTGGTAAATTGTGCTTGGTAAATGTTGGCTTCATGACTTCTTAGATGACTTCTTTTGGTTTTCGAAATTTGATCAAAAAAGATGGGTGAAATAAATAGATGGGGAAAGATAACTAGAGAAATTGGGGGAAGATAAGAAAATAGAGGAAGGGGATTCAGAAAACAGGCCTGTTTTGAGCATTCACTTTTTGATATTTTTATCTTAAATGTATTTATTTTGCATCTTGACTGCAGTTTCTCTTTCCTCCTTTCCTTCCATTCCCTCACCCACAACAACCATCTCCCCCTCAATTCACTCTTCCTCTATTTCTGTTCAGAAAAGAGCAGGCCTTCCAAGGACATCAACAAACTATGGCATGTCAATTTGCAGAAAGACTAAGCACCTCCCCTGTATTAAGGCCGGACAAGGCAATTCTGTATGAGACATATGTTCTCAAAAGACAGTAAAAGAGTTAAAAGTTAGTCCCTGCTCCCACTGTTAGAAGTTCCACAAGAAGACCAAGCTACACAACTGTCCCATATATACAGAGGGGCTAGACATAAGTTGTTTATGTCTAACAGCAAAGTTAAAAGTAAATCTACAGAGATGAATTTGCCTGGAATGATGTCATGGCTATTAGAAAAGAAAATCATGGCATCACATGCTATTATCTGGGGGTGATAGAAAGGGCACGGCGGATGGAAAAGGGCGGCAGGAGAGAGATGTAGACAGTCGGGTAAAACTGGCCGTGTGATGGGTGAAATGTAGGGAAGTGCTAGCAGTGCAATTTTTAAGATGTTAGATGAGAACAATGTCCACAAATACAGTGAAGGCTGACTCCAGCTGCATGATGCTGTCTAGAGCTTCAAACTGTCACAAACTCAAAACATTAGAGATCATTTTGTTAAAAAAAAAATCCTAGAGGTTAAAAGTCCAAAGTTTCAAGCTCTGAGATTCAGCTTGCAAGCTTGGGTAGGAGGGGAAGGGGATTTCCTTGCTTTGCCTTTCCCTGGTCTTTGATGGCTCCTATCAATCCTTGGTGTATCTCACATTTTCGTATTCTTAAGTGGTTTCTTCTGGGACTTGTACCCAGATTGACCGTTAAGAGATAATCACTTCATGACTTGCTTCCCTGCTCTTATAGTTCCCTGTCTCTCACTGACTAAGTCACAACTCAGAAGTTAGTTTTCAATGGTAACAAAAATGAGTTGCATGTATACAGTGCTGGATTCCTTCAAAGATGAACTGTCAAGGCTTAAATAGACATGTCTTACCATATGGGCAAATAGATAAGTCTAAGTAAACATAAAATGAAGACTTTCAAGTTGCTTATGTTTTGTAACCACATATTGGGATTTGGAACACTTTGAAAGAATTAGGATGACAGGACACAACAGTTATACCATAACAAGGGAAGAAAATGAACAGATTTCCTGTCATTTAGGATAAATATCAAGACAGAATCATTTTCCTGATGAGTTTGTGTCTACTTACTAAAAGTTCAACAGGAAACCAAATAAATAGGATTCACTCTAAACAATGACAGGAACAGAACCACTCTTTCTTTGCATCTTCTCTTTAACACATGGGTTAAGAGTACAGGTGATCCAAGAGTGTAAGCAAACATGAACTACATGTTATGCTTCATGTCTGCAGGACCTAGAGGGTAGCGCTGACTCAATGGTATTCTTACAAAGTGTATCTTAACATTTTAATCCAAAGGGATTTTATCTAGCAAAGAATCATCACCATCAATAGTGTTGCTTATGCTCCAATCCTCTTTTCTTAAGGAAAAAAATTGCACTGATGTCACAAATACAATTTATGTTTGCCATAAATACAATTGGAAATCATTGTTGAACAAGCATGCAACCTAATAAGCTATTCAGAGGGACTCATGTCAGTTCCAAAGGAGTATAATCACATGGCTTTGCGAAGGCCGAGATTTTCCTATATGAACAGTCATGGCATACTTCACAGCATAATGTAGAACTTGGTCTCGTGGTTTGGCAAGCATATTCCCTTTTCCTCACACCCAGACCCACCATCAGAAGTGCTCCTACTACGTGCACTACATAGGGTTTGGAGATGCTCAGTGTGGCAGCCTCAGGAGCCCAGCATACCTGCACGCTACATAAGATGTCTCCCACACAGAAAATAGAGTTGCTTTTAGACTCTCATTAACCAAAAATGCACCAGGAGAACACCATGATGTAAAACTCCCTGTTACCCTTGTCACCGCAGAGGAGTTCTGTACCAGAGGGACAACTCTCAAGGAGCCATGACACAACTAGATGCTGCTGTCCTTCTCCACGGAAGCAACATCTGTTGTGTAATGTCAGTGATGGTTGAGGACAGAGGGACCAACATCTCACTCTAGGCAGTGACTATATCCAGACAATTCCAAAGGGAAAGTTGAAGTGTAAAGGTGGGTCCTGTCTGATCAGGGCCCATGAGGGTTGAGGCGTAGGAAAAAGGTCTGAGGCCATTCGTTCCTTAAAAGTAAGATGTGCATGCTGATGTTGAAACAAATGTCCAGTAACATCCACTGTTGGGTTTTTATCTGTGACACGTACATTCGTATGCAAATAGATGCTTCCCATCCTTAACCAATGAGCTAGTGACAATTGATAGCTCTTGGCAACTGAGGCCTTTTGGAGGAGGGAAAGATAGTTTTCTTCAGGGATGTGGCCCCTGACAGGCCACCCATGCTCCGTGCAGTAGATGGCCTTACACCCAGGCAATACTGGAACACAGTGAACTAAGTGATTTCAAACAGAGAGTGCATGAAGTTGAAGGAGAAAAGTTGTGGGAAGAATGGGGAAGACTTTGTGAAAAGGGGGCGGGGACTGATGTGACCCAAACACACTACATGCAGGTATCAAACTCTCAAGCAGTAAAAGGAAAAACTACAGGATGATTGCCTCATATGTGGGTTATGTGCTGGCATTACATGACAAAGTCCCTGAGCTGTGTGCTTCACTTCAATCAATATTCTGAAAAGAACTGAGTACAGCTAAAATGTTATTTACAGTACAAAGTGCCATTTAACTAAATATATATATATATATATATATATATATACATACCTAGATAGAGACGGGGGTTAGGTAGGGTTTATTGTGATTGTCTCCGGATGGCTCCTGTTCTTGACAGTGTGTTCTTTAGTGGCCCATGCTGCTTAGGGTCAGCGTTCCTCAGCCCATGTTATAGAGTTGTTCCCTTTTAGTATTCTTCATATTTAGTGCACAAAGAACTTCCTTTTTAATGAAATCTAGGCTTAGATACTGTAGCTCCTAATTATGATTCAAAAGCTCCCAAATATTGGAAGAGATGTTCTGGAAAATTTGCATTTAAATATTTAAATTTAAATGACAGCATTTTCAAGTTTTAAATCAATAAACAAAATAATTATTTTAGCATTTCCCCCCATGCTAGTATAGCTTAGGCGACCTGACTGTGCCTTGAGTCGGAGCAGTGAACAATGGTGAACAGGACAGAAGGCCCCTCACAGACCCCATGGTTTATCACCTTTCTCAGCGTGCTTTCCTGGGGGTGATCTTGACTGGGATCCTTAGTCACAAAGCTTTAACAAATACACGCACTCATATGAAATTCCGGTGGCCTTGATTAATGAGGGACGCTTTAGGAAAGATGTCAGAGTCCACACAAGTTACTACAGCTGTGGATTCCCTTTTGTCATAAATCCCCACAAAGGATGCTGGGATCTCACAAGCCAAATGCTCAGTAGAGAGCACTATGGTGACGATAATTTAAAAAACTGGCTCAAAGTCAGGGAAGGTAGCATATGCCTGAAAGTCAGCACTAGGAGCGGAGGCAGAGGCAAGAGGGGTTCAAGTTTTCACAACACAGTGAGTCAGCAACCAACCCAGGCTGTGTTAGAGCCTGTCTCAACAAACAGCAAAAATGCATTCCTATTTATGGATAGGATTTTATTTCTAACAAAAACTATCAACTCCCAACCCCACTGTGTAGCTACTGCCTCGACCAGCAAGGAGGACGCAACACTTGACTCTTCTTTCAGCAGCTTATTCAGGAACCTTGAACAATCTTCTGACCCTGGGGAAAGCCAGCCCACAGTTTAAATAACCTCTGGGTAGCCAACCCCAGCAAGCCACGTGGGAAATGCAGATAGGTCCAGATATGCGTGGAAGCAAGCCAGATCCTTAGCCTTAGCCATATATGGAGTTGTTTACGAGCACTCACCATCGGGGAGGTAGAAGGCAGAAACTGGTGCCATCTTTAAGGTGCAGCACTACACAGCTCTCTACACCACTGGTTACTAAGAATTACTAACCTGCTCTTTCCTGCAGAAACATTTCACAGTATCTGAAATAAGAAGGGACTGAGCTAAGGAGAATGCGAGAGCTGGAAGAAGAAGGGAAGTCATATGTTTGTTTCTATAGTAGTTTCTTCTTTCTCACCTGAACCTTCCCGTTCTGAAGGCAGGTGGAAGCTAGGGGGAAAACACTGGAGTGGAGGCTCAAAAGTTACAAGACTTGCAGGGTACCTCCCTGAGGTTATAAGAGCAGCAAACAATTGTTGGGAAAAGGGACTCTGCAAAGCTGACTGTCAGTAGAACAGGAAACCCCAGGGATGCACTCTTAGGGATTAGAATTATCACCCAGGCTTCCTAGGTAGACCTTCTGTCTGCCCATACTACTGTAAACAGTCTTACACTGATGTCTCCATAAGGACACCAGCATACTCAATGGGCTCACAAAGGCAGACTTGGACACAGTGGCTTCTGTGGTCCGTCATCAATGTTCAATCTGCACTAAATAGATGGTCCTTCATAGCTTTATAGGAAAAGGCAGAAAACATGATCTATTTGCCTGAATACTTTAGTTCCCCGTATTTCTTTTCATCTGTCCTCTCTTATCATCTGAGAACCCCAATTACGTGTGCCTTTGTATTTGCGCTGCTCAAGTCAATAATACTACCGACAGGCGACTCACAACTACAGTTAGGTGTTGTGATAAAGTTAGCCCTGATACTCAAAATCTGAAGTCTGCTTCAGTCACTGCCACGCAGGTTCTGTCACTCTAACTTCTGCTGATTTATTTGCTTGTCAAACTCGGACCCTTTACTACAGACTCAATGAAGGAAGGTGAGTATCTCAACCATCTTGCTCAACGTTACACCTCCAAAGCCTACAACTGTGACTCATAAAGGAAGATGGCGCTGAACGCGTGACCATGTTCTAGTCACTGTCTGGAACTGTTGACACACTTCCTGACAAAGAAGTTCAGAGAGTGCTCCTTAAGGAAATAGGTGTCGGGGAAAAATATTTCCTTATCATTAGAGGTCACTATTAGTTCATAAGATGTTTTAAATGTTTTTTCACTATCTATAGTAGTGTTTCCAAACCTTTTATGTGTTTTTTTTTAAATTTTATCACATTTAGACAAGCAGCTGAAGCACAGGAAAGAGAGTTTTTGCGCCTGAACAAAAGTACCCCACAAGTGAAGGGAAGAAACCATAAGACCACTGAGTGAAAATATCATTACCAGGGTGGACTACATCCCTATGGGGCCCAGGAAGCCCCACCAGCCATAAAAGCTGTAGAAGTCACTGTCGACCGCATGCTGGAACTGGATGGCAATTCCCACTCTCTGAAGACACTGTGTGTTTTGGCTGTGGGACATGGAGGACAGGGCGGAGACTGAGCAGCAAGGAAGCTTCTCTTCTGGCTGGTATCACAGTGCCAGGGGCCACTCCATGGGCTGCTGGAAGACAGTTGGCACTCAGCTTGTTCCTTCCTGTCCTTGTGCCACACCAGCCTCATGAGCAAGGCTGAGGAAAGCTACTTTGTTCCTCATTTAAAATTCTTTCCACGCTGAAGTACTTGTGATGCAGAGGGCTCCTTGGTCATCATAATTTCCTATATTGCGCTATTAAGGCCTCCATCGGCATGCCCGATCATGGATTTTTTTCCTTCCTCTGTATTAAAGACCCAGGGCTATCTTTTATCACATTTACCTCATTCTCTCCCTCTTCATTGTGCAGATTTTCCCATGGGGTCTCATGCTTTGGATCCCAGCAAGGGTTCATTAGCTCAGTTCTGACTTTCGCCGTCTTTCCCTTGAACCCTGCCAGTTCTAGGAAATGGAAAGCCAACTCTTCCATTTCATTCTCCCCTTTTCCATTTTCCTCGTAAAATCAAAGATTAATAGAGAGAATACACATGACTTTTCCTATACTGTGTGCAGCCAATTTTTTTGCTAAGAATTCAACTCAACTTCAGTGGCATGCCTTACCTCTCAGGGTAAGGCCACAGTTCGATACCGAAGTCTGCTTTTCCTATGTATGCTACTTTTAGAGGCTGTGATATGTTCACTAGCCATCAGCCCTTTGGGGAACATCTTCATACCCAGGAAGTAAACACCATTCATCAAATAGGCACATCACCCTATTTCCTATCATGTGGGGAAGGATGCCTTCTCTGCGATTCCCCACAAGGCTCCACTGTTCTCAGAAATCTCGGCCTTGGTTGCATGTCTCATCACCCATCTCCACATGGAGAAGGCACACCACCCTACACCACATGGGGAAAGGTAGGTGCATGAGATTGGCCCTGGCTACGCTCTACCGTCAGACATACTATCTAGTCTCTGTTGCAGGTCTCATTGCCCATCACAGGATCCGTGCAAGCACTCCCTTACACTCATCTTCACCCTGTCTGGAGAATGATGAACAAATATCTGTTCGCCACATATAGGGTACAGATGACAGACCAAGAAACAGATTCCACCCAGATAAATCTTGGTGAGTCAACAGATTTATTGGGGTTATTACAGGAGTGTGAATGAGGGAATACTTATGGGACCATGAGTTATTAAACTCTACCACCAAAAAGCACACACTAGCACAAAAAGCACAAAGCTGCATTCCTGGTACTCCTTACACAACTTTCAGAAAGTTACATTAACCATTCTTATTTCCTTGGCAAAGGGGAATATGAAGCTTATAACTTCCTTGCCCTCCCACGTCTTATAAGTTCGCTTGGCTTCTTGAATCTTATGGGCCTATCTCATCTCTCTATTGTTCTCAATAAACAGTGGCCACTGTATTCAACAAGGTAGATATAGACATAGATATACACACACACACACACACACACACAGAGAGAGAGAGAGAGAGAGAGAGAGAGAGAAATACAGACAATTACCTGCACTTTGTTAGTGAATGCAGGCGTACAATAAGCCCTATAAAGAAGTAAGGGCTTAAGAAAGCTGCTTGACACAGCAGAGGGTATCAGTGATGGAACTGAGATTGTGATTTTACCAGGATGGGAACAGGAGAGACAACAGAGTCTCTCAAGCCTGGTTAATCAAGGCCATGATATCAACTTTAAAGCAATCAGGTTCAGTTGATGATTCCGTCTGCTCCCACAGCATCATGTTTAGAACCATTGCTGCAGTCAACTGCTTTTCTCTCTGGTAGTGGCTTATTTTAGTCACTTGCATAGAGCGCTTTGCTTTTGGACATTATTTAAAGTTGTAGTTGATATTGAGGTAGTATGGGACAACAAGAGCAAGAGGGTGCGTCGGCAGACGACAGACACGGATTTCGCAATAGGTCATGGGAATGAAAAGCACGATCCTCTACAGCCAGTAAACAAGGAAGTGGCCTGAGTCTGGAAACAAAGGAAAGTGAAAAGACAGGAATGAGAGAGGTGACGGCATTTATGGAGTGGGACAGCAGCATGTGAGGTGACGGCATTTGGGGAGTGAAGAGTCTCGACAGCCAAAGGCTGAGATACACACAGAGCAGGGTGTCATCTGCCCTATGGCTTGCTCTTCTATCTAAAGAGATTTGAAGGAAAGACATCTCACCTTTCTTAGCAAAGGGAAAGGAGAGATGTTCCAAGAAGGGCCTTGTCCGACAGAGTCCTTACCTTGACAAGTGCTTTGCTGGGGCATATGAAACATCCCGGGTAAATTCTTAGAAAAGTTGTGGAACAAGTTCACCTGTTACATCTGTGTGTGTGTGATGAATAAGTGTGGTATCCAGTGGGTAGGGTTCCAGTTCTCTCAAAGGCGTGCAGTGAAGGAGGAACAGTAAACATTATATTGTGTTACTGTTCCAACTCTCAAGCCCCAAAGATAATCAGGTCTCCCAGAATGTGTGCACCTATGAGCAGAACTCAGTGACCGAGAGAAAAAGGTGCAAATACCCGAATTATCAGTTCACACTAATTGCCAATGACTTGCTGTTCTATTTATCCCATTTGTTTGCTGCCCTTCTACAGCTTTAGGAAAATTTCCCTTGACAGTACTCAGACATCTGTGGTAATGTGTGATCTTTAATAAAGAAAATGAATATTAAGTAATTATAGACTGTTATACTTTTAAAATGCTATAAATTTATGACCATTTTTTGCAGTAACTTTGAATTGTAACAATGCATTTTTCTGTCTTTCAAGCATATTCACTAGGGTATAGAATAGCAAACAAAACATGATAGATGATTCAGGAAAAAGAAAGCAAAGCTATGAGCAAGACTGGAGCCACAGACATGTTAGGCTATGAGTTTGAAAGCAAGTCATGATAATAGGAAGAAGTTGTCCTATACGTAGGACACAGGCTGAAATAGTCCTATACACATCAGGGAAACACTGCAAGTCAAGTGCTAAAGCCATCCTGAACTCACAGAAAACTGCAGGGAAAATACTGAACCAGCTTGTGTTACAGCATTGAGCCTGGCATGGACCAGCATTGCTGGATGATACAGGCAGGTCACAATCATACAAACACTAAAGCTCTACTGTTCAATGTTCAGTGATGTCCTAATCCACACAGTGCAGATGTCTTCAGAGGGACCTCCACGCACTGCGACAGCAGGGCAAAGGAATAGTAGCGTTACCTGAAGATCCTGCACACAGGAATAAGGATATCTTCAGTACTAACTTGCTCTCTTTGTCTAGACTGCAGTTTAACCAGAAGATAAAACAAAAAGCCATGCCCAATATTGCCTTCTGAAATTATAGTAACAGGAATATTCTAACTCTCTTAGTAGCCAGCCCTCTCCTCTTATGAGCGCTCCACGAGGGTAACTAACATAAGCTAAGACATATTTTAAAGGGGGAGAATAGAATTTATAAAGGATTTTGAGGGCCACAAAAGAATGTGAAGAATTAGGATGGGAAACAATTGCCAAGTCAGTGGCGTGAACCTGAGGAAAAGAGTTGAGGCCAACCAGCTGTCTATGCGGCATGGTACTGTAAGATCTCCAGGAAGGCATTTTTTTTCCTGACAAAGAACTTTTGTCATAAATCTCAACAATGGATTTAATAGCCAAAAATCTTAATACAGTCTTTAAGATTGTATTTCCAATAGTGTATTGAAACTGATCATTTCCTTCATCAGAGAGTTGGATCTGTCTTTTAAATTTTATTTTCTAGTCACACTGAATGCTAGATACAGAGAACATGTTTCTACTTTGCCCATCCTTACCCCTGTTTAGAGAATCTTCAGGAATCCTAGAAGTGGTATGTGGAGCACTTCGTTACTTCTCTCAGCTCTTCCACCATGCTGCATTGCTGCATATACCTGTTACAATGGAACTTGCCTGTTCCTCGCCCAGATGCAGAGGAACTCCCCACTAACTGATGCTGAGTTTGGTCATTAGAATGTCACCAGATGCCACATGATCAGTGACTTGAAATGTTCTTACAAGGTTGAGTAATTTTTCTCTTTTACTTTTTGCTTTGCCGTCTATTCTGGATAACCAACGTTCCAACTTTGTGGCCAATATGTGAAGACAACTTGGGCCAAATACAAAGTTTGGAACTGAACCCATCTGATAATAGCCAGGATTGATTAAACTTTAGTAAAACCAGAGATGCATGGAATGTAAATAATTATTTTTTGTTATAATCCAGTGATTCAGTAATTTTAAACAGTATTATGCCAATGCTTGACTAAAACACTTTATCTCTTGCTGAACAGAAAAATAAATTCCAGGCAGCTTTAAGCTATAAATAAGAGTTGAAAAAGCTTGAAGTATCTATGTAGAGTATAGGGAAATATTCTAAAAATTTAAGAATAAACTAAGAGGATAAATATAAAATGTATTGTTATTATATATTTATTAACTAAAACATAAAAATATTGCTTATTTATTCTATACTTAATGCTCAGTAAAACAAATACACTAGGTAATGAGATAATTCTGGAGCCCAGATTGGAAGATGACACTTGAATTACGTATGAATACAACCATCAACACAATGTCATCCATAACATTTAGGATCAATACAACCATAAAAGTCAAGCAACCAATAGAAAAATGTCCCAAAGACAGGACAGAAGAAAAACTCCTCATGGTTAAGTGTCAAATAGAAAGATGCAAAATTCTCTCTCATTGTCAAGGAAAGGTAAAACAACATGATAATGAGATACTGTTTTGTGATTAAAAGATATACCAAAGGATCCGGTGGTCCTAAATCTTGGTGAGGATGTGAAATGATAGGTTTTTGTATAATTCTGGTAAGAGTGTACCAAATTGGTACACGTCTGCTAAAGAATGTCATCTAACCAGAGCCAAATCCAAGTTCATTCAACACCTCTGGTTAAATGTCACTAGCCATGAGAAATGCAAATTATTATCTGATATCAATCAGATAATAAAACGTTCAGGCTCCTTCTCTGCCTCTCTGTGAAGCAATGCTTAGCTGCTTGCTCTAGGAACTATTTGCTGCAAAGATAAGAGTGTGAGGTTGCAAAGATAATCCGCTTATCGTGATTAACACCTTGCACACACATGCTTTTTCCCAGAGTCTTGTCTGACAATGCCCACCAGCCCAAATCCCTTGTGTGGAGGCTTAGACACGGGTCTCTAGATATTGCTTCTTGGTTCACCAGCGTTCCATCACAGTTCTCGTTGTTTGGTTGGCAATCAGACCTGCTATTCATTGACATTCTATAGTAGAGCATCCTTCAAGAGTGAAACACAGCATGCTGACCCAAAGTTGTGCTTGCCCTGACCCTGTGCAAGATCCTGATCCAGGATGACTTAACTGTCTACAGTTGTATTCTCTCCTGCAGGAACTGAAAGGCATCTCTAGAAATGGTGTCAGAGGAGGGTTTAGCTCTCATGCCTTCTCTGAGGATCTAAAGAAAACAGAAACCATCTCTCTGGGGTTGTGGCAAAGAGCAGGCGGCAGGGTGACATTTCATTTGAAAGCCCCTGCGTGCCCTTTGCATCTGGAAAGTGTTCACCAATCTGAGATTCAGATCTCAAGTGGTTCAATTACGGGATGGAAACAGTCACCGTCAGGATCATTCCTAAACCTCCGATGAGTTACGGCTCCATGCTCAGCTCTCTGAGTGGGGTGCACAGAGTGACTTGGACTGTTGTTTGTGTTGGCGCTGGAGGCAGCTCAGCTGCGCCAAGGCTGGTCCTCTAACTGGAGCATTGTTTCACAGAACTGACCAGTTGCTTGATGAGGCTGGTTGTTGGATCTGCTTGTTTGGATGTGGTGTAAACAGAACCCCACTCTCTTCCCAGTTCTGAGCCTTCTCTCTTGGAAGGACTTGGCCAAAAGCCATTTGACATAAAAACAGGAGACATGGACTCAACTCTTCAATATCCAGTTTGCCACCACATATTCTGTCTTTGTCCTAAATGACTGAGGAATATCTTTAAAATGTCATAAGAGAAAGAATGAATAATTTTTGACAATGATTGTTAGGAACACACTTAGCACTGGCAAGGTAAGACCAAGTTCAGTTGTAATATGAAATATTAAATACTAAAATGAACAAACACAATGGTAACATCAAAATGGTCTATTGGTCAGTACCATGCCACATTATTCCATACATAAATCCAAACTCATCTTTGCAACAATGTTATGAAAGAAGTCATGGTTACTACCTTTTTACTGCAGAAGGAACTGAGACATAAAGATTTTAAGTAGTCTTCCCAGGATAATAGAGTCTTGAGAGGGAGCTTAATGGAGCCTGGCGAACTATACAGTTAACACTCAACATTTTACACTTGAGACAGCTGGAGTCCTAACAAGGTGCGGTCCCAGGAGTCCAGGGAGATGACAATATTCTCTTCAGGAATATAGGAGACAATTACTTAGCCCTCTAACCCAATGGAGTTGTCCCTGGCTTTGTATTCATTTCTGCCAGTGAAAGTATTTCCTACAGGACAGGCCAAGAAATTACTTGCTCAAAATTAGGCACTTTGCTCACGTTGTTCATGTCTCTAGATTGTTGGCTTGCTTTTCTTGACTGTGAATCTGACTTTTTCCACCAACTTTTTTTCTCTTTGAACAATTTTAATTTGCCTTATTTTCCAGATTTTTTTTATTTATTTAGAACAAGTCACCCTAGTAATCATACTGTAGAAGTAATTTCTAGAAAACGTATTTGAATTTGGTTTCGTTAATAATGTTACTATAAAGAGTTTGCCAAACCAAATCTTTAAGATGTTTAGGGATTGGGAATTTCTCATCCGTTTCTGCATAGAATTCGGCTGTATTCATCAGATGCTCTTCCACAGGCCATATATTGAATGACATACACATTGGGGAAAAACCCCCCAAAGTTTCCTATGGAGAGATGACAACATCCCAGTGACTACCTTTATTCCTTCTTCCTTGTAGAACAGAGCTTGGCTTGAAAGGTAGTTGGAAGCAATCCAGCTGGTGTCCCTTCAGGAATTTATATGGTGCTAATTAGTACCAAACAGCAGGAAACAGATACTGTAACACCTCACATGCTCTCTTCCTTGTCGCTTCTCTGGAATTCATTTGAAAATTGCCAAAGAAAACAGTTCACAGCTACCTTTCTTTACCCAGCCAATATCCATCCGAGCACAGCAGTGGTATCTTTGACAGTGGAGTTTCCTGGCAAGACATATCTTTATAGAATATGTTTTGGGACACTGATCAATCAAAGCACACAGAAAAAAATAACTGAGGCATTTAATGAAGAGGAAGATGGAAGCAGGTTAACCAAAAAGCAAAACAGTGCAATCCTCCGTTATCTGAGTTTTCTACCCAGTGTGAGCGGAAACAGAATCTAAAGTGCCTTTCCTCCATTCCTACCACCATGACCCGAGCGTCTCTTTCAAAGAGTAAATACTTCCTTGAGGTCACTTTTGGGGGCTTTTTTTTTTTTTAATTTGACGTTGTATTTCCACAGTCATTGTGGATAAAACACCTGTACTGAGCCATCTGATAACATGAAATAAATAAATAAGCCCATTTTTCCTTTGATGTGGTTTAAAGGCTACACCTGTATTCACTGACATCAGTTTCTACCGTGAATTTTTCCGATTATCGATAAGCACCAAAGAGTTGACAAGTTTCTTAGAGATGTGTTTTGATAGACAATACTATTAAGTTAACTTGATGAATATGAATGTTTGTTGAAATACCCATTTTAAGTGATTGGATTGAATATCCTAGAAATAAGGTGCTATCTAGAGGGAGTTCCTCTTGGAGAATAAAGTTTTTCATGATTTCTAAAGACCTTTATGTCTTATAGCACAACGAGGCCACAAGTATCTCATTAAGAGATCACACATATTTTTCAAAGAGATCATTTTCTAACAGTGAGAACTTAAGGAAACAAGAATCAAAAAGTGGCCCAAAACAAGCACTCTATAATGACCAAGAACCCTGACCCAGGCTCCCTGCGTAGCAGGGTGTTGCTCGGAGATCAGACTCTCAGCTGTGGGGTCATGAAATCACCAAGAGAAGCTGTCAAAAGGCCATTATCCATGACCGGGCTGCAAAGAAATCTTGCCTGAGTCATTTGATTGGGACCTGGATTTATCTCATGTTCTCAGATGGCTCCGTACGGGTGTTGTATCCACAATGACCGCGGAAATACAACGCCAAACAAGAAAGACCTAGTGAAGCAATGGGATGCTGAGAGCTCTAGCAGCCTTTACTGAGCTTGGGTAATGTACCCCCTGTTACGAGCGTGTTATGTCAGAAACACAGATCGGTTTGGCACTTCCCTCAGCGTCAGAATTCATTGAATATGTTCATAAGTTATGTTGATTCTGTTGTTTGCAGCTTTCCAAGTGGTCTTGGTTTTCCTTAATAGCTGGCTGTTGGCAAACACAGGTTCAATTATTTCTATCATAAATTCAGTACTAATTAACTGTCAGCTGCTCTACGGCAAATGTATTTGTCTCTTCGTATAGAAAGTGTGTATGTATTTTACTAATGGCTACGAAAGGATTAAAGAAATTGAAGCAGAATTCAGGGAGTTCAAGCTGGCCTTGCTGGCAGATCCAAAGACACTCTCTGCTGGGGAGGATGCAGATAAGGAACCCTGCAGGTGATGCTACCCTCAGGATCACAGATTTGAGCTCAGATTCAAGGTCCAGCAAGGCTGAAGAGGTGAGGTATACAGACAAGAATGGTCATAGAGACAAGGTATAGGATCAGGTCCAGACGGACATATGAGCAGACAAAGGGATTGCCGTTGGAATAGGTCACATCAGCAATGGGGGCTAAGTTGAACGGAAACTCCTGAGACAGGAGTTCTCTGTCTTTTCATCCCGGACACACATAAGATGATGGATCAATGTGGTCAATCACCATCTCAGTCACAGATATGTCTCTCTCTCTCTATGGGGTTCATGTGAAAATGCTGCACCCTTTCCTTGTTTGGTGTGTCCGATAAGTTCTCGGTCCCACTTTCCCTATTATAGCCTAAATAAGCCCGTGTGCTCATGTGGTTCCAATTTGCTTTGATAAATTGAAATACCATTTGTACTTTTAGAAATAAGTCATTTATCAACCTGAACCTCATGAATGGTGCTGGACAGGTATTGCTTACATGCATAGCAAAGTACACTCTCCTCCTGCTTCTCCTAAATCAGGTCAAATCCTGTTGGTGAAAGGGAGTCAACCAGAACAAGGCACAGCCTGAGAAACCAATGCTTTACACCACATGAAGCTACTTAGAGCAGGGCACAACTTGGTCTCAATAATCCCCAAAGCAGGTCAGACTTCATGAGATTAGAGTCCTAGGCTGACCCCGTAATATGAAGGATCTGTCCAGGACAGCCATAGTGATCAGAAAATGATCTCACTTGTGTTGCAGTCTGGGCCCTTCTAGGCTGAGCACCATCCTGCTTTAAGGGAAGCAAAGTGCAGAGGAATCATTTTCAATCAACTCCTCCCTGAAAGATTCCAGAAGGGTATGAGGTAGTGTTCTCTGGCTTATATTTTTATCTCTTTTGTGTGAGGTCAAGTTCAGGAGCTCGGTGCAGATTTCTGCTCAGCACCATGTCTTCTCTCCTAGGCCTAGAAATTTATGACCTCATTTCTTTAATACCCCTCACAAATAGAATCCTTCTTTAAGGATCAAGGTATTAGAAACTGGAGGGAAAAGATATTTGTTAGAAAATACCAAGGAGTTTGAATCATGCCCATGGACAAGAGCTTTGCACCAAAATTAAACGAACTGCTCATTTCTAGTTGAAGAAATTTCTAAGCAAGTTATGGATGGGTACATGATTTCTCTTTCATATACATTAGAGGAGAAAAGAGAGAAATGATCTACATAGCTTAAAGTCAGAGGAAGGAAAGCACAGATAGCTGGAAAATCTCCAAGCCTGGCTCTGTAAAGATTTAAAAGTTATGTTCAGTAGAGAAAACTGAGACCATGGCCAAACCACTGTTAGATTAATATGAGCAGAAAGAGAACAGGCACACTTCATTGAGACAAAAGAAGTGAGACCCCCAAGGCATGTCAGAAGTCGTTCAGCTTGCCCTACTCTAATATACCAGAGGGCCCAGCACCTCCAGGAAATACAAACTTTAGAAGGAAGGACAAAAGAGCCTGTGGCATCCCAAGGCTCTTGACCCAGGGCATCCTGGAGATTTTGCTCCCCAAAATCCTGCTGTAATGACTGTCAGCTCCTCCAGCTCTGGCTCCCGGAGGCCAAGTATAACTCCAGTTGCCATTCCACAAGGCAGACGGCAGTGAAACCGATGTGTCCACGTGACATTGAGTCTTCAACGACACAGGTTATGGAGCCATGGCTGACTTCACTGAGATTTCCAAGGTTGTACTTGAACTAAGTCCTGCCTAGAATTTAACTGAGAGCTATGGTAGTGAGCTACCACTGAGACCCCAGAAGGAGAGGGTCACCAGCATTACAAGTCAACTTAAGAAAGATACAGGCGTAAGACTCCAAAACACGAGAGGTACTTCATGGACTGAGTCCAGCAGAGCTGTGGCGTGAGAGATTGTCTGTGGTCGTGGAGGCCCAGCTTCTGTTCCAGTGTGACTGGAAAGAACAGCAGGAACAATCCCAAATCAGAAGTTTAGATATCGCTTGTTCTGAAGGGTTCTGGGCTTGCTTGAGATCTGTTACTCCTTGAATCTTGTCTTAGAGAGAGTAACACAGAAGTCACACTCAACAGTCGCTTATTCTTGGCATATTGAGGACTTCTAGGTCTCTTTAGTAACTTCCACCTATTGCAAAAAAAAAAAAAGTCTCTGGTCACAGATAACAGCAACGGCTAATCTGTGGATATCAACATGAATATTCAGTAGGCATTTTGGCAGGCACATCACCACCATTCAGCAAAACATCATCAGTAGCTTCCCCACCAGGGACTATCCCTTTTCTACCCTTTCTAGTTATGGGCTTTTGACCCAGTTGACAGTGACAGGAATTTTTCTCCTGTGATGTGGAGCTTGGATCTGATCAGAAAATGGTCGCTTAGCCCCGCCCCCTGACACTCACACTTCTGTCACATCTGTGGGCACATCTTTCCCGATCCGTCAGTCGTGGAGCACACAGGTCCACATCCAGCTAAGACCGTTGATGTCTTGTCTCCTCCTCGGCTTGGAAGTTGATGTCTTGTTCTTCATTCCCAGGGGTTTAGCTAGGGGGAATATTCTCATCAGAATATATTGTTATGGGAGTCTTACTAGGGCAATATTCAGATGAGACTTTGGACTTGTGTTTTTAAGGTTTGTGCCAGTATCAAATGAGATTTGAGGTGGGGTAGGTGAGAATAATATATTTTGCACATTAGATGAAGTTGAGAGGTCAGGTGTTGAACACTCTGGATTTGATGCATCACCCAGAATTCATGCAGCTAAAAACTTAGCCATCAGTGCAGAACCGTTGGGAAGCAGAAGCTTAGTGTATTTCATGAGGGTTATGCCCTCATCACTGGTCCATGCCATTATTAAATGGCTGATAGGAATGGAAATTGTCTCCCACGCTTGCTGTTCTGGGTTCAGTTTTGTAATAATGCAGAAAGAACCCTCCCAATACCAGTTCTGACTGTGGTCTTTCAAGCCTCCAGACTTGTGAGAAAAACCATTCCAACTCTTTTATAAATGACTATCTATAAGTGTTCTGAAATAGTACTATAAACAGACTAAGACAGCAGCGGCCTGGCTCAAGGGTCGGAGCTTCCCTTTGGATTTCTAGGGTGGTCAGGCAAGTCCACAACAGCTATAAACTTTTTCTTCGTGTCTGTTAGTAAATACTTTGAGAGCTATGTCTTGTGGCACAGGCCTGTAATCTCAGTACTATAGAGGCTGAGACAGGAGGATTACTTTGATATCAAGGTCATCCTGGGCTGCATTGCAAATCCCAGGTCAGAACGGGCATCATAGAAAAATATATTAAATATTTAAAAATACCAAATTAATTTAACGATATCTAACAAATATCCGTGTGCATGGCTGACTTTGATTTGAGACTCACTTTCTTCCTGAAGGTAATTCTCACTGGCCTCATGGATATGTGCGGTGTGTGTGTGTGTGTGTGTGTGTGTGTGTGTGTGTGCACGCGCGCACGTGCATGTGTGAGTGTGTCAGTGTGTGTGTATTCTATGTTTTGGAAGTCACTATGAAGAACATACGAGTTTGTGACCATACTGGTTAAGTCAATCTACAAAGTCATTGCTATGAAAACCCATTAATATACATTTTGAAAATGTATATATAGACCTTCCTTGGATTGTAGTCTTAGCCTGAGGCTACCTCTAAGGAAAGAGACTCAGTGTCACCTGTTAGAAAACCATGCCCATGGTGCATTCGGATCTTCACCATTCAGGAATCACTACAGACGGTAAATGGACTCCGCAAGTCTACCAATAGAGTTAGTTACCCCGGTGAAATGTAATGGAAAGAGAGAAGCTTCCTTGTTTCCTCTACTTCTCAAAGCGAAAGGCAGAGAGAAGCAAGCATGCCTTGCAGGACTCGGCTTTGACACCAGCTCTGCCTGGAAGGAAAAGGTCCTGCATCCTTTGCAGGACTCTCCAGAGATGCAAGTAGATGGGGCAGGACATCAAAGGGTCAATTCTTCTTCATTGTTTGGCACTGGGGCTTATGGGATCCTTTCCTCACTGGGATCTGAGGAGAGTTTGGTTTCTCTCCATCTCCTCAGTGCCTGCCATGGTCTCAGGACAACCTAAACCAACCCACTGGTGAGGTTAGGCCAGACTTTCTGGCTATGTGCTGACACTCAATCTTGCCTGGTTTTCCCTGTGCAATGGCTCTAGCAGTATTGAGGCCTTCCCACACCAAGTAGCACAAGTTTTGTCTGGAGCCCACCTTCAGAACTTTGCCCCTGCTGTGTAAGGTTTTGATTACTATGCAAAAACTCTGGGACAGAAAGAAAAGTGGAGAGGTGGGGGGAGGTAGCCTCTGAATGCCTCTTTTGTTCCAAGGCTTGTCCTAAGACTGCCAGAATTCCTCTGCTTCTTAGGAAGGCTCACCACACTTAGGCAGCTTCTTTTTTTCACCCTTCTAGAATAGAAGCAATTGAATTTTAAGGATGCTTAATAAGGGGTCTAGGACTCTCAACTAACTCTCTCTGACTCAAGTCCCATCATGGATGTGAGAACTACAGAAAGATGGCAGCTGTCATTCACATGCTTGTCCATTGGTTTGGGAAGGGATTGGCAACAATAAAACTCTGAGTGTGTGAGCCAGGATAGCTCTATAAAGAAACACACACATACAAACAGACAGACAGACAGACACTCCCTCCGCAGCTAGAAATGATTCTCAGCTCCCATACACTGTACTGAACCCAGAAAAAACTTTCTAGCCTGTAGATTTTGCTCCTCTCCTCCTTCATTCCCCGCTGACTGATCCTAATGCCAATGATCTCAGGGAGCTAGAAATGAAACCGTTTTTATTCCATGAAAATAGCAGCATCAAACCAGGATCTCGGTTTCCTAACAGCCTCCCCAGCCGTCACTAACCTCGGTGATATATAGGAGATTAGTGCCTTAGACTTGGATCTGAGACAGTATAAACAGCTTACATCCTGCCACTGTGTAGCGGGAATTTGGCAGTTCAACCAACCAAACATTTTAGGATTAGGAGGCAAAAGAGGTAGCAGAGGTTTGGGAAGTGTTTCTTACATTTACATATGCATCACTCTTTCGGTATGTTTGAAGTCTGGGATACCAGTGGTGGTCAGCTTCTTATGTGGAGAGAACCTTGGACTTGAAAGAAGAAACCAGTCTGCTTGGGCTTCCCAGCTCTGCAGTCTGTTAACTCTGCGTTGTCAAGGGGTAGAGGGAAAATATGGCGGGCAAATCTCTATCTGTATGCTGTCACATGCAAGAGTTAGAGTATCTGAGCTGGGGAGGTGGCTCAGTGGGAAAGTAGTTATTGTTCAAACATGAGAAACATGAACTTGAATCCCTAGCACCCACATCAAAAGCTAGACATGTTAGTGCACTTCTGTAACCCTAGACTTGGGGAGGCTGAGACAGGGGCATCCTTGGAGCTTCCTGGTTAACTAGTCTGGCTGAATCTGTGGTTTCCATATTCTCATAGTGAGAACTCTGATAGAGGATGATCTTCCTATGATAAAGATACCTAATACCAACCTCTTGCTTCCATAGGCACACACACACACGCACACACACATGCACACACACACACACCACAAGCCAAACACATACAACATACATAACATACATAAACACCACATACATACACAACACATACCACCCACCCACCCATACCCAACCACACCTCCTACCCCCAACTTCCCCCCACCCCACATGGCACTTTCAAAGAGAAATTGGGAAATTTTACCAATTTATATTCCTCATCTCTTAATATTACAGAATAATTTAGCTAAAGAAAACAATGAATGCCAATTGCTAGTGCTGTAGAACACGGGTAGCACTCAACTGGCAATCCAAATCTTGACTGATTTCCACTGGGTAGTATTGCTTGTAATCATCCTAATCTACAGCTGGGAATGCCACACATGATAAACTGAGTTATCGTTTTTTAGTTTTGATATTCTGGGGAATCACAGTCTTCCCTGTGACTTCCAGTATCTCCGCAGTTTTCTCAACTGCTGCAGCCATTTCTATGAGCTAAAACCAAAAGCAAACCGGACCTCAGAGTAGCAGTACTGGTTTTCACCCTAATATAGAAGAGTGTCAGACAAACACATTACACTTCCAGACTAGCCCAAGGTGTTTTCATGACTAAGAATAAGAGTGATGGAATTTCCTAAGCCCCCACGGAAGAGTCAGGTCTTGCAGTTCATCATTAACCACAGAACACCTAGACTTTTTACAATGAGCAGTGTTTATGGCTGTCTGTTCTCCTCACTGAGCCTGGAGTGAGACTTGTAGCTCATGAAAACAAGCAGCTTTGAGCAGCATCTTTGAACTCTGGGTAAGAAAGACAACAGGCTGATCAGGCCAGTTTTAAAGCAGGATAAAGGATAGGGCTGTATCTGTGTGTCCTGCAGCTAAGGATACAGGAGCAGAAGACAGAAACAGCCCCCAGCTGATAGATACCCAATAGCAGCTGTGTTGGCACAATTGCCCTTTCTGACCACTCAACGGCATAAGTAAAAGGAGAATATTTACTACCTGGGTGCAAGTTATCAGACTCCCCATCATTTCTGGGTCCTTGGGGAAACTCAAGTCTGAAGAAAGCGTTTTCTTCCTTAGCTCCTGGCCTGGCTTGTGCCAGTCTGGGAAGACGCTGTCACACATCATCCAAGGACTTTCCAGCTATGAGAGAAAAAGGAGGGATGGAGGGCAGTTTATAGATGCCATCTTCCTCCAGACAGGTAAGGAAACCAAGCGTGGTCGTGCAAAGAGAATGACTGTCTTCTTGTTTGTCCATTTGCTTGGTTGATTGAGACAGTAGCTCATGGAAAGTGTGTTACCTGATAAATTCAGAGTTCTTCTTTGGTGGTCACAGTCTTAATGATAAATAATTTTAAAGCAAACTGAGGAGGAAACTTAAGAATAATTTTAATGGTCTTTGAGAAAAAAAAAATCAAAAACAGGGCAGGCAAGCTGAGAGAAAGTCCTGCCTTCAAGAGAACAGGCAGGCCAGGAAGCCACTGCTTGGTGGGAGGGAGAGGACCTTCAGAGAAAAAGGAAGGGATCCCAAATAGCCCAAAAAAGGAAGGGATCCCAAATACATACATATATATATGCTGTTTTGCACTGCATATTTGTGAAGTGTTCACACCATTGTCTATAATATCAAAGATATCAATTAACTATGGAAAGTGTTGAAGATGTTCTATGCCCTAGTATCTCAGTCAAGATTTAATTCCTTACAAAAAATAAACAAACTTATTGACAATTTTCTTTCACCTTTAATAAATGTCTAATTATGTGTATAATACAAAGTATTTCAGAATGTACTTATTTATGATTTATTGCTTGTCATTGTTTGATTTATATACCTATTTTATATGCTCGTCCATACAAAGTCATATAAAGGTTGTTCAGGGCAAACGGAGAGGATCAAGTGAAGCAGAAAAAAACTTAGGAGACTCTGTTCTAAATGACATCTTTCAAAGGCAGGCACTGTGAGCTATGCACCCAGATCCCACCTCACAGGACTTCTGACATGGCTTAATCCTATGTTTCTTGGGGCCCGGATCTGAAACCATGAAATGTGCAATATTTATTTAGCATCAGACCAGATCTTTTTCTGGAGTGATGTTGTAACCACAGAACTGAAACCGGTTTTGAGATGAAATGCTAGTTCTGTACCCAGGTTGGCTCATTCCTCTTTCCATTTAAAGGCACTGGTAATATGTCTGGCTACACAATGTATTTTGATCATTTCTAAAAGCCATTTTTCTCCTTTCCAACCACAGAAATATGTTGGGAGTGTCATAATTATTTTTCTTTTTGGAACCTTAGAAAAGATTGTTTTTATACTAAAATTAGCATCTCTTTAATGTCTTTCTTTCTTTCTTTCTTTCTTTCTTTTTTCTTTCTTTCTTTCTAATTCGCCAATGACTGCCATACCAAACCCTAGTCTTGAGAGTTCTAACTTGTCCTGTCTGGCAAGTGGGCATGGTTAGGATGCCCAGAACATTTCTTCCATGGTTTGTTTCAGAAGCTGATCAGATGAAGAATTTCAAAATTGAAACCTAGGGTCTAGCAGATGCTAACAGGTGTTGGTTGTTACCAGAGTGATATTTCAAGATGCCATAGTATCACAGGCTATATGGACCAAGAAAGGCTAGTTTTCTCAGGCAAGGATAACTGTTCCTCAAGGATTCCAAACAAATGATTGTCAGAATTCACAAGACTTCTAAGAAGCTGCTCAGAGATGACCATGTCATGGCAATGGTGTAGAAGGGCAAAGAGATTGAAGTGAGTAGTCTGGGTAACCTTACTTGCAAAATGCTCCATGGTTTGGAAAGTGGAGGCAAGGCTACAGTTTCTATGGCCTTAGAAGGGTACCCAATAGTTTTTTGAACTGGAAGGATGCTTGGAATTCACACAGAAGGAACAACAATTGTCATCCTGAAGGATGATGGGGGTTCAAACATCAGGACAGCATTTAGAATGCCAAAAATGTTCAAGGAGATAAAGGAGTGAGTTCTTAATTAAGAAAATTTTCTTTAACCTTTTATCCAATTATTTTCAAATTCTTCAGGTTATACATTAGAGCAATGTGATTAGAATATATATGAATAAATTCTCTTGTTTATGTACATAAGTTGGCAAATATTTGAACAATTCTTGAAGATTTATTTGTGTAAACATCCACTATGAAAAATATGAAAATCGCTGTAATAGATTATTGTTAGTCATAAACCTAAGAATCTTTCAGATTGTTGTTATCAAAGAATTTAAGGTAAAGGTGGAGTAGGAGTTACTCTTGGAAATTTGATAATAACAGGGGTGGTTCTAAACAATGACAGAATATGTCTGTTTCAGACAAGAGGTAGGAGGACCTGACATATATACAATAAGAATGAAGGGAATATGGGAATATGGATTGTTCTGATGATAGTGAAATGTCCCTGCAGACTCACTATAGAAAAGGATGTTGGTTAGATCCTGAAAAGATCCTGTGATGAAGAAATAAACCAGCCTGCAGCCTACCTGCTCCCACCACCATCCACACACACCTTCATAGGACAGAATTCTGTGGAGAACCAGGCAGTCCTGAGGAGGAAGACCCACAGCCCATCACATGAAAAAAAAAACCCAGACCTTCAACCTAATCAGTCATCAAAATGAGACTAAACATTGTAAAAGAACGAGAGAGACAGAAAGGAAGGAAGGAAGGAAGGAAGGAAGGAAGGAAGGAAGGAAGGAAGGAAGGAAGGAAGGGGAAAGAAAGAAAGAAAGAAAGAAAGAAAGGAAGGAAGGAAGGAAGGAAGGAAGGAAGGAAGGAAGGAAGGAAGAGAGGAAGGAAGGAAGGAAGGAAGGAAGGAAGGAAGGAAGGAAGGAAGGAAGGAAGGTAGGTTGGGGAAAAAGGCAATGGGTATGTCTTCAGACCTGATAAATATGGAAGGAGGAATACCCAGGAGCTATTGGGCTGACCAGGACAAGAAAAACAGTGTCTAATAAACAATATTCAAGTCAGGAATTTGAAAAATGAGGTTTCAGAAAGTGGTCAGGACCTAATTAAAAAGCAGAGAACCTTGAAAGCTTAAAGCTGAAACTCAGAGTTGCTCTCTTGCCGTGGGAAGAAGATGAATGCTGCTTGTCTGTGGGTGGAACGAAACCATAAAAGATTATCTTCTGCCGGGGTGATGGGGTGATGGGGTGGACGGCTGTGAGTAAGACCCACAGTCCCTGCCGTGTTCTGTAAGAGACCCTTCCATGGATCACACACAAAAGGCTTAGACTTGATGGCACCGTGAGGTTGGATACAGGAAATTTGATACACAAATTACACAGCCTCACTTTCCTATCTTCACTTTGTATTGTAAACATGATCCACGAATCCATAACAGTAGCAAACATATACTAAGCTCTCAGGCATCTACATCCCACTGCAGGGGTGGAGGTTCTGCCAGTCTGGCTTCCCTCTGCCCCTTTCTATCCCCACTGTCTGTAAATGCATTTGACCTTTTATTGCAAAATCACTTCAGACTTATGGAAATACTGCAAAAAATAATGACCTAAATCCCCATGTACTATTTTGCTAGACTTCCCGAACATTAACTTCTTTCCTTTATCTATATTCATATTTACAGTGTGCACAGAATTCTTGCCCAGATTAATGGGGTACATTGTTATGTTTGGGCTCAGGTGTGCACTGAGTTGTAATCAGCTCATGGTGATCAGCATATAAATCATCAGCGTATTTTGTGTGTGCATGTGATTGCTTGTGGTGAATACATTCAAATATTCTAATGAGTTTAAGGGACATAACGATAGCTATTTTAAAAACAATTTAAAAAACTCAAAAGTTGCTGACTATAGGCACAATATACTCATCTCTCTCACCTCTCTCTTCTCTCCTATTTCTGTCTCTTTCTCTTCCCCTCTCTGCTCTCTCTTTCCCCTCCTCTTTCTCCCCCTTCTCTCCTCTCTCTTTTTCCTCTCCCCCTTCTACTCTTTCTCCTTCCTCTTCCCTCCTCTCTCTCTCCTCTCTCTTCTCTCTCCTCTCTTTCCCCTTTCTCTTCTCTTTCTCCTCTCCTCTCTCTCTCTCTCTCTCTCTCTCTCTCTCTCTCTCTCTCTCTTTCTCTCTCTCTCTCTCTCTCTCTCTGGATCTCTCTGGCTCTCTCTGTGTGTCTCTGTCTCTGTCTTTCTGTGTCTCTCTCTCTCTATCTCTCTTCCCCCCCCCATTTAAGAGTGGTGGAATCTCTCGCAGATGCTCATGATGGCCCCATCATTTCCTGAGTCTGGGAGTCTGAGTCCTTCTCTTGGACACACACAGTCTTTGAGGGCACATTGTAGTTTACATGCCACAAGGCTAGAAACAAGCAATTCTCTAAGGATCACTGCTTTCTTGGAGGTAAGAATGATGATATTCCGAAATGAAAATATGTGTATTAGGTGGAATCATACTTCCTACTCCTTACTTAAAAGACGTCGTTGGAAAAAAATGTATATATGAAATCATGAATTCATACAAAAACCTTCAGTTTGAATCCAGTTCCATGTGGTCTGTTTGGTTTATTCTGGTCTTACTTGTTCGGACCACTATCCACAATGTAGTTTTTATATGAATTGTCATAATTTCACATGTGCTGTCTAAACAACTTTATTCAATAGAGCTGAACTCATGGGTAGATTTTGTCAGCTGGTTAGATCTACTCCTGCAGAGAAGAGAAAGAAAAATGCCAAAGATTCACAAGAATGTGTACATTCTCCTACAGCTTTAAACACAGAGGCAAACACAGCCCATGGAGACTTTGTCTGGGCAGTGAGGGGCCAGAGTCACCTCATATCTGTCATTGAATGGAGTTTATTTTCTCAGACTAAGTATGGACTGCACGTTCCAGCTGCTAGTGCTTCCCCTGAAGAGGGGTGTGCAGAGACTGCCAACAGCTGCTAATGGAGAAAACAGCTGTGTCTAGAGAGAGGACAAACCACCCTCCCAACTCTCCCATCTCCTCTTCTCCCTCAAGGGCAATGAGCACGCGATCTCTGCACCAAGGAGAAAAAGAGACTCCTGGCTGTTGATTGGGAAGCCCATTGGAAGGTGAAAAACTTCTCTATAAGGAAATTACGTTTGGACTGATTTTTCCTTTTCATGATGGTTCGAAGAAATGGTGATTGAAAATCAATAGTCACAATAGTTTGTGAATTTCTTGGGTAGATTTATTCAGAATTCTCTAGAGAAACAATAAATATAGATTAAGGGGGAGATTTATTAGATTGGTTTACACGATACAGTCTGGGTCTGGGTCTAGGTAGTCCAAGAATGGCTGCCTTCATAGAAGAGAGACTGAGAACCTGGTAGCTTCTCAGGGTAGAAGGTCAGGTACCTCAACAGTCCCGTTCTGGTGCTGAACGCCTGGTGATTCCGGGAGAGTCACATGTCTTCTGTCCATGTTGGAAGGCTGAGGTTCTGATGTCCTTGGAGGATGGCAATAACAGCAGCAGCAGCAGGCAGATGAGCTTGGTATGAGACATGAAGGCAGGCAGGTGAAAAGCGAAGCTTTTTTCTTGAACCCCCTTTTATCTGGGCTGCCACTGGAAGGTGCCATCCATATTTGTGGTGAGTTCTCCCATTTCAAGTCACCCGAGCTAAAAATCTGCCTTAGCTGCTTCCAGCAGTTTGTCTTTTCGGAGATTCCAGACCCAGCCTTCTTGACAACCAAGATTGTGACATACACGAGCTATCCATCCTATCCGTGGGGACTTTCTTATAGAGGATTACTTCCCTGGTCAATGGTGTATTTACTGCACACTCCTTCCATGTCAGACACTGCTGAGCCCTTGGACTTTGGGCATGGACAGAGAGAGCCCATACTGCAGTCACCATGAGCAGAGGGCTTCTTTCTCTTTGAGAGATGGGGTGTGTGCACACTGTCTTTAAAGCAAGTCCCTGATACACTGCGGCTGAGGCCCAGTAGCTTCTGCTCTCCTCGCTTGTCCTCTTGTCCTGTCTCTGCTGTCTCACATGCCACCGTTTAGTATTGCCTTTGATTCTTTCTTTACAGCTTTATGGTTTTTGTAGGAGTCACACTAAACAGACATACATTTTGCCAAGGTGTTGATGTGAGAAGATTGTGGCAGGTGAAATGACCATGGTGTTAGTTGACAGCTGACTTACAGTCAGATCTATGGGAACTCGTAAGAAAGGAGGTAGGTTAAAAGGAGATGAGGGCAGGGGATCTTAGCAAACACCAGCAGCGATTTTATGCTTTTCTGACTGCACAGCCTGGAAGACAGCTGGGAGCAGTGAAGTCCTGTTGTTCTACCAGGTTCTGCCAGGTTTCTGAACACTTTTTCAAGTGGAGACAATGACAGAATTCTCAACAGGGACTCTATCCTAACTACCTACTGTCTTACTCCAGTAAATAAAAAAACAGGTTTACTGTCCGTGGTAAAAGATAACCCACGTTCCTCAGCTCAGGATGTCTCTTCTGTAACTCAGCTGTATGTGAAGCCACACTGGTCATCTGAGTGTCACTCCCTGTGAAGTGAGGCAGGAGATGTTGGTGCTACTGCTGTGTGTGTGTGTGTGCACGCACGCACATGCGAGAAAGAGAGAGAGAGAGAGAGAGAGAGAGAGAGAGAGAGAGAGAGAGACTCCTTTGTCAATGAACCAGAGAGAAGACTCATGTCCTTTATTCGAGTCATGAAACTGGAAACGTGGCTTGTGAGCTTGAATGTAGGCTGCAGCCTCTGATTTCCTACTTGTTTCCTGTTGAAGATCAGGGCCAACACTGGAACTAGAACCAGCCTCTCAGATTTGTTGTCCCTGTGGTTGTCCCTCATCCACAGACCAGCTTTTCTGTGTGCACCTACTGACTATCAGTTTATAGACAGAGAAGATGGATTTGGCGCTGCCTTTCTTGTCAGCAGCTACCACCTGTTCTCAGAGAACTATGACCGACTTCTCTTGATCCACAGTCTCCAGAACATATGTGTACTTACAGGGAAACCTACATTCCAAGCTAGTAGGAGTATATTCCAGCCGGGCGGTGGTGGCGCACACCTTTAATCCCAGCATGCAGGGAGGCAGAGTCAGGTGGATCTCTGTGAGTTTGAAGCCAGGCTGGTCTACAAGAGCTAGTTCCAGGACAGGCTCCAAAGCTACAGAGAAAGAAAAAAAGAGTGTATTCCAAGACACCATGTACAAAATCTTTGTGAATGTATCTTCTTTAAAATACAAGAAATTTAATGAAAACTGTAGTGACAATAGTCGTTTCAAGACTTCACGAATGTTTTCATAAGCCCTCAGTTTTTTTTACCCCCCTTGTCCATCCCTTCATATCCAACTACAGCACAGATCTAGCAAAGACAATTAAAACATTCCTAAAACGGAAGCTAGGAAGATGAAATTATCTAACTCCTGAGGTTTAAAAGGAAGCTGTAGCAGGTTTTCTTCAACCTCCAGCCCCAAAATCATGTCATAGAGATTTATTACCAATTATGAATGCTTGGCCTTAGCTTAGGCTTGTTTCTGGATAGCGTTTTTTTTTTTTTAAAAAAAAAATAAACACTTAAATGAACCCATTTCCATTCATCTTCCTGCTGCCCTGAGACTCATTTACCTCACCTATGTACTGCCCATCCTGTTTTCCTGCTTCCGTGTGTCTGGCTGGGCTCCAAGGGGACCGCTGGCTGCTTGCTGGCTCCCCATTTTTCTCTGCCTTCCAGCCCTAACTATCACTTCTCTGTCTAGCTATTGTTCAGCTACCATTCAGCTTTTTATAAGACTCATCAGCTGCCTTAGGCAGACAAGGTGAAACAGCAACACATCTTTGCATTGTTAAACAAATGCAGCACAAACAAATGCAACGCATCTTTCCATACTATTTACAACATTTAAACAAATTGTTTACATAGTTAAACAATTATTCTGCAACACAAACAAATGCAACACATTGTCACATAGTTAAACACATATTCTATTCCAGAAGAGAAAGTAAATTTAATGAAATGGTCATTAGCAAAGTCAAGCATTCAGCACCTGGTTTTAGATGCAAGGCTCAGCCATCTTCCTTCCCACTCCTGCCCTGGCCTTGTTAATGTTGAGGTGTCTTTCTTTCATTTCTCCACATGTCTGTCTCCCTGATGAGTTTTGGGGGAAGAGACACCATTCCATGTGCTTCAGTGCGGCACACGGTACAGACTTACTGCTTACAGCATCAGACTGTCATCAAAGGAGAAGCTGACCTGGCACTTCTAGCAAGAAGTGCAACGTATTATAAAGTAACAAAAGAAGATGGAACCTCCCCAGCTCTGATGCAGGATTCCAAAAAAAGCTCAGTTCCCTTCAGCTAGAACAAAGAGGCTGTATAAATTCCAACAACTTGAGTTGATTTGATTTTCTTGTCCACTAATTTCTAAAACTACTGAGAACATATCCCATTTAAACCAACCAGAAGAAGAGTTTCCATAAATGTCCCAAGTACCATTAAGTTCTTATTGAAAAAGTGCTCCAACATGCACTGGGCTGTCTTCCTGTGCTCATGTCTTTCTGTCACATGTTCCTCCAAATGGCCTGGTTGCTATATTAATCATCTTAACGACTTCGTTTGGTTTTAGCGATAATGTTAACACATAGTGCGTCCTCTCAGCCCTGAGTCCTCATGCTTGCTCGGCTCTTTAATCTTCTCTGGGAGGAAAGAGAGGCCAAGAGCTGACAGGCTGAAGGTTGGCAACCAGGAAAGGACCAGTCTGTCTACTGCAGGCCTGTGAGCCATGGTGCAGGGATCCCTGGGACCCAGGCTTACTAGCCAACTAGGCCAGGCAAAGAACCTCACTCGGTCTTGGTAGCCAGTAAGGCCAGCTAACTAGACTGCAGGAGGTTGATTGCCGTGGTTTTTCTTATTTTCCTCTTAGATCTATACTTCAACAGGTTCTTCAGATTTTATCAGCCAAAGATGGAGGCCATTGTTCCCAGCATGGAATAAGATGTTCCCACACGAAATGAAGAGAACTCTCAACTGATTGAGTGCCCTTGCTCCCCATGGCTTGAAATTCCAGAATTGATAGGTGTCAGTTCAGTTTGTTTCCTCCTTGAATTTCTCATGCTCACCCCGTCTTTTCTCGGAATCCTCTTTGCTAGGTGCCTGGATCAGGTCTTCTTGGTTTTGTTGTTGTTACTGGCCCACTTAAGTCATCTGTGAAGAGGGAACTCGGTTGATAAAATGCCCTCATCAGATTGGGCCGTGCAATGTTTTCTTGATTGATGATGGATGAGACCATGTCCAGTCCACCGCCGACAGTGCCACCTTTGAGCGGGTGGCCCTAAGGTGTATAAGACAGCATATTGAGCAAGCCATGGAGGACAAGCCAGTGAGCAACATTCTTCAATGGCTTCTGCTTCAGTGTCTGCCTCCTGATTCCTTCCTTTCTCAACTTGCACTGGCTTCCCCCCAGGATAGAATAGGGTATGAGATGAAATAAATCCTTTCTTCCCTGAGCTGCTTTTAATCATGTTTTTAATCGCTTATCACAACAGATACCCCAACTAGGACATTACATATCTGCCCTTATAGCAATAGTTTATTTATGTTTTAATAAATAAAGCTTGCCTGAATATCAGAATGGCAATGCTAAGCCATTAGAGTGGCAGTGGCATCACACACCTTTAATACTAGGATTTGTGAGACAGAGGCAGATAGATCTCTGTGAGTTTAAGGCCACCCTGAACTGCACAAGATCAATGCAGAAACAAATCCAGGTGGTGGTGGCTCACACCTTTAATCCCAGCACTAGAGGGAATATAAAATGGGAGGAGAGGGAGGCTCTGACTGCTTAGTCTGTGGTCGCCCAGTCTTTGTAGAGATAAGACTTCTCTCGTGGCTTGGTTGCTATCCTTTTCGGGTTGAACCCCAATATCTGACTCTGGGGTATTATTATTCATGTTACATGTCCTGATTCCTGTTTCTAGAACATGGTTGATTTAAATAAATACTATTTCTGGGCAAAATAGAAAATAGCAGTAGAAACTGTAGGAAAGCCCTAGGAAAGAGTAAAAAAAAAAAAAGTTTATAGCTCTGAAGGTTAAAAAAAAAAAGTCCCTTTACTCCTGATTGGATTTTGACTCCATGGTATGTGTATGCAACAGAGCTACCGTTTCTATGCAAAGACGCAAAGATGTTGAACTTGTGTGGGAAATTGAGGGTGTAGTTCAGCACTGTCTCCACAGCGCCCCCCCAAAGGAAACCAGCTTTTCCTGTCCTTTTCTGCATATAGACAGGCTGTTAGTCTAACATCTCAGGTCTACTTTGTAGAGATAGAACTACCCAAAGTCCCGATACCCTCCTAGTCCAATTCGGCCTCCCCCAGTGGACACTTCAGAGCCAGTGACCTTGTTTTCCTGTTGAAAGTGAAGTCTAAAACTCTGAGCCAAACCCGCTCCTGGGTGTGTTTTTCTGGAGCAGCCTCCTGGAGGCCCTCATGTGTGCATCTGTCACACCTGCAGGGCCGCCTTGCCCAGTTCTAAGAATAGGAAGCCAAACTCCACATGAACACTGGGCAGGGAAACAAGGCAGGGGAACCAACGAGGCCCTGGTGCTGTGTCCTAACGCCAGGGCACACATGGTGCCCTGAACCATCCAAGGAAGGTGTGACACTGTTTACCGGGGAGAGCGGCCGCTGCTGCTGCCTGGCTCCCTACGCCCTGTCTAGCCTGTGAAATTTGATCTAAATCACAGGAGGCGAAAACATATTAGCCTGACCACAACTCACATTCCGTAGGAGGAGACAGGATTAGAACATTGCTATTCTTGCCCAGTGCTGCTAAATTTAAGTTAGTTTAACTGTTCGCTGCAGTCTTTTTTTTTCCCCAAAAACCAAGGCGAGCATCATTTGGTTCAATACTAGAGAGGAGGCGCTCATGCGTCATCTACACTCTCTGATTGGTGAAGGAAGACGAGAGGATAAGTGCCACCCTGACCTCACAGCCAGAGCGGCTTGTGGGCACCTTCACCAATGACTCTTCACCCCTCCTTACACTCAGCTATGGAACCTGCATTCTGCGTAGAACGTAAAGGTGAATGAGACACGCTCTTGTCCTATGAGAGGCAGCCATGCTGTAGACAAGAGTGACAATCCTCCATCCAATGGCATCTAAAGCACTAGCGAGGCTTCTCTTTCCTGTGCTTTCGTACCTTGCCTCAGCTACTCCTGCACCCAGTCTAGCTTCGTTTCCTGCTAACTTATGGATTCCTAGTATTTGAAAGGGAAACTGTCTGCCTGACAGCCTTCCGCTTTCAGAGGGCTCGTCCAGATCGGTCACGTGAGACCTGGAAGCGTCTCCCAGGAAACTTTACCGCTCTCTACGGTGCGTTCTTCTGACTTAGCTTCTGTCTCCATGTAGCCATCCTTATGCTAGTCACGTTTGCTGTGGACCCAACTTTGGTTCACGTGAAATAATTTGCATTTAATTTCATGACGATGCCTTTGTTTGAACTGTTTCCAACTTCTTTCTATCATGTTGGATTCTAAATGACTTATATAAGCAACCATGTGGCTAGGGACTTGTTTCTATTGACCAGACAGGATCTCTGATTGGCAAGCATGAGGCTGGTGAAGATATCTGGAGTTAATTGTGACTAGGATTGGTAGCACTTAAAGCCTATGCTTATAATTGATTTCTATTTCTGATGGTATACTTGATATACTAGTCTGAGGAAACCAGATCCTATGGTCATTTTCCTACCTCTGCTCGGAATGATATTCTCCATTGTTTTTAGTTTCCTTGCTTTGGTTTCATGTACGTGAGACTAGACTGTGAGTCGGAGGAATGGCCCTGAACTTAACTCTTCCCCTATACCTAAGTTTTCCTTGTCCCATGCAATGAGGAGACCCAAGAATCATATTTTTTATTTCCTTTCTTCACCCACCCTCAACATAGGAAGGGGACATCATCTTTCACCTATAATGCCATGTGCCACCACCAACGGCTCATTACCTCCAATGACTGTTCTGTGGGCTACCATTCAGTTAAGCCTCTTCCTTTATTTCCATGAATATGACCTCTTTCCAGAGAGAATGAGGGTCAATTAGGGAGAACAGATGAGAGATTGGAGAAACAGAGTTAAGACTGGAATTTGAAGAGGGTTCTAGCTTGGGGGAAACTTGAGAAATGACCACTTAGAATAGGATCCTAAAACCAAGTAGATATTATTTGCACAGGAAAAGAAAAATTAAAGGAAAGAATTTGAGTTTCTTAGAGTTGTCAGCAAGGAATTTGGTGATTCTAAACTGCCATAGTCTGCCCCAGGAAAGAACAAATCCCTGGCCCGGCTGCCAGCATCCCCAGGCACCTGAAACAGGAGATGTAACTCCCAACATACTGAAAGTGCATCAGCTCAAATACTATTTTCTTTCCATGGAAAAATTACAGCAAAGAGATTAGGGCATGATTTAGTGCATTTCAGAGGAAAATAAACACCCGCTGCAATAAATAATTGTGAAATAGTCTAATGATATCTAAAAATACTCTTGTGAATTGGAAAAATGGGAAGACTTTTTTGTTACCATGCTTGATTTTTTTCACAGAACATTAAATGAACAATTAGAAAATTTTGCTGCTAATTTGGGATCTAGAGTGGCTCACTGCCTGCCCTTGTGCTTTCTGCCTTAACTGTCTGCAGCTCCATGTCTTTCTCTGAAAAAACAATGAAGGACTTCTCTTGCATATTCTGAAGAGAATAAAATAACAAAGGTGTATTTTTTTAGAAAACATGATTATAGTGATTAAACATTTTATTTTCACATGTAATTCCTTTCTCCAATAAGTTTGTATGACCCTCTTTATAACTTCCCTATGTACATGTATGTGGACTCATAAATACCATATAGTAAGAAGTAGGAACAGCTCTAAGAACAGTTTCAAAGTGGCAAATGTTAGGGCCACGGGACAGACCATATCCACTCAACAATACAGAACACTTTTTAAATAATCCAATAGCACATTAGTTCGAGATAAGTTACGTACTAAGTGTCAAAATATAGAAGAGGTGCCATCGATATTTTCCCCACTATGTCACTGACAATATTTTCCGTGATATTTGATATATCTCCTTTGATAACCTCTAATATCCCACAACATTATTTCTGTGGCGTTGTTGACATTTTTGTTTTACCAGTTGTTGTCACTTCTGGCTGCATTTTCAAAAACTCTATAGAAAGTTTAGAAATTCTATTCCCAAGTCTCATGTGCAGTTCATTGTACTTAGTTGGGACTGAGGCAGCCCAGATTTTTCCAATGTTCATCAGGGACAAGCAGCAGGATTAAGCAAGCAAAGTCACTTGCTCCCTAGCCTGATGACCTGAGGTTGATCCCTGGCAGCCACATTGTAGAGAGAGAAAACTGATTCCCACAAGTTGCCCTCTTACCTCCATATGCATGCACACAGAAATAAACAAAAATTAAATAAATATGATACAATTTTAAAATAAACACACAAATAAATGGAAAGATAAAATACTAAAGCTGTGGTTTTCAATTCTCCAGGTGGAAAGAGTTAAAAATCAATGATGTCCAAAATAGCTACCTTGCCTAAGGTATCACTACTATTCCTGGACCTATAGGTCCTACAGGTTTGTCGCTGAAAACCCAGTGCACAGCTCACCATGCTGTTAGAAGTTGCCAGCTCTAAGAGGCATTCTGCATTCACCATGATACATTTGAGTGGACCGACCATAACAGTAGTGCCTCAAGCTACAGCATTTTTGAGAAAGAATCTTACTGGTCTAACCAGGCAAACACACACAACCATTCTCACTGCAGAGATTCCTCGCTGGGAAAATTTGCCCTTTGGACAGAATATTTTTCTCATTTTAAAATGGGAATAATGATAGATTGCAAATAGGCTGAAATGAAAGCATTTTTTACGAAAGATGGTTACACACTTGAAAATCTAAAATCTAAACTTGAAATATTTCTGAGTGAAACATTTGCCACTAAAGAGCCTGGAATGCTTGCTGCCGACTTTTGCCTGAGCAGCGTGTAGTGGGGAGCTTTCATTGCAGAGGCCAGTTGCTGCTAAATTGCTGGGACTCGGTAATTGTTGAGTGCTCAGCCATACAGGGAAGATCAATACCACCCTCTCCAAAGGTCAGAGAGCATCGCAGAAGATGAGAGGCAGAGCAAGTACTCAGAGCCAGAGGAAAGTGTAGAGTGGTGTGGAAAGCTGTCTGTAAGACACGGCATGGGTGTTACACTCTTGACCTCATGACTAATGTTCACCCGCAGAGGACTGGTGCCACACTGAGCCCATCACCATTCTTCTATAGAAAGGGAGGGATTCAAAATGTCCCGTCAATTAATGGTCGCTGGGGAAACATTCTTGGTAAAACCCATTATTACACATAATGAATATATTCCAGTAGAAATATTTTTTAAAGAGGTTGAGATACTAAGGAAGGTCAAAAAATGAGAAATGGCCATGATTGTTCTGAAAGCAGTCCCCACTGAGAATCTGGGATTAAGGTGAGCTGAAGAAAGAAATCCACAATCAACGACCGCTTGTTTGGAAATGTCATCATTATGCGCTCAAGAGTTTCCCAGTAACCCAAGAGGCAATAGAGCCAGTCTAAGAGGAATAGCAATGACAAGAAGCAGAAGAGTATCATGAAAAGAGAAAGAAAGGGATTTCCATTCACCATTTACAAAGATGAATGCATTTGTTAGAATAGACTATCCCACTGCATCTCAGGACCATGGCTTGCAGGACAACACACGGAGGGTGTCCTTTATCTGGGAATCCTACTTAATACCATAGCACAATAGATATCAAATCTCCACGTCCTGCATTGTTGCCACCTAACTTGGATAATGAGACATGAAGAAAAGTCAAACACAGAAAAGCTGGAATTCGGTGGATGAGGCTCTCTGACGGAGAAGTCACAACACCCTCGAAACACATATGTTTATATGTACAGATTAACAAGCTGATGGGGTTGTTCCATACATTGAAGAAGAATGTGGGTTTACAGTATACTGTTGAAGCAAGTACCTAGGTTTAGCTAACTTAGAAGCGGTCTCTGTGGGGGACCAACCTTCAGCCTGTTCATAATTGGGGGCACTATTTGTGCATCTGCACGCACTATTAACATTCCCAGGAAGACCAGGAGGGACTACTTTGCTGTTTTTCTGAACCTAGCCCTAGCCTGGGGAAGACTTTGCATTCCCCGAGGACTGAGGCATTAGGGTCTTTGGCATGGCCATGTTCACATCAACAATACACATTCACTTGAGACTATTCTCGCATTCCTACACAAAGTCCGGTCTCTAGGCCTAGTGACTAACTCCCACCGTCTCCTCTTCTGTGGCTCCATCTTTTGAGAATATTTTCTTACTCCCATGGCCGTGCACATTTTACAGCCGTATGCACTCTCCTTACCTTTGAACCAGAGAGTAGAATCTCTCCCAACACATCTAAATCATTTATTTGCAGACCTAAAATATTTTTTGTAGACTAAACCGGATTAAGTTAAGCTTTTCCTCTTTTTCCAATACAGGAGAAGTAATTGAGAGAAGAGCCGGGTGTTATTGCAGACTCAGTGGAGTCACTGTCCTGGAATGCAGAAGTGCAGCAGTGGACACAGAAGGAAGAAGAATGCCAAGGAGCTATCTGATGCTTTCATAGCTGAGGTCAGAGAGGGAGGGAACGGTGCCCTCCCTTTGCCTTATCAGCGGGATAGGAGACAGACAGGAGGACGACCGTGGGGTTGAGCTTCATGCACCATGACAATAGATTCCTTACAGAGAAGAGGCATCTGTGTCCCTTGTTGGGAGAGCCAGAGTGGACAGATAGAATGGCTGACACTCCACCTGCCTGGTTCTTAAGTGTCTGTGTCTGACTCATAAAGGAGTTTGGTAACTATGAGTAGTTTGTCGGCAAAAGCTAGAGAGAAACCAATCACCTAAATAATCAGTCTTTCCTAAATAAAATAGCCCCAGTCTCACACTAAACACTAAGACTTTGGTGGGATACCCTACTTCATAACTTTAAGTGCACTGGACACCAAACTTCAGCTTTTGAACGTAGAAAATGAAGTAGGAGAGGTAACTAAAAGTCCAGTTGCCCCAAGACTTGGCTATGAGGCGCTTTGCCTAACCGGATTCTACAGCCAGGAGAGGACTGAGATGAAGTGGGGCCCACTGTCAGCCACCTCTTCAACACACCTCTCTTCATCACAGAGGTGTTCAATGTAATAAAAATGGTCAACTGCTTGCTCTATTTAACCCCAAGCTCTATCTCAAACGAAAGCCATGTGGGTACGTATCCGCAACAAATTCACAGGACCAAAAGACCCATTGCTTCCTCCTCTCACACCTCTCTTCTAGGGACCCTCGTAGGTTTCCTCCTTTGCCCATTACTCTGTTTCTTTGGTTGTTCGAAGGGTGAATATGTTTCTACTTGGAGTCTTTTGACAAAGAAATGAAGTTAACAAAGAAATACGCTAGCAAAGCTGGATTTGGTTGTCCAGCTCAGTGGACTTCTGCAGGAGAGCTGCTGACAGTATTGGGGTTTGTGGCAGGGGGAGGACTTCCAGAGTCATAAACATGATGTCAGCTCAGACTAGGACTGTTTTCATCTCCCCTCCTTATTCTTTTTCTCCTTGTCCTTTTCTCGTTTCCTACCTCCTATACTTCAGTTCCTCACACAAAAAACCACATGCATACACATGCCTTGATGGTAGTTTCATGGCATTTCCTTGACCACTTTCAATCCACCCAAATTACTAGATTCTAGTGCCATGTGCAAAGGTGCCAACGAGCTTTCTGGTACCACCCAGCAATTCACTGTGGTCGCGATGGTCAAATGAGGTTGTGCTAGGGCACGGCTTGTTTCACAAACTCCCTCTGCTTATTGCTTTCTACCATTGAAGTAATGAGCCCTTTGGTGCTACAAACCAAGCCAAGGGATGGAAAGGGGATTCCATGCTAAATGTGAAAAGGAGAAGAGAAAACAGCATTCATTTTCAAATCATAAGGCAAGCAAAAACATGGGCAGGAACCAGTCATTAAAGACATTGTTTTTACAGGACTCATGGCAACTTAAATTTCACTTTATATATAAAAGACAATTATTTTAATTGACTAGATACCAAACACATCACACAGCAAGCGCTCGTATTTTCTTGGGAAAATTTTTCCAAAGCTTCATTTTTAAATTATGCAAGTCTCTGTGTTAGTATGTACACACGCATACCTATAACATCAGGACCCAAAAGAGGGTATCAGACCCATGAGCTGTGCAACATGCATGCTGGGAACCTAATGGATCTTCAGCGGGAACAGTATATGCTGTTAATCCACAAAACATCTGTCTAGCCCCTTGCTTTAATTGAAAATCCATTCAGCCCTTAAGACATGTTCTGAGATTTGGAAATGTTGTATTTTGACCACTGCAAGATGTTCTTGCACCCCAAGTGTGAGCTGACTGAACTGCCCAGCTAGAATAGGGAGGGTCTTTACTCTGCTCATTTCCCTGCCAAGATTAGCCTTCCCCAAACCTTCTCATCATCAAGTGAAACCTCCTTCTTAGTCCAAGGTTGGCCAGCTCCCTTCTCAGAGCTCATCTCGTATTCCTCCCTGTTGCCATTTTCCCTCGTTTCCTCAGTTTTATTTTCCCTAATTTTTCATTCTATAAATTTTTTTATTGCTGGGAATAGTAGACAAACTGCACATAAATAAATGAAATGTAAATTCCATCCCATCCGTTGATGAGCAGAAACACAGTAGCACAAATAGATATTGGTGATTATGGCCATGGTGATAGTTGATGAAAAATGTCAAACAAGGAAGGGAGGGGTCTGGTTGCTTTCCTGAGACAGACTCATCACAATCAGCGCTCAGAGGCTGCTCTCTGTCACATTGCTTCCTGTCTTCTTAGAGCTTGAGTGATGACAACTGCCAGCCAAGTAGTTAGACAGCAGATTGCAGAACAGTATTCTTATTCCACATGCCATGCAAACACTGACTCAGACACTAAAGGAGGCAAAAAGAAATAAAATAAAAGATAACCTTGGTTCTATTCTGCCACTACAATAGACAATAGATCTCACCCTCTAGAGCAGTGGTTCTCAACCATCCTAGTCTGCGACACTTAACGCAGTTCCTCATGTTGGGGTTACCCCGCCCCCAGCCATAAAATTATTTTATTTCTACTTCATAGCTGTAATTTGCAACTGTTATGAATGTTAATATAATCTGATAGGTGATCTCCCAAAGGGATAGTGCCCCACAAATCGAGAAACACTGCTCCAAAGGATTGGAAACTAGAAACGTAAGTTCTTAAGGGCTTTTAAAGCACTGAAGAAACCATGCTCTGCTTTCTAACCCTGACCCTAAGGATTCCTCCATTGCGAACAAGAGGATCAGCAGTTTGATAATCATTGCAGCCCCGAGTGACATGAGCAATGGGAAGAGGATTGAATGAGCTGTCAGCTTCCTGTGGTAGCTGGTTCCTTAATAGGGTCGTTCAGATTGACAGAAGTTTTTGTTTGGATTTTGTTGTCTTTTAGAATCAAGTTTAAACACATCTTAAACTTACATTTATTTTAAAGTTTACATCACAACTGTGCACATTTGAGGATAACTGTGTGGTGGTTTGATTAGTGTGTGGACATTGTGGAACATTTAAACTAGTCTATTCAAATTCCATTCTTCAGTGATGTTTCAAAACCACTTCTTGTAGCTTTTGAAATGGAAAATAATTGCTGCTAGCTAGGGAAGCAGAAGCCGTCTCGCTTAGATGAAAAACAAATATTGGATTTAAGGATATCTGAAGCATCCAGACTTTTCAGGACAGAGCATTGAGGCAGTGTGCTCAGAGAAACGTAGATAAAGGTCTCCATAACTGAGTGTGTGTATTGAGTGTGTGTACAGAGAATTTTCAGGACAGAGCATTAAAGTGGTGTGTTCAGAGAAATGTCATAAAGGTCTCCATAACTGAGTGTGTGCACAGGAATGCTGATAAAGCAACTCCTGGGAGAAAACAGCAACGAGGAACAATAGCCTGAACAACTCCTGGAACTGGAGGACATCAGAAGATGATCAGATTCCTCCTAGTCAGAGCAGAGAGCCCACAGTGAACCCTTTGGGCACTTGTGATGAGGACAGAAGACCACACTTTTATGCCTCACAAAATGTAGACACAAGCTTTGCATGGATGTATAAATCTAATTTGTAAGGAACTTAACTATCTGATGCAAGTTTCCACATCATTAGAGGAAAGAAACATACTAAGGTCTCAGTAAACTCTAAGTGATATAACATATTGAATATAGAACAAATCCAATAATTGGCAATAATACTATGAATAGGAGCACTCTACAAATAAATGAATGAATGCATTTTCATTGCAATGGCTTTCATGGTTCCTCAATGGGTGTTCTAGTCATTAGCTCGTACTTTAGGAAGTGGGGAATTCACATCATTTAGAATATCACTTGCTAACCACACAGAGGAGAGATAAATTTTCAAAGAAATCTGAAGTTCATCAGCTTCATCAAGTGACTCGATTAATATTACTAGAAAAAGGACAAACTGATCCCTTATGCCATATTATAGAAATCATTAAAGTGCAAAAATAGTAGGAAAGGGAAAAGGATCTGTAGACTCCCTCTGTCAGTCATATGCATGGGGCCTCATACATACTTAACCCTACACAACACCTGACCTCAGTCCTTGGTCTCGGCCTCTTCATTTGAGTTCTAGGAAGAAAACTCATTGAGCTGCTAAGTGAGAATCTCTCTTACCATAAGCATAAAATTGGCATAAAGAAAAGGTAAAAGTCACATGTACTGAATACATCATACATATACATACTGAATACAAATACCTATTTCCCTAGCAAAATAAGGTTGAGGGATGTGACTAATAATTCAGAGATATTATGACACCTAAATACCAAAGAATATTCATGATGTCTCCATGAGGTATGTGAGGAACACATTTGTTGTGAGTTGAGATACTGATACCTTCATATTCCTTTTCTTCAAGGCAGTCGGAACTCTCTTCCCACAAAAAATTCTTTAGGAATGGGGATCAGGCATGTAACATTGGTATTGGTGATCAGAACTACCAAATCTGAAAGGCTTAGATGTGCAGTGGAGACAGTACTCAGCGCCCACCTTTTAATGAATGAGGCAGAAGAGCTACATGTCCTTTGAGTCCAAGAATGAACCACATCCAACCACAATGGTTTCTTTGCTGTCGGTGGGCCTGGGTCTGGGCTGAGCTCAGTAGCACACGCGTTTTCCTAAGGCAACCTCTGGAGTGTGACTTTGACACAATGCCTAGTGCATAGCGTCCTCTCTAGTTATCTGGGTCTCCTAGGAAGCTGGTGAGGGTCCTAATTTCTTCTAGTAACTTTCTTTTCTAGTTAAACTGAATTCCAATTCTATTGCAGAGAACCTTGCCCAGGTATGATACTCCAACAATCTTCCAGAGTCTCTGTCTCCTGTAAATCTTGGAATGTTCTAGATTAGGAAGAAATTCTTTTTTAAAAATCTCTCTTACTAAATTTTTGCATCTATATATTTAATTTGACATTCAAATAATTTTATATGATTAATAGTAAGGCGGAACTCATTTTCTTACATATAAAAGCATGAGGAATGTCTTATTATACATTATACACAGGGTTGTGGCTTCATGCTTAGGGATGGGCCAACCCCACAGCTCTAGAACCATGAAAATGTTTCCAAATACCTTTCACTGGGCTTTTAGTTTGTCAAACCCTCAGTTACACTGGGTAATTTAGAGATGAGATATTTGATCCATATGTTTCTAATTTGTGTTGAGTCAACTCATTCAGATGAACCTCCGGGATGGTAGAACTGTGCCCAGGCAGCCAATGCCTCTTAATGAATTTTCTTGCTTGGTGTAGAATCTTGCCAGGAGTACCTCAAATCCCAAAGAGCTGAAATTAGTTTAGACCTTGGCTCGATTATTTTCCTTTACCACAATATAAATTTCCCATCAAGCTGAGTCATGCTGACATACTCTGCATTTCTGGCTTCCTTATTGTCTCATTTTTCAACTTGAGTGCAGCTAAAATACAATGAGTTGAAGGCATTCCTGGAGCGCTGACAATGGTCTGGGCACATCCTTCCTGATTTAAAGTTTCCATGATGAAGAAACACTAGCACTGGCCAAGCCCAACCTTTCCCACCTCGCAAGGCTCATTTACTTCGGATTTACCCTAAGGGACACAGAGAATGCCAAAGTCATGGGGAAAAAAAGTGGTGAGGTCTTTGAAATTCTTGGCCAAATGTTCCAACATCTCTTAGCAATGATCATTTTTTTTTAAAGTCAATCCATCTCACCAAATTAGTCTCTGCTGAAGAGCACCTGTTCATTGAGTGCGTGACCGTCATTTGCAGTCTGTATTTTACATTGCAAAAACTCACCAGTGCTACCTTGACCTATGTCTGTTCAAGAGCTGTGTGCTCTTGTCCTGATAGTTTACACCCTCAGCAAAGATGTTAGAATGGATATTTGGGGATGACATCATAATTTAAGGCAGAAATGAAATGCCTAACAATTCCTTTTTATGGGAATTTTATTTTCAATAAAAACGAGCCAAGTTTCTAAAAAAAGTGTACCTATTGTGCCAAGATAAGCCTCCCAACAGATATTGTACATAACTCTTCCCTTCCGTTCTGTTCATACCTCTGTTGAACTAAGCTCAATTCCTCATTTCTGCTGAGTCTTTCCTAAGGTCTATGTACAGTTGCTAGCGCTGCTTAAAGCACGCCATTCTTTTCCAACCCTGCAAGCAGATCCAAGCTATTACTAACTGGCTCCTTCTTATCCTTGGGACCTACAGAGAGCTTTTCACTCAACACTCAATAGAAATTCTCCCTCCTAGCAATTTAGCCTTCCTTGTACATCATAATTTGTATTCAATTATTTATTTGATTATTTTTTATTTGCTTGCTCCTTTGAGAGTGCAAACCGCATGTGGATAAAGACCACACCTGATTGGTTCACCATTGTACACGTAGTACTTTTAGCAAAGGGCCTGAAATATATGGGGGATATTCCACAAACTCCACTGAGAGAGTTGCTTATTCACATGGCAATATGGATATTATTTTAATATATTAATAGAAAATGTGTTTATATCAAAGAGTTGTGCTCATTAAGAAAACACATAGCTGTCCTTCCTCATAAATAGTTATTCCTTTGCAGATTAGTATATGCAGGAATTTCCTGGCAATCTCTTTAGACATGGCTGTGAACTCATGCCAAACAGCAAAGGTCACGGGACCTTCTTCCACTGAATTCGCTTGTGCTTACATTAGGTCCAGTCCAGAGAAAGAGGAATGGAAGCGGTTGTTCATCTTTGAATTTTTTTTTACTGTAGTAAATAACCCATTGTTTCCCCTACTTAAATTAATCATCCCTGAGTACTTTATCTCTCTGTTTCTTGTTAGCTATGATTCCCAGAAGTGAATAAGTTTCCAATATTCAGTGCATAAACTGAGATAGAGTGGAAAAAACTTAAAAGTTCATGCAAGGATTCAAAACTTTCTGCCTTTTCAGTTGACCTGCATTCCTTCAGTCTCCTGATAAAAACGCTAAGCATGTCTAACAGAGAGCAAATGTAAGGCATGCCTGTAAGTTCCATGGTGCTAGGAACTGCTAAAGCCAGTTCCAGTGAAGCATGGGACAAACAGGAGTCAGAGCATGTGTGTCTTTCCCTCTGGCCCTTTGAAAGACCACCTAGAAAAGAAACCTTTTACTCAGCGGCCTTTACTTAGCAGCCATTATCCCTCAGTAGTATTGTCCTTCAGTTGCTTTGAGTGAGGCAGTCTTTGGGATAGGTGACCGGTTCAGCTGACTAGTTACCTGATGTATTAGAGTGCCTTCGGGGGAGTGTTGAGGCCACAAATGGGAAAAAGAATCTTATCTTTGATCTTTTCTGTTTTAGTTTTAAAAGGCATCAAAGACACAACACTTTTGGTTATATAAATGAGACTTTCTCAGAATGGGAACTTAGCGCTTGGAAACCAATATAGAGAAGTTGCCAGGTGGTGATGGCGCATGCCTTTAATCCCAGCAGTTGGGAGGCAGAGGCAGGCGGATCTCTGTGAGTTCAAAGCCAGCCTGATCTACAAGAGCTAGTTCCAGGACAGATAGGGCTGTTACACAGAGAAACCCTGTCTCGAAACCCGCCTCCCCCCCCAAAAAAAAACAAAACTGTGAATGTCTCTATTGTCAAAACAATTTTTAATTGGCCCTTTGCCTGAAGAGTTCTTTAGTTCTCAGCTCCTAATCAACTCGTCTTACTCCTGACTTACTACTGACTAGTGACAGAGATAGACACAGGTTCCCAAGGCTCGTCTGTTGGGGAAGTCACACTAGCTGTGCTTAATTCCTCCAACTACTTCTTTCATTACCTATTTCTACATACATATTTATATATAGGAAGATATACTGGAGCAAATCAGTACCTGTTACAAGAGCCAATTGTTAAGGCATTATTTTTGTGAACTACACTAGCTTGAAATCACCTATGCAAAAATATTTACACCACATACATTGGCACATGCTTTTATGGAGCATGACATCTACTGGAAAAGACAGAAAAAAAAAACATGAACAGGGCAAAACAAAATATTGCCTCACTGCCATAAAAAAAAAGTCAGAGGAAAGAGAAACTTTTTTTTTTGTCTCTTACTCCAAGATTTTTCTTCCTGGGCTTGATAATCTCAGTAAACATGATGATACCCTTAGTACAGTATACAATAGTCTTTGTTTGGGTATGGTAGAGCCAGTGAGAGATGCTAGCTGGGGAAGGAAAGAGATGTGTGTCTGGATGAGGTAAGTCAGAGCTAGGAGGGTGTGCATCATATGTAGCATGGGCTAAGGTTGGTCCACTTCTCCTGTTCCTATGAACACTTGTGCTCCTGTGAAGGCATTCAGAAAGGGAAAAGCTGCTGAGGGAATGGGACCCAGAAGGTGGAAGGGCAATGTCAGCTGAGTAGTGGAGCCAAAAATGAACTGTGCAAGTTCCCAGAAAGCAAGGCACATGCAGCAACACGGCAAAGAGTTCAGCATGCCCTGGGCCTTTTTTCCATTGCTGCATGGGCTCTCATAGTCTCAGGACACCCCAGAAGTACTGAGCAAGAGCTAAGGAGTTCTCCCTTCCCTATGCCATGTGGTTCTTCTTTTGTCGAAGAGACATTTACAACAATCTAGCCCGTGAATCCTTGTGCTCAGTAACCTCAAAAAAGAGGGGTTTTTTTTTTGCTAAAAAAAAAAAAGTATGCTAGATACTGACAAGAGCCATCATTTTTCCTGGCATTCACGCTACTTGGTAGCACTTGATTCCTCATCCATCTACTCTAAAAGGACAGGACAATATACTATCTTGGCCCTATTCTGTTTCACTTTTTATAGACATTAAAGGACACCATAATTTTGATTGAATAGGTCAGACTCCCTTAAAATGGAAATTCAGTCCTTATAGTTAGCATATTTCCAAGTGGCGAACATATTTAAGGCAAGAAAAACCCAGTCTTTCTGTAATTGCATGCTCTCTTCAAAGGTAGAATGCTAAATGCCTCAGCTGCCAGTTTATTGAGGTGTAAATACATCCAAGTCATGAAACAGACCTCTTGGAGGATGCTTAGGAAACTCCAGTCTTTGGAAGTTCATTGATACTCTGAGTTTCTTCTTCATCTGACTGATTTTCCTGTGAGCTCATCACCTAAATCCCAAATAGAAAGGGATCCCTTCCATCAGCATTTGATTGAGTTTGGCATCTGAAGAAAGCTGCTTCTGCTATAACTACTACCCTGATAGATTAGGGCACTCTCTGCTCTGCTCTGCTGATTGCCATACATTTTTTTTTAAAAAAAAAAAAAAGAGATTCTATTGTCTGTTTAAGATTATGGATTTATGAAATCTACTCTGTGTGGCTTGGGAGATGGCTCAGTTGGTAAGTACCTGCCTCATAAGTGTGAGGACCAAAGTTTGTGTTGTAGGAGCTTGCTTGTTTGTTCCTGGCTGCCCAGACTACGAAATAATCACACAGGAACTGTATTATTTGTAATACTATTTGGTCAATAGATAAGCATATATCTAGCTTACTCTTATATATTAAACTAACCCATCTCTATTAATCTGTGTATCACCACATGGGTGTGGCTTACTGGGCAAGGTTCCAGAGCATCTGTCCCCGGCGGAGGTTACATGGTTTCTCCTTACTCCGCCTTCTTTTTTCCCAGCATTCAGTTCAATTTTCCCCACCTAACTCTGTTCTACCCTGCTCTGCTATAGGCTCAAAGCAGTTTCTTTATGCATTAACCAATAAAAGCAACACATATACAGAAGGACGTCCCACATCAAGTTTCAATTCCCAATATGCAGGCAAAAATCGGTGTGTACAGTGTGCAGCCACATGTGCCTATGAGCCCAGCTCTGGGGAGGGGGATAGGGATGAGGCTTGTTGATGAGTCAGTCTACCCAAAGCAGTAAACTCTAGGTTCAATGACTATGAAGAAGAGGATGAAGAGAAGGAGAAAAAGGAAGAGGAGAAGAAGGAAAGGAAGGAAGGAAGGAAGGAAGGAAGGAAGGAAGGAAGGAAGGAAGGAAGGAAAGAAGGAGGGAAGGAGGGAAGGAGGGAGGAAGGATGGAAGGAGAACTAGAATGACTGAGGAAGGGTTCCCAGTATCAATCTCAAGACACACCTGTACTGCACAAACAAGCACATATACACACAAAGTGTTTTTTCTTTTAAAAAAGAAAAACTCTTTGAGAGAGGCCTCTGTGAGTTTGAGGCCTATGTTCTGAGTTCCAGGACAGATAGGGCAGTGTTGGGAGATCCTGTCAAAAAAAAAAATTCTTTAAGGATGCTGTGATTTAAACCTTAACTATCTCTATCTCACTATCTCCAAATCTCCAACAGTATCTTGGCTAAATTAGTGAAATGACATTGCATTGCTCGGCTGAGCATAGAAAAGATGCTATAAACAGGGGACATTTCCCTAACATGGAAGAAGACGTGGCTTGAACACGTCCTTCCCGTTCCTGCTTTGTCTCACTTGTCACGCTCCTCTTGACTTCCAGCTAAATAAAGGAGGTGCGTAGAGAACCACTCTCTCCAGCACCTACCGCCGGAGTATGTCCCAGGAGCCATTGTCCCTCCCCATCCTCACAGGGCCTAGCAAGACCTCCACATCAGCGGGCACAGACGACTTTCCTCCAGCAACGAAACCAGCAGGCACAGACTTTCCTCCAGCAAGGAAACCTGCCACTCCAGTTCTCATTTGCCAAGGCCAGCATGACTTGGACATTCCTCTTCACTAGTACCTGCCCCCGTCAGATACCCATGAAAGTCAGAAGGAATGCCAGCAATGCAGATAAGTCCCCCCCCCCCGATAACTGGCAGCTGAATGGATGCAGCCACATTACCAGGAAGGACTGCTGTCAAAGTGAGCGAAGACTTGGCTGCAGTGGCCTCAACTTACAGCACCTTCCCCTGAGTCAAGCTGGCTGGTATGTCCTATCTAAAGTCTCCTAGGGATGAGACAGTCCCTCTGTCCTTTGTGACACCTGCTCGGTGTGGCAAAGCCACCCCCTGTGGCTGCTGGGAAGGGGTGCAGTCATGCATTTTCACCCATAGGAATGAATTCAAATGGCTGAGAGAAATAGTAACTCAACTGGGTGCGGGGGAGGCATTGAAAAACCCATTGATCTCTTGTGTAGATGGATCTTTTGACTGGTTTTAGACTCAAAACTTCATAGTCAAATGAGTCTCTTAGATCAACAAGTAAGGCACTTTCTAACCTGAATACTTCAGAACTATCCTTGCCTACTACCTATTTTCAGGATGGCGAGGACCCAGGATGAGTCCACAAACAGAACCCGGGGAGAGCGGGCTTTCATCTTCCCTATGGACTCCATCCACCTCTGACATCTGAGCAGCTTGCTTGTTGGTTGGATTCCGTGCTCGCTCTCTGAAAGCTTCTCAATCCCATGGCCAACCTCTGTTACGATTTGATCTTTCTTTCACCCTCGACTGTGATTTTAGAACAGCTGGTATCCTCCGGAGCCCGACTAGTAGTTGGACACATGGCTGGCCCTGGGACATTAGCTTCCCAATCCTGTAAAAAGAACAATGGAATTTCCAGGAAAAGCTGAGCAGGTGAGTCATGAGGCACTGCGTGTGACATGGCATCCTACTTGTGTGAGGAATGTATTTTTGTGTAAAAATGAGTGTGAGTATGTTGAGTAAAGAAAAAAATAGGAAATGGTGAGAGCTTCCTTTCAATAGCAACCATCGTTCAGGACTCTTGATGCTGCTTTCACACTCTGTTAAGAAAAGTGAAGTTTATGGTTCAGAACACTTGGTTTAGAATCAGTACAGTGCTCCTTAAACCCCAAAGTGGTCTCCATCATTAACTAAAGCCTAGCGGGAGAGGCGTTTGACATGTATACTCTGCCCAGCTCGCTGAGAAGCTGGGTCCTAAGCCAGTTCTTTTTACTGAGGCCTTTCACAATAGCCCCTTTACCTACATTTCCTACCGTTTCCAGGTTTTAATTTAGAAGCCCTATGATATATTTGACATAAATGCCAAGGAGATTGTACGTAATTACTGATCATTGGCAGCAACCCAGATGCGAGGCAATTATACATCTAGACAAAGTCGATAATTGGACTGATAATGAACCTGAAACAGAAACACTCTCTTACTCTATGCCTCCTGGAACTGAAAGGGAAGGCTTCTGAGTCGTTTAAATAAGGTATTTAAATAAGGTATTTAAATAAGGTATTTCTGCCATGAAAGTCTGCTAGCCATACCAAAAGGAACCACTGCAGCTCTTTAGGATATCAAGGGTCTAATATGAGGGCATTCTCCAGAAAAGTCCGGGGAATTATTAGCATGAAATCATTCATGAAATGTTTAAAGTTTGTGTGGGAACGTACAATTATGTTATGCATGGTTCTTACTCTGGGTCATGGTCAAAAACATCGGGAAGACACTGGCTCACTGAGCAAACAAACATTGACCTTTCGAAGATAATTAGTGGGGTGCTTGTTCAAAAATAGGCTCTGTCTTAACCCCAGAAATCCCTTTGTATTCTACAGAAATCCGTTCTGAGTGAGTGTCAAAACCCAGCAAAGTACTTAAAAAGTTCGGCTTCTCCTTCATCCCTCCAATCATTGCAAATTTGACCTCATGACATGTGGACAATTCAACCTCTCCACTTCCATGGCTGCCAGGCCAGATCAGGCCTTCTGTCTTTCCCATGTGTCATTGCAGCTCTCTTAATTGAACCAATAAGAGTCAGACAAAATGCATCTGTCAGACAGTCTGAGATGCATATAAAAATTTCAGTCACCACAGGCAAAGCTCCCAAAAATGTAGGTTCAGTGTGTCAGCTTGTTCTGACAGTTCAGTACTGTGCAGTGGGCAGTTAATAGACAACAGAAAACTGAGGTGTGCAAGAGCAAGGCCCTTGGCAGGCTAATTGTCTGGTGAGGGCTTGCTCTCTAGTTTGTAGATGGTAGCCTCTAGCAAGTCTCTGGCATTGTGAAGAAGCAAGCTTCCAGAGGCCATGTTGGTAAGGACACCAATCCAGTCTCATGCTCTAAGAACGCCCCCAAAAGTACCACCTCTTAATACCATTTTGGGGAGAGGAGAGAAATTCACCAACAGAAACACAGTCCGACATAGTACAGGGTGACACGGAGGCTGAGAGGAATCCTCTGATTGTGTATCTCTGCTGGATTGGATGGATTTAGAGAGACATTATCCAAAACCTACACCTACGTTTCATAGTCAGAGGAATGGCAAATGAGTTGCTGGTCTACATCTAAACTCTGCAGGTGATCTAGGTGAGCGTCCGTTACCCAACTCCTGACCACATGTAGCAGCTGTGAGAACCGTTACTGGAAAGATTACCAGGGATTTGGATTTGCCCAAGTGCTAATGACCTATTAACTGCCTTTATGCCGCCACCCTATGTGTGTTTAACTTTCTTGAAGGGCTTGGCTGGGGTTTCTACAAATACAAACCAACATTTACCAGAGCACAGGCAACATACACAATTCTGCTTTCTGCCATCAGATGTATACAGACAGTTAGCAAGGACCAGGACCTGCTTTTATTTCTGTTGAGCTTGTTCATGCAAATCTGACTCAAAGTCTCAAACAGGTTGGGCAGACTCTTCCTAGCAATTTTACCCAGGCCCCAACCTCTTGAGCTAGATGGTGGTCTCTTCATTTATCTCAAGTTGGCCATGCACTCATAATCTTGCCCCCCGAGGCCCAAGGACACAGGCATGTTCTCCATATCCCATGCTGTCAAATTGTAACTTATAGACTAGTAAATGTCCATTCTGGGGAAACTAGAAACGAGTTGCCAGTAATCATGGTGCTGTCTGATTGAGTTCGTGTTTGTGCCTGAGGAGGGCAAAACCTGCTCTTTGTCAGTGACTGCCTTGAAAAAATACATGAGCGATTCTGGCAGGGAATACAGTTATTTATGAAATGAATTAGACTGTTTGACATAAAGCACAAGATAAAACAAGCTGTCTAACAATCACATATTTTTGTTTTTGCTTTTTTGCTTCAAGGTTTTTTTCACCAGAGGCTTCAGGTTCTTACTCATTTATACTGGTAGGTTCTTTCAGATTTGTGAAATAACAGATTCTGCAGCTCCTTTGAAATTGTATTCAGGACAATGAAATCACATAAAATACCCAACTTCTTTGCCATGATACTGCTGAGCACTGGAGACACCAGTCTTTGCCTGGCAAGGGCCTTCTCCCAGTTGCTCTATCTGCAGGGCAGACAGAAGGGCTCTGTGTGGATGAAGAGGAGCCAGATATAACTGTACCAAGCCAGTGGAAGCAGAAGCAGGCATCAGGGGTCTGGACATCTGAAGAAAAAGTTGAAAATGAGCCAATGTATGAAAAGTTGGGAGGTGTTTTAAAGGGCTCTGGAAACATCAAAAACTAGGCATTAGAAGAAAAAGAATCAAGGAATAAAACTGCCATTTTTTATAGGCCTTTTGGGCGCACTCCCAATTCCATTGAGCCTAGGAATACTTCGTCAGGTTAAAGCTATTCATAACATTAAAATAAAGAAGACATACTTTAAGGAAGAGAAAATTAATGGAAAAGTAAAGCTTTGGAAGAAGGCAAGCTTTGATAAGTCGTAACTTAGAGTTGATCTGATTTGCCATTGTTTGGCAGGGTTTCTACCTGGTGGGACTGGACAGTGAGACCGATGGTCCTGCAGACCCCGAGGGACAAATATCATCTTTGTGGGCAGCTTTGTTTGTGTAGGGAAACCTGAAGGGTGGTGAAGAGGGCAGAGAAGAATTCAATCTGAACCACAGTTATCATCGTGCATACGAATTGCGCACTTGTTGAGACAGACCCTAGGTGGTGGTTAAATGGGGTCCTTCCTGCAGTCTCAGCCCTTGTCGAGAGGCCTTTTTCAGAATTTCTGAGACATCACATTAGTTGATTTTTGTAGTGAGGGGCTGTGGGCAGGCCTGTTTTTCGCCTCACCCGGCTCCCGCACGGCTAGCTTAGTCCCAGAAATAACAACACACAAATTGTATCCATTTAAGCACTGCCTGGCCCATTATCTCTAGAGAGTTAGTTACTGACTAACTCTCATATCTTGATATTAACCCATTTCTAATAATCTGTGTAGCACCATGAGGTGATGGCTTACCGGAAAAGATTCAGCATGTCTGACCTGGTGGCTGGCTCCATGGCTTCTGCCTCATAGCCCTCTTCCCAGCATTCTGTTCTGTTTACTCCGCCTACCTAATTTTCTGTCCTATCAAAGGGCCAAGGCAGTCTCTTTATTGACCAATAAAATTAACACAATAGACAGATAACCCTCCTCCATCAGATTTTTTTTTTTTTTGTCATCTCTCCTGGGACTTCCTAAAGTGTCTCACCCCACCTTGTATACAAAACACTATAAAATTTAAATTTTCGTTAAAACAATTTTTAAAGGCTTACTCTAATTATAATTAATCAAGTTACTAGTTAGGGCTCCTGGGACTCAGTAGTAGGATTCAGGTCTAGCACGTGTGAGGAGCTGTGTCGAAGGCTGAGTACCAGCCACAACCAAACAATTGCCTACCTGTACCACACTGAAAGTGCTTGTAGCAAGCTCAGTGTTTTCTGCACCGTCGAATCTGCAGGTTTCTAACTCTAGGTTCTCCATATCTGTAAAGTGGAGCATAGTTAGGGCAGACCTTTATTGCTTATGTATTATGGGGGTTCTATTTTACTTTGATTTCAGATTTTCATCGAACCCCTTAAGTCACAGTGGCTTGTTTAGCCTTCCTCTGAAACAGGACAGATGCCTCAGACCACAGAGGATGAGGGAAAATGGACTGAGAAGAGACGCCCTGGCACTCCGCAGAGAGCAAGTCAGTCCTCCATGTCTGCTTCCTGCATCTCTGCTTGCCTGGCTTTTCTCTAATCTTCCTTTGTAAACTTCCAAAACTTTGCTTCTCTGGATTTCTAACTCCCGTTCTTCTGAACCCTGCTTCACTTCCCACCTTCCCGTAGTGCCTTGTGCTGTCTTCAGATGGGGCAGCTGCATCTTTACAGCAGAAATCAACGTGGAAAGTCCTCTCCATCCTTGAGGACTCCGGACAGTGTCATAGAAGCACAGCGCAGTCAATGAACCCCTGCAGCACACTGTGTGGTGAGAATACGAACCTAGGCTGCTCAGAGTAAGTCAGTTGCTGTCAATAGTAAAATTTTCTTTCTTCAAGATTGCCTGAGAATTTGTAAGTCCCTAGATGGGGCAGCCAGAGCTTGAGAAATCAAAGAATAACAGCAACACAGCTCTTATGCAGCCAACCACAAAGCAACAAATTGTATAAAGGTCATGAAAGATGCCTTTTTCACATAATAGCCACCATGACTGGTGTGAAGTGAGATGAAATGGAGTGTACTTCATTAATTTTTCTTGCAAGTGTTTCCCATGAGGTGCCTAACATTAAACAATGCGAGGAAACTCACAAGTGATCATTGCAAAGTGTGTCCTTTGGTGATTTCCCCTGTGGGCTTCACCATTTTAAAGTCAGCGATTCAATTGACTTTTGTGTATTTTCTGGGCTCTGTGGCCATTGTCACTCTGTGATTCTAAAATGTTCCCCCTGACAGCCACATCCTTAGTAACAGTGTGTTCCAATATCCTCTTTCTGATACCCATGGCAGTCACTCATGCACTTCCTGTGTCTTTACATTTGCCTGCTCTTGACATTTCACAGGAAGTGACCTCTATATTATGCCTACCCTTTATTAAATAGTCCAGAGTCTGCTCTTTATTATGTAACCCGCAGTTTGTGTTTTATTATATAGCCCATTGTCTTTGTTTCTTTTCAATTATATGTTATTTTGTCTAATTTTTTTCATGCTATATATTTTGATCATGCTATTTCCGCTCCTCCAACTCTTCCCAGAGTATCTCCACTCCCAGACACACCCAACCTGGCAGGAAAGGAGGACTCAGTTTTCTTTAGTGGAGCAACACTAGTTCTATCAACCATCCTCCAAGTCTACCAGGCTTATCCCTTCATGTGACAACCATCTATTATGATAACTCAACAATCCCCCTCTACGTGGACATGCCACAGTGTGTTTATCTGTTCATCAGTTGATTAACATTTGAGCTGTCTACACCCACTGGATATTACAGACAAGCTTTTATAATGTTTGTATACTATCTCTAAAAGACCCCAGAGACATTTTGTCTGCTGTTATGTTGCTAATCAAGTGATGGCTCTTGGAAAGCGTTCAGTTCAAAAGTCTAATTCAGAGTAGAGTCTTCACATGCAGCTCTATTAGCTTTCTGACTCTGACTCAGGTTGGTCCAGCAGGACTTCACCTCCCTGATTCCCAACACAACAGACCTCATAGAGGAATTCTGGTTAGAAGAAGACAGACTGGGACAAATCCATCCGGCAGTTTTCAAACAGATCCTGCAGGCAAGACTTCCCTTTGGGGGTCACTGATGCTCCATTCTTGTCTTCTTTAACATCCTCCACCTATCCCGGCGTTGGAATTCAGTGTCCAAGGTGCGGCAGCATAAACAGGTAGCCGCCATTTGGCCCCGCATCTCCCTGGAGACATTTAAAGTGGGCTGTAAGGTCCCTGGAAGACAGATAGGTGAAGTTTCTCTTTAGTTTACTGTGACAGTGGGGCACTAGGAACATCAAGATGTTGGTGGTTACAAGGGAGTTGTCAGCAAGATTTGAATGGAAAGGAAAACTGTCTACAGTCCTGTGTACCTTTCTCCTCTAGATGAGGCAAATGGCTAAGGTGAGGAAGTATAGCCTGTCCCCAAGTTCCCAAGCTTAGTAAAACAAAGGTGTTCCTACAGGATCTATGGGCCATTTAGTGACATTCTTAGCCTATAGTGTTACAATCATTTTATTAAATCCCAACTATTATTCTTTTTCACAAGCATTGCCTTCCACATAACAAGACCAAACATTCTCTCTGCACACATTGTCACAGGCGTGGCTAGTGAGCGGTGCTTGCCTGTCTATATGTACAGTACACTTGGACTCGTGTGCACAGACCTGGGTTATGAAGCAACTTCATGGTTTTTTTTTTTCTCCAGGTCCCCCTCAGAAATGTTTAAAGGCCTCCTTTCTATGGAAGTCTGTGGTTATTTTCTCCTTCTTTTCTGTTCTGTAGGTGCAGTTGTAAGTGTCTCTGAAAGCCCTCAGGCTGGTGTGATTCTGTGAGTTTCTTTCCATTCGATCATTTCTCTATAGCTAGGAAAAAAAGTGTAAAAGATTTTTGTGGTGTCATTTATGAGAAAGGACAGACAAGGTGTGCTATGGTATGTAGGGAATACAGATTTCTGAAATTGCTAAATGTGTTTAGAGAAATCAAATTATCAGCCTCTGCTATCCCCAGGGACATTCCAACAAGGCTTAAAAACATTATTTGGGGGCTGTCATACAGGAAGCCAAGGGAATGAGCAGCACCAGGAGACCAGATGGGACACAAAATATTCTGATGTTTTGTTTAGAAAATTCCAACCTGTCCATTATGAACATACATTGTCACATAGCTAAGAGGTCTCCAAGCCAAATTTTTGGTCTCCTTGTTTCCTGAACAGAGAGGAAAATATGTAGCTCTCTTTTTAATAGTTTAAAAAAGCACAATTAAACCTTCGATACATTTCTGAACATTTCCACAAAGAAATTGTCCTACGTGCAATAAAAGTCTATTTGGTAGGAACTGAACCAAGGAAAGCCCTGGGGACCTTTACTAACCCTTTATTAACGCACTTCCTCTGCAACCTCCATTATCACACCAACTCATGCAGGAAGCACATTAACATAAGTCCCTATACCTTGGCAGTTTGGGGACAACTGCATAAGCATGACTTTCCATTGAGGGTTTATTGCTGGACCCTAAGGTCTTCCTCAGGGGATGGGGTGAAAAGGTGTGATGTCAACAAACACAGACACTAGGAGTCAGGTCTAAGGTCTACAGCAGACTCGTTTATTCGACAATGAGGGTGGGATGAAACTTATATATCCCTCTGACAGTGCCAGGCAGACTCCAGGTTGGCTTCTTTTGGCCTGGTAGGACTTCCTAAAAGGGATCTCTGTGCATTGGCTGTGTCTAGCGTTTCTGGAATCTAACTCTGTGTCAGACATACCTTTATACTAGTAGAAATCTCCACAAGTTAAGATGCTGAGTCCTCCTGAATCCCAGATTATTTCTTCTTCAAACCCTTGTTCATCTGCAGTCTAGACTTCTAAGGGATATCCCAAATCTCAGAGTGCTCCTATAAATTTACAATGTGGCTGCCCTGGCTGTCCCTCCACCCACATTTCCACCACCCTAATCCTCCAGCTCTCCCAACCCTGAAGTCAAGGTCCTTCCTAGCAGCTCCCACTTCATTGAAGACTATTATTATTTCTTCAGGAAAGAAGTCTAAACATCGTTTTTGAAAAAGTATTCATTCCCAGAGGACTTGGGAAATATCTTCGTTGGCAAGGTCTTTGCCACGTAAATATGAAGACTTTGAATTCAATTCCTACTACCCATGGAAACAGCCAAGTGTGATGGCCTATGGTGGAAATCCAAGCACTGGTGTGTACGTATGTGTGCAGTGGGTAAAGACAGGTGGGCAGCTGCACCCACTGGACAAGGAAGTCTAGACTAATCTGTGCACCCAGGTACAAGTGAAGGACCTGGTCTCAAAACACCAGGTGGACAGACAGCTTCTGAGAAGACACACCCAAGGTTGACCTCTGGACTACACACATATACGCAGACACATTCAACCTGCACACGTGTGAATGCACACCACTCAGACACACATCAACAAATGTTCATTCAGAATTTCTCATCCATCCATCAAATCATTCATTCTTTGGAATATTGGGATTTTTTCCCCCTTTTAGCTTCTTATTCTGGGACCAACATATTCACAGCTGCCTTCACCATATGCCAGAATGACAGATGCAGCCTCTTAGTTCTTGGTTGACTGATGAGGAGGTTACAGGCAGGACGACAATTTAAAACTGCTACATGTGCTAGATGCTATCAGTCCCATAATACGTACTGCAAATGAAGACCCACCTTCACATAAGGTTGCTTAGGGTCCCCTGAATGCTACCAGACAGACATTCACATGGGCATCCTTCATCATTATCGCCATCAGATCAGGGTCCTCCCTCAGAACTGGGAAAGTATCCCGTATTTGCCCCAGACTGTATAAATATGTGTGTGGAGTTTGCTGTCTGGAAGGATTCCACCTGTCCATTCTGTCCTCTTTCCATAACATCTCCAGGGATGGCTCATTTGATGAAACAAACCGCAGGACCATCTGGCCCCATCCACTCGTAAACATCCTCATGTTTACTGCTTGCCAGTCATTCTGGAGCCTGTGTCCATCCCCACACATAAGCCCCACCCATACTCTGCGGCCTATTAGCGAGTCACTCTCTCCCACAAAACTCTCTGAAAATTACTCAAGCTGATTTTCCCCATTCTAATAATTCCTAGTGTGCTTATAGCCTTATTACAGTGTTTATCGTACTGTGGGCCACAAGGCAGGCTATAAATTATGCTTTGCATTTGAAGGGATCCCCAAAATAGGTGTCAACTTTTCAGTTTTATTATTTTTATCAGTAATGATACAAAGCACTGGGGCTCTTCATGGCATTTCCACACCTTTGTTTCATTACACTTTGCTCTTAGCTGTCCCTCCTCTGCCATGTTTGCATGTCCTCTACTCACGGTGCACTGCTCCCCGTACTCATCAAATAAACCCATCTTTCGTGTCACAGGACCTGTGTTCCCCTGACTCTCTGCCTCCCCACTGACTTCACGTTCCCCCCACTCCCCGCGTCACTCGTATTTCCCTTTCTAGTTTTAGTCAATCTTTGGTTTGATTGATTCTCTACATTGATCTTCCAGACTCCGTTTCATTCACATCTGATCCACTGTTTATTGTTCCTTCCCTCTGCTCCTTTAGGATCCAACTTGTTCTCATTTTTCTAAGACCGCGGAGTGAATCATTGATTACTTGGAATCTCTCTGGCATATTACAATACCTATAGATACAAAAGTCCCTTTTAGAACTAACAGCCTTAACCATCTCTTAATGATTATTGTAAATTGTGCTTATATTTTCAATTGATTTTAGATATATTTTTAAGATTATGCCCTAATTTCTTTAATAACTCAGCGGTCATTCAAAAGTATATTGGTCAATATCCAAGTATTTGTATAATTTCTTTATTTCTACTGCTAGTGATTTCTACTTTTATTTCATTATGATTGATAAGACACATAAAATAATTTTCATTATTTTATGTTTATTAAGACTTGCTTTTCGAGCTTGCTCTGAGCAGGCAGGAAGAAGCCATGGACCTGTTTGGCATCATTAAATCCTAGCAGCTGGAGATGGGCACATGTATGTCAGCTCGGAGCAGTTTGCTCAGAGAGGGTGGGAATAAGCTCCATTATGGGGAGCGAATACATGGTGGGGTACGGAGAGAAAGGGGCAGAGAGAGGTCCATGTGCTATAGAAAGAGTCAGGTCTGAAGAGGTTAAGGCTGTGAAGAACAGGTTGGTGTGAGAAGCCTGCTTGCCACCTGGAGACATGGTATTGTCTGGTCCTGGACTGCGGCCAAGTGCCATGTCTGAGTTGGTGACCCTCCTGCAGCCATGGTCTGTATCAATGCCCATGGCTCCTGTTACCACTGAGGGTCATCAGGATACCTGGGATGGGGGTTTCTGAGGGCCATGCCACCCACAGGGACTATCCTGAGCTGAATGGTCTGGGCTACTGCTGGAGGCCATGAAGTTGTCTTGGGCTTGAACTGTAGCCAGGGACCATGTCTGGGTCTTTGGCCCCACCACAGCCAGGATCTGTGTTGATATCCTCGGCATAGGTTACCCTCTGGGGTCACGTGGATCCCCAGGGTCTGGGCACCTACCTAGGGCTATATTGGGACCTGAGGGTCATGTTGTAAAGAGTGGCCTGTCTTGCCACGTGGAGCCACAGTGGCATTTGGTCCTGGGCTGCTTCTGATTACCATGTCTGAGTTCCTGGTCCTAAAGCAGTTGGAATCTATAATGATGTCTATAGCCCATGTAACCACCAAGGGCCACACGGATGCCCAGGTTGTGGGCCACTACTTGTGGCCATGATGGCAACCAGGGCCTTGCCATGGCTAGGGCCGTGACAATTTGGGTGGCTTGCATGGCCAACAGGGACCATGGTGTCAACTTGACTGGAGTTACTGTGGGGAGGGGAGCTGTCTGGGTTCGTGGTCTTACTGCAGACAGAGTCTGCATCTTAATCAGTGGCTCCTACTACTGCTAAAGGCTGTGCAAATGCTCAGGGTATGGGCCAACCCCTGAGGCCATTTTGGTGCTGAAAGGTCACCCTGCCAATGGGGCCATATAGATTGGGTGGACAGTGCTGCCCCTTGGGGCCAGGGAAACATCTGGGCTGGGATGTACCCGAGGACCATGTTGGGGTTCATGGCCCTACCACAACCTGGGACTGTATTGATATTTGTGGCTCCTGTTACCATCCAAGGCAGTGCAGAAACCTGAGGCCAGGTTGGTGTCAGAAGGCCCTGTGCCTATGGTGGCCATGCATATCTGAGTACCTTGTGCAGAAACTTGGGGCTCTGGGGACACCCAGGCCTGAACTCCAGGCTGGCCATATCTGGGCCCATGGCCCTTCTGCAGCCATGGTCTGTGTTGATATGATCCTTGTATCTCCACAGGCCGCAAGAACCCCTGGCCTCTGGGCTGCTACCTGTGACCTTGCTGGAGTTGGAGGGACATTTTGCTCCTGGGAACATGCCAACTTTAGTAGCCTGCACTGCCACCTGTGGCCATGGTGTCATCCAGGCCAAACTGTTGCTAAGGGCTCTGTCTGTGTCTGTGGCTACACCACAGTCAGGGTCTGCATAGATATCCAAGGCTCCAGTTACTACTGAATGCGATGCAGATGCCTGGGGCACAGACCCACCACAAGAAAACCGGCCCCATTCCTAATAGGAGAGCTTCCCTCCCACTTGGTAATTCTTTCCCCACCCCTCACCATGGGCCTGGGAGAGCTCCCGCTGCCCCTAACCTGAGAGGCATGGTCATAGCCTGAACCGACCAATTCAGCTGCCATCCAGGCACACATTCGGGAATTAAAGTTGGCACACTCCAACATGTTGTGGAATAATCCTTCTGTATGCTGTGAATATATATTGCTCTCATTGGTTAATAATAAAGCGATTTGGCCTATAGTAAGGCAGAATAAGGCTAGGCAGGAAAGCCAAACTGAAAATATAGAGAGGAAGAAGGGTGGAGAGAGGAAGATACAAGACAACAGTCAGAGAAACAAGATGTGCTAAAGAATAAGCAAAGCTATGAAGCCACAAGACAAAATGTAGATTAGTAGAAATGGGTTAATTAATGTTGTAAGAGCTAATTAGCAATAAGCCAGAGCTACAGGCCAAAACATCTTGTAATTAATACAAGCTTTTGTTTGTTTGAGACCAGGCAGTTGGGACCAAGACAAGCTCTGCCTCTGTTTACACCAACATCCACCACATCTGTGTTCCGCTCCAGTGTATGAAGGAACTGATGCTATGGAACCGTAGCTATTAGAGAGAAATGTTGATGGGGAACAAGTTTTGATGGTGTACCAAAGCCAGAGGACTTGAACCTGACTAGCAACTCATTACACAATGACCATTTGCAAGCAATGCTGTTTGCTTCCCAATGTCACTACAATGAGTGAAGGGGCAATGGAGAGGTAGGGAAATGGAGGACTGAGTGTTTTTCCATTTTTTTGAAAAAAAAATATTGTTGATTTTTATCTTATTTTTATTCTTTTTTAACTTTCCTTTAGGAGGACATTACAAGAGAAAGTATACCTATATCTGATGGAATTTTCTGAAGGAAACTGTTGAGTGTATATTATCCACTGGATAGTTTCAATCTAGTTTCTGGTGGGTTTTTAGTTTGGATTTCCAAGCTGAGAGTAGGTACTGGAGAAATAGTACGTCAGTCAAAAAGACTTAGTGCTGTTGCATGGGACCTGAGTTCAGTTCCCAGCCCCTACATTTGGCTGCTCATGACTGTCTGCTAAACCAGCTCCAGGAGTTCTGACGCCCTCTTCTAACCACTGCCATCACCTGCCTCTCGTGCCTACATCCCCACACAGACACACCTACAGACATCTAATTCAAACCAAGGTACCTGAATCAGTAAGTCAACGACACAGCAAAAAAGTCAGCAACTTCCTGGTTTCTGTGGTTACTCCAAGTTAAATAATCATATCTGAAGATGTAGAGCAAGGTACAGACGGTGGGAGAGGGCGTGGTGAAAGGATATGGTGTTTTGTCTCAAATGACTTCTGCTACTTTAAGTCACTAGATATAAACGACAGCCTGGAACATTGGATTCAGGTGTGCTCACTCGAAGAAACCACTGAAATTCTGGCTCTCCTTGATGTTTTTTCCCCTATTTCTGTACTAATTGAGTGTATGTAAGAGAGTCTGGAAGGGAAGGGCCGTTTTTTCCCGTAGAACAAGCCTTAGCTGTGTGGCTAATGTGGTGTGTTTTGAACAGGTCTCAATTTCCTTCCCTTGATCTGAGGCGAGCCGTGTTTGCTCTAACTCACCTAATCTCTCATTTCCAACCAGATGAGAAAACATGCTTCTCAGAAACCCACGCCACTGTGATTAAGAGGAGCAAATAATCAGAGGAAAGTGGTTAAAAACAGATCTGAGTTTAGATTTTTAAATTTAAGTTGGCATTAGCCTGACATGTTCCTCCAGGCAACTCCATCTGAAGCTGCTCTTGTCCGTAGCAAGTGTCTTCTAACTTAGATGAACGACCATAGTGTCGGGGCTCTTCCTCTCCTCCTAGAAACACCACTAAGAAGTGTGAAACTTCCTCTGTGTCCATTAAAGTTAATACACTAAATGTTTGCTAAGTCTCTGTGCTCCTGCCGTTGAAAAGACCACAAAAGCTACCCAACTTAAAGTCTCCAATTCAGTTATCACCCGGGATGTTTCTATCAGCCTCAACAAATGTGCGTCATCTTAACTCGTCTTGGAAAACATGGTTGTGTGATACCTGTGTAGAAAAGGGTACAGAAAGCAAAGCTTTGGCTCTGTTGGATAAACAATATAAAGACAAAAATGGACAAGTATCCTTAATCCTTTATTTTTAACTAAAATATAATTACATTGTTTCTCCCTTGCCACGCCCTCTAACTTCTCTTATGCCTCCCACCCCTTTGAAATTCATGGCCTCTTTTTCTTTAATTATTATTGTTATACACACACACACACACGTACACACACACACAAACAGAAAAATCAAACTTCTGACAATATTTTAGAAGAATCCTATTCAGGAATGTGGTAGCAGACAAAGCAGAGGTTTCCGTGGGAGGAAGCACAAGATGAGTTCCACACTCACTGGGGCTTTTCTTCATTTATATTACAGGGAAGTGCAGACCCAGCAGAAAGAAGGGGTCTTCTGGGAGAAGCAGACCAGCTCGCAGGCCTGCTGAGAAAGATGGAGCTCAGAGGGCAGGCTCCAGGGGAGGCCTGAGCTGCACATAGCATGGAAGGTGTTTGTATTTCCCCTCGAATACTTCAGTTCGTGCAAACAGTACAAGACAGCAGGGGCTGGATGATAGCCATTGAGGGTAAAAGCTAAGATGGCTATTCTGGATATCATCCACGCTAATATTAGATTAGAACTCAAGAAGAAAAAGCCAGAGAATAGCACCCCAACAGCTCTGCTTATGGGTAATCCTACAACAACCCTAGCAAAGACTCAGTGACACTTTGCTGGAATCAGGCTGATCCTTCAATAAATCAAAGAGCTTCCAAAACAATACACAGCATTGCCCAAAAGAAGAAAAACATCTTGGTATCCACCTTCTAATAGAGAAATAAAATATTCCATAAAATTTTTAAGATGTTGAAAATGACTCTTAAGGAAAATAGTAAATTGAAGCACAATCAGTGATAATAGAAACCCAAACCAAGACAAACGTTTTTAAAGGAAATATAGATATAATGGATACTAGGTGGGGACATCTGGTGTAAAATACAATATCTGAGGTGGAAACATCAGTAGAAGCTATTAGAAAACTGGAAGATCCAGAAGGAAGTAAATTCCTTGGACATTGTTCAATATGCAAGACACTAAGTGAAGTACACTGGGGTCAAAGGAAGCACTGAGTATGTCAGAGACATAGTGCCCATGAGGCAATATTGAGCAGTGCTGAGAGCACTGACTGTGGGCAACTGAAGGATGCAAGCCCGTGTCAGGAGAGCCAAAGAAGAGGGAAACAAAGAGCGAGGCACAAGAAAGCATTTGAGAAGATTAGAGCTAAGAGTCTTCAAACTTTGAACATAAACATCAACTCAAACATTTAAAAAATTGACACATCCAAAGCAAAAAGAGAACAATTTCTAGGCCAATTATAATTAAGTTGATTAAAAATAAACTTAGGACAAGAGAAAATTTTAAGAACAAGCAGAGCAAACACATTAAAAACTACGGAAGCTGGAAGATGATGAAGAGGTGGGGCTCTGGAGAGGAGCATGTTGCCAAAGCATAACTTCATATCATAGCCCGAGGAAGTGTCCTGAAAATGATGGCAAGATAAATACATTTCAAATAAAGAACCAGAATATGTCGTAAACAGCAGAACTATATAATTAGGGTGCTTTTGATAAGGTTTGTCGGCCTGCTAAATGATTGATACTTCAAAGAACCCAGCAAAGAAATTAGTGTGTGAGAGAGTAAACACATTGGAAAACAATGAAGACTTAGCCATATGTTCTTAACCTAGTTTGCTTCCTGTCGCTGTGGTAAACACCATGACCAGAAACAACTCAGCGAGGAAAAGGCTTATTCCATCTTATAAATCCCAGGTCACAATCCATGACTGAAGAAAAACAGGACAGGAACTCAAGGAAGGAACACAGATGCAGGAACTGAAGCAGATGCCGTGAAGGAATGCCACCTACTGGCTTGCTTTCTATGGTTTGCCCAGCATACTTTCTAATACCATCCAGGACCTGCCTAGGGGTGACTCTGCCCACAGTGGGCTTAGCCCACATCAATTAAAGAAAACATCCCTACAGACTTTCACAGGGCAATCTGGTGAGTCAATGCCACAGTTAAGGGTTCCTTCAAAAAAAAATTCCAACCCAGCACAGACATCTCAATTTCATTACAAGACAAGCACCATTTTGAACAAAAGACAATTATGTAATGATTTATTTTAACTCAAATAAAATTTAAAGATACAAAAGATGGAGGGATAGATTCTATGAGATTCTTCTCTTGTTTATAAAGATACCTAAATTTAATTTAAACAAAACTTATTATCAAACTAAAATTATTAAAATGCAGTTTAATAATAAGTTCAATAATACTGGTTCAATAATAAGTGTGATAATCCTAAGACCAATCACTGAAAGTACAAGGAAGGGTACTAAAGTAAAATAAATAAGCAGAAAGAAAAGTAACATATATTCCATTGGTGTGCATAACAAAAAAGGAGGAAGAACAAACAGGATTGCAAAGGATAAAAACGGGAAAAGTTGCAAGGCAGTAGACTAAAAACACATCAAGAATTATAGAATTCAGATTAAGTAAGCTGATTAACAGGCAGAGGTTGTCATACCATATACAAAGGCAAGACCTGACCTTAGAGAGGTGACGCCATGGTCATGAGTATTTGCTACTCTGCCCGAGGACCCGAGTTCAGTTCTCAGCATCGACCTACAACCACCTGGAACTCTAGCTCCAGAGACACGACAACCTCTTCTGACCTCCACGGGTATCTGCACCAACGTGCAAGTGCACATACCCCCATACACAAAATCATAATTAAAAATTAAAGAAATTGTCTTAAGACACACCAATACTGGGACATAGGTGAAAATAACAGAGAAAAAATTTAATGTGTATTTGAAGGGGAAACTCATAAAAAAAAGATAAGAAAACACCATGAGCTATTTTGTGCTTATAACCAATCCTACATAAATTTTTTCAGAAATCAGAGGAAATGTTTCCCAGTGCATTTTATGAGTCCAATGTTACCTTAATACAAATCCAGCAAAAACATAAAAAGAAAACTATGGGGAAATCCTCATCATTCATAAATCATAAAAATTCTTAACAAAATGTTAGCAAGTGAAATTCAGCAATATATAAAAATAATAATGTCCTGTGGCCAAGTGGAGGGTTACTAGGAATGCAATATTGGTTTTCTACTTGGAAATTGATCAGTGTGACCACGTGATAACAGAATAAAGGCCAAAGAAAGCATCAAAGAAAGAGAAATAGTTGGCTCTTTTAACAATTGAGAAAGTGATTTAACAGGATCCATTCTCCGTTCCTGTTAGACTGGGCCCAGAAAACCAGAAGGAAGAAGTTCCTCAGCCTACTCTAGGTGTTTATAAAAGCCTGGAGTCAAACATGGGGCGCTTTGGGTCATGAAGTCCTCTGTCACCGTGGTATGTCTTTGTTGTGTCCACTCATCAGAACTCTTGGACCAGCACAGTCTGAAGACTGAACTATGTCATAGATTCGAGAATTTGGGTAATAAAAATACATTAATATCTGAATGTCTGGGTCTACTTACAACTCATGCATCAAGCCCTCGCCCCCATTGTGATGAGGAGGGCAAGGAGGCCTTAGGGGCCAAGTAGGCCATGATGGCAGAGCAACCACAGTTCTCAGTGAGACAGGGCCTTCATGAAGAAGCCTGTGAAGGCCGCTGTCCCCTTTCCTCCTCAGATGCAGTCCTAGCAAGAAGGGCTTCTCTGAGCCAGGAAATGGGATTTCACCAGAAACCCATAATAATAAAAATGTCTTGGCATTCAGTGTTCAGAACTTCAAGAAATAAATTCCTCATATTTATAGACAATACATAGTCTCTTATAGTAGTCAGAATTTAATGAGACAAAATATATTAATAATCATTCAATGTTCACAAGCATGTTACATTAATGTCAGATAATAGCAATAGAAAACATGGGGTAGGTGCTATGGTTTATATCTGGAAGTTGTTCAAAGGTCAAGGTTTAAAAGGTTCTATCAGCCCAACACTATGGGAAGGTGTTTTAAAGGCTCCAATACCAGCCTGACACTACAGGAATGCAATAAAACCTTGAAGTGGGACTAGTGGAAGACTTTAGGTCACTGGGGTATGTCTTCTATAGAAACTGCGAGATCACTATCTTACCTCTTTCTCTTTTTATGCTTCTTGACTGTGAGGTGAACAGTTTGCTCAACCCATGCTCCCACCACGATTTCTCAGTAACAGGTCCAAAGTCAGAGAGCCAAGACTGAATTGACACCTCCAAAACTGTGAGCTGAAAGAAACCTCTCTTTTTAAATTGCATTTCCCAGGCAGTTTGTTATAGTAACAGAAAGCTGGATACCACAAAAGGCAAACAGCACATAGAACTCTCCAGACGTCAGTGTTAAATTTATCTTTAACCTAAAACTGTACTAAAATTATCGACATTTTTATATTCCTACAGAAAATGCCAGCCTCAATAGTGAGAGATTGAATGTCTCTTGCTGGAAATGGGAAGCAATTCAAGGCTGTTACTTTAATCATTTATATGACCTACTTCAAATAATTTTTATGTATTCATTAGCAACTTTATACATGTAATAATGTATTTTTATTAGAATAGCCCTTTCCTCCCCTCCCTGACCCTCTTCCCCACTCCCTCTGGAGCCCCTTTTTTCTTTCTTTCTTTCTTTCTTTCTTTCTTTCTTTCTTTCTTTCTTTCTTTCTTTCTTCTTTCCTTCCTTCTTTCTTCCTTTCGTCTTTCTTTCTTTCTTTCTTTCTTAATAATTTCCACCTCCTCCCATTTCTCTACCACTCCCTCTCCAGTCCTAAGAGAAGTCAGGGTTCCCTGCCCTGTGGGAAGTCCAAGGTCCTCCCCCTTCCATCCAGGTCTAGGAAGGTGAGCTTCCAAACAGAACTAGGCTCCCACCAAGCTAGTCCATGCAGTAGAATCAAAACCCAGTGCCATTGTCCTTGGCCACTCAGTCAGCCCTCACTGTCAGCCACATTCAGAGAGTCGGTTTGATCATATGCTCCTTCAGTCCCAGTCCAGCTGGCCTTGCTGAGCTCCCATTAGATCAGTCCCACCATCTCAGTGGGTAGACACACCTGTTGCAGTCCTGACTTCCTTGCTCATGTTCTCCCTCCTTCTGCTCTTCATCTGGACCTTGGGAGCTCAGTCCAATGCTCCAATGTGGGTATCTGTCTCTATCTCCATCTATCACCAGATGAAGGTTCTATGGTGATATGCAAGATATTCATCAGTGTGGCTATGGGATAGGGCCAGTTCAGGCACCTTCTCCTCTGCTGTTCAAGGAACAAACTGGGGACATCTCCTTGGACACCTGGGAACCCCTCTAGAGTCAAGTCTCTTGCCAACCCTAAAAAGTGGAGCCTCTTTTTCTTTCCTGCATATCTCCCTCCTACTTTCATATCTTTCCAAAATAATCCATTGAATTTAATTAGGGTTGCTTGTGTGTGCATGGGTGTAGAATTCACTACTTGGTTGTGGGTAATTTACCAGTAGGCTACACCTCTGCAGGAAATCCATTACCTGTTTTAGTATAGCCTCTGCCTAGCAAAATCAAGCTGAATAAATAGTTATCTCAATAAACTATTGTGGCAAAAGAATTATTTCTGGTTTTGTTTACAGGTGATATGTTTATACGCTTAAAAATCTTAAGGAATAGATGATAAAAAATCTTAAAGCCAGTAAGGAAATTTAGTAAGTAAGCAAGTTTAATTAAAAAAAATTATAGGGGTTGGGGTGATGACTGTCAGTAAAATACTTGACACGAAAGCAGGGAAGTTTGATCCTTAGCACACATACGCAAAATGCAAGTGCAACAATATTCATCCTGATCTCAGTGGGGGAAAATGAAGAGAAGGGAATCCCTGGGCATGCTGACAGCCATTGCAGCCAAAGTGGTTAGTGCCAAATTTAGTGAAAGACTGCCTTAAAACATAGAAAGTTAAAAATCGAGGAAGACATCCAACGTTGACATTTGGCTTTCACATACACATGTATATCTTCATGTATATACACACACACACACATGCACACACACACACTTATGCACACATGGATACAAGAACATCTGCTTACACATAAACACACCTCAAACATATGTATATACAAATCTGCACACACAACTCACACACATATCCATGTACACTGTGCACACACAACACACATGTACATGTACACACACATACATACACACACACAAATATGTCTATGCACAGTAGAACACAGGCCCAAAGTAGAAAATAAATTTCATTTCTTAATGTGAGGAAGAAAAATTTGGGAAAATGAAGATTGTAAGAATATAATTTATAATGGAATCAAGTACATGCATAATGTTATTAGCAATAAGTGTGCATAACTAATCCAGTCAGCTTTGGGGAAGAAATTTTGACAAATTGATCCCATGATATATAGGGAATTTCAGAGGATATTAATAAAACCAAACGGTTTTCAAGAGAACAAGGATGGAAGGGGGTTTATACCACCTGATCATGAGACAGCTTATTCTAAGATTGTTCTCTAAGATAAAGTGATAGTAACATAAGAATATGTGTATCCGTACATCAAAGCAAAATGGCACACACACACACACACACCTCATTCTTTTTTCCTTAATTCTTTTTTCAAGAAACACCACAAGTACCCAGTAATCAGCACTTAGTGCATAGCATGTTCAGAGTAAACATCTACGATGAACATTTTTAAGATTTATTTTCATCTGTGTGTATGCATCTCTGTGTGTGTCCATGTGCACATGTGTGTGAGTATCTGTAGGAGACCAGAAGAGGGCATCTAATCCTCCGGAGCTAGAGTCTTGTGCAGATTCAAGCCATCTGGCATGGGTGCTGGGAAGTGAACTTGGGTCCTCTATAAGGTTTCAAACGTTTGTAACCACTGAGCCCTATTTCCGTCCCCCTCATGACTAGTTTTAAACCATGTACAAGAAGCTACTAATGGTAGACCCCTGTGGACAAGCTTGTTAAAAGGGACTGTTTGCTAGCAACTGTATACCTTCCCTTATGTTCCTGAGTACATTCTTCACACATCTGACCATGCACAAACTTCTGTCATATTTCTTAAAAACCCAAATCTTGGACCATTTTGAATTAAACTGCCTGGCAATGGGAAGACCCCCATTTATCTTGGTTGAATAAATTGTTTTCAATTTACTCTGTTATGTTTTTCATAACTTTAATCACCGGTTACCTTATTTGGATTATGCCAAAGGCTAAACTAAAAGTTCGGCAGCCTAGGTAAGTGGCAAAGTCAGCCTCCATCCTCAAAGATCGTTAAGGAAACTCATCATTGCTGACTAGCTCAAAGCGATGCCCTGAAGGCAGACATTTCATCTCTGAATGGTGACAGCTGAGCCAGGGGGACAAGTTCCTTTGCCAAGTTCAACAGGTTCAATAGGACTAAAAATTGCAAATTCAGAATTGGGGGCCCTCCCCAAAATTTTCCCTCTCTCTTTCCCTCCTCCCTCCCTGATTTCCTTCCCTCCTTTCTTCACTCCTTCTCCTCTGCCTCTTCCTCTTCTCCCCCTTTTCACCTCTCTGTAGTAGAAACTAAAAACTCAGTGCTTCAAGGCACTGGTTCTCAACCTGTGGGTTGTGACCCCTTGGGGGCGTCAAACGATCCTTTCGCAGGGGTTGCCTAAGACTGTCTTGCATATCAGATATTGTTTACATTATAATTCATAATAGTAGTAAAATTACAGTTATGAAGTAGCAACAAGAATAATTTTATGAGTTGGAGGTAACCACAGCATGAGGAACTGCATTGAGGGGTTGTAGCATTAGGGGTGTTAAGAACCCCAGTTCTAAGGGAAGATTGGGTCGTTAAATCACTTTACCTTTGAGGTCATTATTGATAGTGTCACAATAAAATGGCTGTGCTTTTTGTTCTGTGAAACTATGTTTGCATTTCTGTGCATGCAGCCACCACGCTTATCTTATGGTCCTGGAGACTGAATCCTCAACAACTAAGCTACGTCCATAGCCAATAAAAAGCTTACTTGTAAATGTGCCCTTTTTATGACACTTTTCCTTGTGTCACATGCCTCAAATATTAATAAAGAGAAACAGTAAATAAAACTCACATTTAAGAAGCAAATGAGGGTTTGGAGACATAGCTCAGCTACTGAGAGCTCTTGCTCCTCTTCCGTAGGACCTAAGTTTGCATCCCAGTGCTCAGACCAGATGCCTTGCAATCAGATAATTCTAACTCCAGGGGGATTGAAGCCCCTTTTCTCCACCAACACCTATATTGAAACCCACATGGACAAACAAACAAACACGTAATTAAAGAAAATTTTTAAAAAAATGAATCTAGAAGCAAATGAAAATTAAAAAGCATCCGTTACTGTATGGTTCCCGGGAAGAATTCCAAGTAGTGGACATACCAGAATGCTGCTTCAAACACCAGTATAGAGGGGCCTGAAAATGTCTGTGGAGTCAATCAGCATTGCGATGTCTACTGAATCACATTTTCCTAAGCAGTTTCTTTGTGTAGCTGCAGAAATAAGATAGGGTCCACGCTGAGCTGAAGTAGACAGAGCTGTTGATGAAAATGTAAGGAAAGCAAGAACTCACGTCTGTTGGTCGGCTCTGAGACAGGCATGGACACTCACACCGGCCAAAAGACAGTGGTAGCTGACAGACGAAAACCAAGCCCAGAGGAGCCCGCACAGCGCAAAGCTGTTCCTGGGTCTGAGGAATTTCTTCCGTCACCCAAATCTTTAATACCCTTGCCGAAAAGTTGCCAACTTATGTAATTACAAACAAGAGAACTTGGGCTTTAGGAAAGCAGTAAACTTCCGTCTTCTGTTTTCTCCAGACTTTGGTTCTACTTTGGGCAGTAAGTGACTTGGTGAATCTATTTCTAGTTACGCTTCCATTAATAGGAACTCAGTATTGCCTTCCCTTGCTAAGTACGTGTGTAGTAAATATTTTACCATGCATTTGGAAATGATACTGATCTATCGGGTTGGAAACACCCATATGTCAAAGTTCAGCCTTAGTTGTATTTATAAAGCATTTCTTTTAACCCTTTTTATTTTATCATAGATTCACTATGAAAAGGGGAGAAAGGCAAGCTCTCCCTAACAATTAGGGTTATCCTAGGAAAGACATAAATAAAACTTCCTATCTCAAACCACATTCCTCCCCCCCCCCACCAGTTTTCTGAGACATGATCTTCTTCTTCAGCCCAGGTTCCCTGAAAAAATCACTATGTAGCTCAGGCTGGCCTTGAACTCACAGCAGTCCTCCCAAGCACTGAGATTATAAACCTGAACCACCACATCCAGTTTAGAACACATTATGAAAGACAGAGTTGCTTATGAGTGGTATGTGGTTGGCTGTTAAGATGGTAAAGATATGAGCTTTAGCAATTCAAATGTAAGAAGGAACAGCAGCCTAAAAGAAAGGCTGCTTGTTTAACCAGAACCTTGGGTTACCCTGGAGACACAAGCCAGAGTGCTGGAGGATTTCATAACAGACATGGCTCAGCATACATATGTATACATATGTATACAACCCCACATGACCACACCTTCCTACATCCTCCACACAGCACACATGTTCTTAACTCTTCTAGCTACTTAGTAGATTAAGTTTTCCATGAGAGCTTCTTGAAGTTAAATAACCTCTCAGGAAAAAACAAAATTGCAAAAATAGGCCCGGTGAAGACAAATTTTATGTCCCTTGGATTCTCCAACTGGCATGGCTTCCTTTCAAATGTTAACAGGGCAGAAAGGTTACCAAAAAGTTCCCATTCACGTTGGGACAAAATAAGAATGTTTTGCACTTGGCTCCTGCTTGAAATGGAAGATTCTGGTAGTTCTCTTTGGAGAAAGATTTCTCTGATTAACAAGACCCTGGCTTGCTTCACCTTGTGATATCACCTCTCATATTAAGGGTAAAAACCACAGCATCCCAGACCAGACAAGAGGTGAGAGCTTTCTGTTATATCTTGGCCCTGAAATAGCAGGTGTCACAACCCTGTGCCTCCCTCCTTGCCAGCTAATAGAGAAATATCACTGGAAACCTTAACATTTGAAGAGGGCTTTTGTGGGTAAAGTGAAGGTTCTTAAAAGTTGGACATTGTATTTCTGATTATCCTTCTTCTGATGTCATAATTTCTACTTCTTGTGTGTGTGGTGTATACATGTATGCATGGGTGTCAGGGCATGCTCCCCTGTGTGGATACAGGTGAAGGCCAGAGGTTTATGCCAGGATGTTTTCTTTGTTTTCCCACAGTATTATTATTATTCGAGTCAAGGTCCATCATTGAACCTGAAGCGATTTGCTCAGCGAGCTCCCAGGATCCTCTCTGGCTGGGGTGCAGGCACATGCCACCACCCCTGGGACTTTCTGTGGATGTTGCACACCCACACGCAGGTCCTCACACGTACACAGCAAGTGCTCTATGTACTGAATCATCTACTCCAGCCCTCACACTGCCTTATACACCTGCTTTGGAAATTCAACCTGAAAAGACAAGTTTGAGGGGTTAGATAGAAAGCTTTGCAGTTAAAAGCAGTGGCTGCTCTTGCAGAGGCCCCAAGTTTGCGTACCAGCACCCTGATGCAAACACCTCACAACAGTCTGTAACTCCAACCCAAGGAGAGCCAGGGTCCTCTTCTGGCTTCCTTAGGGACCAGCCGTGCTCATGGCGCACAAATATACACACAGGCAAAACGCCCATATACATTTCAAAAAATGCCAATTGAAAAAACACAACAGTGTTATGCTGATTTATAAAAATTTATTGGAAATCATTTTCAACCTTAATGGTTATGTTAGGCAATATGGAACAGAGAAACATGCTAATAAGTATTTCTGATTATTTTGCAATAATTAAGTAGATGAAACAAAATGCTACGAGATATGTATTAGCCAAGCAAATAGTTTTATAGACCTTCACTGGCGAAAGGAAGCATCAACAATTAGGAAATATGCTACAACATTTACACACTTGAACACATTTTATTAAAATACACATTTTCCCCTTGAGATGAATCTAAGTTTCTGTAAGCCCCCTTCTTGTAGGTATTCCAGTTTTTTGATGATCACAAATTAAATAATAATGAAATTAAAATATATGCAAAGTAGAAGATAAATAGTTCAAATATCCTAGATTTAGAATAAAATTCCTTAAAGAGAAACCTCAAATTGCTATTAATTACACAGTAACTTTTAAAACAAGTAAAACTTTGAAGAGGTATAATATGTTTTCTAAGTACAAAGGCTAAAAGAATTGTGTTCATAAAGTTTCCCATGAAGGATGAAACTTTGTAATCACTGTTAAGAATCCATCTTAAGAGGAAAAGACTACTGAGGGTATTATCATTATTATTAGATGCTTGAATATTTTTATTTCAAGGAATTTTCGATTGTGAAACTTCTAAAGCAAACTAAAAAGAAAATGGGACATAAATATGCATGTGTATATATGTATTATAATAATATAAATCACTATCTATAAAGAATTTAAGTAAATATTTTCTCTTAGTGATGACTTAAAGTTTTTAAGATATTCATTGTTACCCAAACAACAAAAACAGGCAAAATAAAGCAGAAAATTGTGACTTTGAAAACAATATTCAGAGTGCCAATGATACAGCACATCTAAATGTCCTACATTCTAGAAAGTGACAAGGTGTTCCTAAGAGACAAGTTCCTAAGTCGTCTCAGCCCTAGCGAGCTGCTGCGGACAAACTAAGTTATAGAGCTCCTTGCTGTATAACCACACCCCTAGGAAGACATCACCCAATCTCCTGATGATCTCCTGAGGCGAAAGTAAAACACTCGCAACAGATTAGAACCACAAGCAGCCCTAATAGATGGCTTCTGCTCATATCTGCTAAGCATTGGCTAAAGTCAGAGGCCACATAGCACTACCTGTGTGCACAGGGATGCAGGACTACCTGCTGGAACTTGGGTAGCCTCTCAGAGGCTGCATTCCTGAATCGGATGCTTCCTTATTCCGCAGCCGTGCATTTCCAACAGCTCCTCAGACAATGCGTGAGCCTCTCTCATCCTTGGGGCTGACTTGATATTATACAGGTCTTGTGTGTATGTAGTCATAACCTCTGCGTGTTCACGTGAGCAAAATCTCTGACATGCCAGAAAATGTTGTCTCCCTATAGGCAGACATGCACTACTTCTGACTCTTGTAAACTTCCCACCCCCTCTCCTACAATGAAGCCTTTAGCGAGGAGTATGACAAAGATTTCTCATTTAAACTGAGCATTCTATGGTCTCTTATCCTCTAAATATTGATTACAGGTTAATTTTCATCTACTGTAGGAGGTGTCAGGGAGAAAGGAGGAGGAGGAAGAGGAAGAGAGGCTGAGAAGTGCACTCCCTGCGAGTGTGAAGGTAAGAACTTAAGGTACAGTTTATTTCTATGTCCCAAACACATCATGTACATGTATGGAATTACCAAACAATAGAAACTGAAAAATGCAGATGGAGTCAGTGGATGATAAGATGATGACAAAGTATTACAAATTACTTCTTTTCACTAGTGAGCAGTAGTATTCTATCATATGTCTATGAGGCCATTCATTTATTCAGTCAGGGATGGAAGCATGTTATTTACCCCCTACACACACACTTGGGGAAATTGTTTGTAATTGTCTAAAACTTCTACAAGCATTTACATGTGTTTCTACTGAATGAGTATAATGACCTAGGAGTGCGATTAATAAAATCTATGGTAATTGTATGTTTGATTTCATATTAAATTACTGGCTTGTTTTGAGAGGGTCTGGAGGCACTTTCCACCCTTATCTACAGCGAATGAGTTCCAGATGTCCCTCCTTCCTGTTAGGCGTCTTCACTTAGAAGTCTTCTGATGAGCAGCATACGATTTCCTTCCTTTGGAAAATCCAATCTGAATTTTCGCATGGTGCTTTGTCCAGCCACCTCTAATGTGACTGTTGGAAAAGTTGTGCTTAATCTTCCATCTTCATGTCAGTTTTTGCCTTTTATTTTTTGGAGTTAATTAAATAGTTTCAAAGCTCTATTTCTGTTATCGTTGTCTTCTTAGGCATAATTGTTTTTGTTTCGCTGTTTCTTGACAAGCTGGAGTCAGTATCTCCAATCTCATGACTTGAGAGGCTCCTCAAAGTATTCCCATCTTTAGGATTTTTTAATTTTTTTCTTTTTATTAAAAATTTCCACCTCCTCCCCTCCTTCCAATTCCCTCCCCATCCCCCCACTCCCCTTCACCCACCCTCTCCAGTTCAAAGAGCAGTCAGGATTCCCTGCCATGAGGGAAGTCCAAGGCCCTCCCCTCTCCATCCAGGTCTATAAAGGTGAGCATCCCAACAGACCAGGCTCCCACATAGCCAGTCCATGCAGTAGAATCAAAACCCAGTGTTATTGTCCTTGGCTTCTCAGTCAGCTCTCATTGCCAGCCACATTCAGAGAGTCCGCTTTGATCACATGCTCCATCACTCCCAGTCCAGTTGGCCTTGGTGAGCTCCCATTAGATCAGTCACACTGTCTCAGTGGGTGAACACACCCCTCGCGGTCCTGACTTCCTTGCTCATGTTCTCCCTCCTTCTGCTCCTCATTTGGACCTTGGGAGCTCAGTCCAGTGCTCTAATGTGGGTCTCTGTCTCTATCTCCATCCATTGCAAGATGAAGGTTTTATGGTGATATGCAAGATATTCATCAGTGTGGCTATAGGATAGGTCTGATCTCCAAAATATATAAAGAACTCAAGAAACTAGACTTTAAAATGCTAATTAACCCAATTAAAAAATGGGGCACTAAACTGAACAGAGAATTCTCAACAGAAGTTCAAATGGCCAAAAGACACTTAAGGTCATGCTCGACCTCCTTAGCGATCAGGGAAATACAAATCAAAACAACTCTGAGATACCATCTTACACCTGTCAGAATGGCTAAAATCAAAAACACAAATGATAGCCTTTGCTGGAGAGGATGTGGAGTAAGGGGAACACTCATCCATTGCTGGTAGGAATGCAAACTTTTGCAACCACTTTGGAAATCAGTATGGTGGTTTCTTAGGAAATTCAGAATCAACCTACCCCAAAATCCAGCAATACCACTCTTGGGAATATACCCAAGAGATGCTCTATCATACTACAAAAGCATTTGTTCAATAACAGCATTTGTTCATAACAGCATTATTTGTAATAGCCAGAACCTGGAAACAACCTAGATGCCCTCAAGGGAAGAATGAATAAAGTGTGAAATATATACGCATTAGAGTACTACTCAGTGGTAAAAAAAAACACAATGACATCTTGAATTTTGCATGCAAATGGATGGAAATAGAAAACACTATCCTGAGTGAGGTAACCCAGACCCAAAAAGATGATTATGGTATGTACTCACTCATTAGTGTATCCTAGCCATAAATAAAGGACATTGAGCCTATAATTCAGAATCCTAGAGAAGCTAAATAAGAACGTGAACCCAAAGAAAAACATATAGTTATCCTCCTGGATATTGGAAGTAGACAAGATTGCCAGGCAAAAATTGGGAACTTGGGGTGAGGGTGGGGAGGGGGTAAGGGGAGAGGGGGAGAGAGAAGGGAGAAGGGGAGGATGGGGAGAGCTTGGAGGAATGGGTAGGTTGGGATGGAGGAAGGGTGGATATGGGAGCAGGAAAGTAAATATCTTAATTAAGGGAGCCATTTTAGGGTTGGCAAGAGACTTGACTCTAGAGGGGTTCCCAGGTGTCCAAGGAGATGTCCCCAGCTTGTTCCTTTGGCGCTGAGGAGAGGGTGCCTGAACTGGCCCTATCCTATAGGTTTTTTAAATTTTTTTATTGGTTTTTAAAAATGTGTGAGCGTGTGTGCATGTGAGTTCCAGTGCCCATAGAGTTTAGAACAGGGCATTAGAGTCCCCGGAGCTGGTTGTGAGCTGTCCACATGGGTGCTGGGAATTGAGCTCTCACTTCTGTGAGAGCAGTATGAGCTCTTGAGTCTTGATAAGTATTCTTAACATCCTCTCACTGCTTACTGACGTCATCCCTGTCCCTGACGTCATCCCTGTCCCTCACTCCCGTTCAGCAGGTCAATCTTCGTGTTGTATTTTAAACAGTCCCAGAATATTCAATGGAGAAAATTCAGTGGCTGTTTAATAAGATTTCACTCTTATGTATTTACTTGAGTTTAATCTATGACTAATTTCTTTGTTAGGTTAACAGTGTCCCTTCTATTGTCCCTACTGCTTCGTTAGCGTCTCCCTAAGTCAAGCAGTACGAAACTGGCTGGTGTTGAGTTCCTTCCCCTTGGAAACACAGAGGAGCCATTCTAGGAATCTCAAACGATAACTCAGTGATATAAACTGAAATTTTAAGTTCTATTATTTGCAAGCAATAAAATAAAATTTCTTCTTTACCCAAATCAGGTGTAAAGGAATCTTTATCATGCAATCAATCTTCTTGTTTAAGGCCATAGCCCGTATTTATATAAGATATATATGTATATTTAAAAAGCCAATTGTTTATTGGATACTTAAAATTTTTAGCTCTAATCTGCCATTATTACTGAAAATGTGTTTCAAATATTATTTATTGAATGAGTTCCATACTCTTCAGGAACATCTTTATAATTTTTATCTTCCTTAATGATTTCTAAACAGCATATTCTTTCATGCTCTGCATTTTCTAAGAGCTAATTTCACAGCACAATATTAAATTAATTTAAATATATCATTACAATATTAAAATTGTAAATAGTATACTGAATTCAATGATAGACTATTTAATCTCAAATTAAATAAAAAGAATAATTTTCAGAGTTCTTGACTTTCAGTCAAATTAAAATATGAACAATCACTTATGAAAACATAAATATCTGCATAATGAAATACAGAACAAGTGAGCTGTGGCAACTGAATTTGAAATGAAACCCAAATTATAAACCTAATCAAATGTATATTGTTTCATTATAATACGGTATACATTTTGTTGCTCATTTTCAAAATTAAACTGAAACTATTTCTTTTTCCCCCTGAAAATATTCATGCTAATTATTAAATATAATACTAAGATTTATACTGTGGCTCCCTAGAATTACCCATTTGTGAAAGGGAAATATTGTGAGACAAAATAAGAGTCGGGCAAGTATAATGCTATGGAGTAAAATTTCCATGAAAATATTTTCATGGGTACTGAAGGAAATAGCTTGTGCCAGCTCTTCTTCATGTTCCCTGGGATGTGGTTTAAGGAGTTTGGGAATGCTAGAACACTTCATCCGCCCTTCCCTTGTCCCAGTTCAAACCTAACTACTCTAATTTAATTCTCAATGTTTTGGTGCAGATCCACTATCAAAAGTCATTCTTGACCTTTTTTACATGAGCCGTATTAATTTTACAAATCAAAGGCTTTCATTATGACATTTCTATACATATAAAATGCTTTGAAGATAAACAAAAACACATTACACTACTATTTTAAGGGTAATTCCTGGGAAAATTATTAATGTTTTTAAAAAGTTTCTACTTTTAAAGTAAGATCTCCTCAGTCACATGAAAACTTGATTTTAAAGATCAAGGATTCCTTAGACACTAGAGGTTGTTTCAAAGGGCCACAAGATTTGATAAATGGAGCCTCAAGAATTATGTCCACAAATGTCTTTTTAAAAAAGCCCAAAGTAATTAGCAAAAGGAGTGAAACCAGGGCTGTGGACATTTTTATCTTACATACTAAAAACAGAACAGATGGAAAGACTTTATAAAGCACATGTTTGCCAAAATCTTAGGGTCAAATGCAACCATCATACCACGGTTGAGAATGATGGAATCATTAGTTATCTCCAGACATGTCTCTGTATGAGATAGAGCTTGATTCCAGGACTGTTAGTAAGTTAAAATGTGGTTCCTGAAGTGGGTTCCAGGCTGGTTCTTCACAAGGATTCCTCTAACACATCAAATCGGTGACTCGGTTTTACAGTGGTTTTGTTGATGTTATCCCCAAGACACAGGCCAAAAGTATGCTTAGTTCAAGGGGCATCAAGGCAGTCTGGGTTGAGACTCCTTCCAAGGTTTGAGTCGCTCCTCAGCCCCTGCCCAGTGAGCTATTCTGCAGTACCTTCCTGAGATGGACTGACTTTTCCAAGCTAGCAGAATCCATTTTCAAGGACAGCCTACTGACATGGTAAAGAAAGTAGGAAAAAATGTGCCTCACTCTCAGAGGAATTAGAAGCTAAGAGGCAAAAGCTATGCGAAAAAAAAAATTATCACCCTCTCAAAGTTGGGAAGAAGTTCTAGACAATCATTATTCTTAGAGTCTGTGGACATCTAAAGAAATAGAAATAAAAATGCCGTTCTGATTCCAGAATGTAATAGTAACAAAATATATTTGTAGTATATACTATAATATATAGTCATAAAATATATTACTAATAATGAATAATAAAATATATTACTAAATAGTTAATAAAATATATAATTATTGAGAGTGTTTCTTTGTCTTGCCAGTCACTTCCCAAATCATGACAAGGAGACTTCTTATTGATTATGAAAGTTTGACCGATATTTTTAGCTCTTGTACCTTAAATTAACCCATTTCTATCCATCTATGTGCTGCCCCAAGGCTTGTTTACCTCATCTGTAACCTGTCCATCCTGCTTTCCTGCGTCTCTCAGTGTCTCCACCTTTTTTCTTTCCAGTCTCTTCTGTGCCTGGAAATCCTGCCTAACTGTTAACCATCCAGCTTTTTATTAAACCAATCTAAGTGACACATCTTCACAGTATACAAGAGTATTCCACAAAATAGAATATATATTTTATTAATTAGAAAGTTACTTCCATACTTCACAAAGTCTCGCAGTCAACATTGCAGCGGGTTGCCATTGTGTTTCTCAACCAGCACGGACATTCTGAAGGCCGCTCAGTAGAGGTCTTAATAGAAGAGCAGAACAGATTTTATGGAATTGCACCTCATTGGGTTCCTGGGCCAGGAGTTTGCCTGATGATCCCTTATCCTCTAATCTCAATTCTGTGTCCCAGTGTCCTGTGGTTTTAGAAGAAAGCTGACATTGGAGTGGCTCCTGTCCTTTCCCACTCTCAGTCCCTGTCAGACAGTGCCTGGGGCTCTCTCTCTCCCTTTGTTCTGCAACTAAAGCCTCTGTCCTGCTTTTGTCCTCTCTCTTCTTGATTCCTGAGAAGGGATGGCCGTCAATCTAAGAGACAGTTTGGGGCACTGTAGCTGTCATTTCCAGGCTTCAGTGGAAGAGGGACTTCCTGTGATCCCATGGAAAAGCCAGACATATAAACACAGGGAGCAACCAATAACCCAAGCTGACCCAGAAAGCCTGTCCCAGGGCCAGGACCTCACCCAGACTGACCCAGCGAGCTTTCGCTAATACCAGAACCTCCCACTTGACCTCGACTATACATAGAAGCCTGAGCTTCACACTTAGAACTATGCAAGAGGGAGTATTGATGTAACCAGCACCATGGATGGAAAGAGCTGAGACACACACCAAATGTGGTCCTACTCTGAGTAACGCCCTGAGAAGACGACCAGTTATCTGCCGGTATAGAGGAAATGCACTGAGGTGGACCTGGAGAGCGCTCTCCCCTCCCATTAAAACCCCCATCATCTTCAAATGCTCTTGGAATTTAGTTACAAAGGAGACATTGTTAAGCTATTGGAAAATCTTCTTTGGTGTTAGTTCCTTTGGAAGGAGTGTGTTTTTCCTGTTTCGTAACGCCATCTGACATGGCCAGGTTGTCATTTTATGACATGAGCAAACATCACTGCCCTGGCCTTTGAGGACTGTTCTCCTCAGGGTTTTCTTACAAAAACGTAACCAGGAAATCCAATTCTGTGCAGGCGATGTGCTGCCAACATGAGGAAATACAGCAACTTCCCCTGGAAAGCAGAGTTTTAAAATATTTTTATTAATTACACATGAATTTCGTACATTGAATTTTGGTCACCTTCAACCTCCCTCCCTCCATTTATTTCAGATTGATCACCTCTTCCATCCACAACCAACTTTATGTCCTCATTTTTTATTTAAAAATCACTTTTCATAGAGTGTATTTTGATCATCTTTTCCCTCCCCTCAACTCCTCCAAGAGCCACCCATCTCACTACTCATCCTCTTAGACCTGAGAAGAGGTGTTTGATGATGAAAACATCCCATGTGGGGCCGCATGCTACAGAGTCTCTCTGCACACTTTTTAAAACCCTCTGAATTCAATTTATACTGACATCCGCTAGACGGCGCCCCACATACCACGGTATCCACCCTTGAAGAAAACTGACTCTCCCAGTAGTTATCTATACTACCCTACGAGCTCCTCAGCAAGGTAGGGGTGGGACTGCATGACCTCCTCCCCAGAAACAGTATCTACATATTCAATCAGCAGTCAGTTTAGAGTTCAAGTAAACGAAAAAGAAGTATCAGAAGAAATGTTTAGGTCGGAATTGGAAGTATCGCAAAGAGCACGAACCCGTCTCCACAGAAGAGCACACCAAACATCGAGAAACAATTCTGCAAAAGCTATCCCACAGCAATGATAGGAACTATCGAAGAATATGTCTCTCCTATGACTGTATGCCTTTTTTTTTTTTATCAAAAACGCTTCTGATGAAATTGATTTCTTAGCCAAATGCTAAGAAAGATCACAGAAATGATAAATAGTGCCAAAGGTCTTCATTCTTGGCTTATTGTAGAAAAGACATGTAATTTTACAGATGGAAAAAAAATACAGGTCTGAAGAAAGGACTCAGCAGTTAAGAACACCTGTCGCTCTTGCAGAGGGCCTGGGTTTGATCCCCAGTACCCCCACAGTGGCTCACAACCATCCAGAACCCCAGTTCTAGATGATTCAACACACACACACATATGGGACACATACATGTATGCAGGCAAAATATTCATAGACATAAAGTAAAATGCATATGTTTAAAAGTGCAATTTAAAAACAGAAAATACATCACACACAAGCAATAAAAAGAATACATACACATGATACACTCTGTAGGGCCCGGTTTTCCCTTGCTCCCTGGGGTGTGTCTCCAGGACTTTAGCTGGTCAGCCAGCTAAAGCTTCCTGCTAGTTCCTGCTCTCTCTGGCATAGCCTGGTGATTTAGCTGTAGGGCATTGCTTCATCTTTGGTATGGTAATTTCCCACCTTCCCAGGAGGAGTTCCTTAAGGCACCAGGTTCCCCCCTGCCTGGGAGGGAATTCCTTTACTGGGGCCCTAGTATATTAGTTTGGCAAAAAGCTGAATAAAGTGGCATTCGGCTGAACTCTCTTTCGAATGACCATGGTCTCTTGTGTCTTTATTTCAATCTGCAGGCCTTTGCCCAAACTCGCGTGAGATACGGTACCGAGAGGGTAACACAGAATCGGGTGTTACAACACTCTAAGAAAATGTGCTAGACGCATTTTTCCTTCTGTTTTGATATGGTGTTTTATATCTCTCAGGTTGACCTCAGACTCATTATATAACTAAAGATGTGGCTGGGTTTGAACTCCTGGCCCTTCTGCCTCAATCCTCTCAGCCCTCAATCCCACAGTACTGCACCACCTCACACAGCGAGAGCATAGTCTTCTGAACAACACACGGCGTGCATTTATATAAATGAGACTGATTTATATATGAAGTGCGTTTGTAAATTTTGTGGCTTTTTTTTTACATATTTTAACCAAATGTTTTTATAACCTCAATACACAGTTACATTCCCTTTTCTTGGTTTGATTTGAAAACAGCCATACTTCTACACATCCTGATTATAGCAATAATCCTAGTATTTTTATTTTTATTTTTTGAGTCTTTTTTTATTTTTTCTTTTTTATTACAAAGTTTATTAAATTATAAAAGTTTCTATTTCCGCCCCTCCTCCCAACACCCTCCCACTCCCCCCACTCCCTCTCCTCCTTCCTCTCCATCCCTAAGAGCAGTCAGGGTTTCCTGCCCTGTGGGAAGTTCAAGTTCCTCCCCCCTCCCTCCAGGTCCAGGAAGGTGAGTATCCAAACAGACTGGATCCCAAAAATCCAGTATATGCAGAGGAAACAAGACCCAGTGTCATTGTCAATGGCTTTTCAGAAAGACTCCGGGCCAGCCACATTCAGAGAATCCGGCCAAATTCTGAGAATCTGGTTGGATCACGTGCTTGTTCAGTCCCAGTCCAACTGGCCTTGGTGAACTCTCATTAGATCAGTCCCCTTGTATCAGTGGGTGATCGCACCCCTCGCGGTCCTGATTTCCTTTTTCATGTTCTTCCTCCTTCTGTTCCTCATTTGGACCTTGGGGGGCTCAGTCCGGTGTTCCAATGTGGGTCTCCGTCTGTATCGCCATCCATTGTCGGATGAAGGTTCCCTCTGGTCTTGCCTTCTTTGCTCACGTTCTCTTTCCTTCTGCTTCTCGTTTGGACCTAGGGAGTTAAGTCCAGTGTTCCAATGTGACGTTTAATGAGTTATGATAATGCTGGAGGTGAGCGCAAACATGGAGCAAATAGTACAGTTCCAGAAAAATGACTGAACAACAGGCTTGAGAATGTTGCTACATTTGGACCCTGGGATCTATTTTAAAGACTCTCCACTAAATAAATAATTTTAAATCATGAAAGATATTTAAATCATGAATTATTTGAGTATACTATGTATCATAGCGAAAAAGAAAAGAGAAAAGAAACCATTTATATATGAACTTAAACAAATCAGCTAACTGCAATATTAGAATATTGCGGCAAGAATAGAAGTGGTGTTCAGGAAAGTCTGTTTCATGATTATGCTGCAATGTGGTACATGCTCCTTAAGGCATATCAGTGTTGAGTGCTCCCTATGGCATATCAGTGTTGAGTGCTCCCTGTGGAATATCAGTGTTGAGTGCTCCCTGTGGCATATCACAGTGGGGGTGCTCCCTGTGGCATATCACAGTGTTGAGTGGTCCCTGTGGCATATCACAGTGGGGGTGCTCCCTGTGGCATATCACAGTGTTGAGTGGTCCCTGTGGCATATCACAGTGGGGGTGCTCCCTGTGGCATATCACAGTGGGGGTGCTCCCTTTGGCATATCACAACAAGAGGGGCATGTGACAGGTGGAAAGCTCAGAGGCTAATAGCAGTTATGTTCTCATGGGATTTGATTTTGTGTTTATTATTGTGTTCTACACTCAATTTTTTTTTGTAATGATTGGATTTAATTCTACAACAAAATAATAAACTTAAAAAAAACTGTTAAAGCATTAAAAACAAAACAAAACAATAAACAGCCATACTTATCACCTTTTGGAACTATCAGAGACAGAAGAAAAGCAAGTGCCCAAATGTTAGTTTGTTTTATATATATGTGTATATATATATATATATATATATATATATATATATATATATATATATTGCTAATTGGCTGCTGCTCTATATTATACCATGTTGTCATTGACTTCCCTCTGATACAAGTGACTGCCTTTTGGGGGCATCCAACAGTGCCCTCTGAAAAGGATTATCCCAGCCAGTTTACCCTGCATTCACCCCTGCCTGAGCATCCAAAGCTCCCTAACCACTGGCAACTCGACACACATCCATCCCACAGGAGAGGCTAGAGCACATACACAGGCCAGGGAAGACTAGAGGTACCTCTATTTATGTGCCTACTGCTCCAGAGGAGCCCTCATCCCTGCTGGGTAGGGCTTCCTAGGTGTTGCCAGGTCAGGAAAAGTGTCCACACCTGTAAGTAACCCCTTACCTATGCTCTGTAAGGAAGCCCAATAAACTCAGCTGTTCAACAGTGTGACGTTCAGTGCTTTAGTGCACTCCTGCTACAGATTGTTGCTGGAACCTTAGAAGAAGGAGTAGGTGTTGCTTTATGTTTCTCCCAGGGAAAGAATTGTAGCAACATTCCTCTAACAACACCCCCCAAGGACAGGAGCTGGAGAAGATTTTTTTTTTCTTTCCAGAAAAATAACAAAATGAAGTTGCTTCCTAAATGAAGGAAAACTATATACAACTCAGAACACATGCATCGGTTGAAGAGAACATGGTAAGGAATATAAGCACATACGCACACTCTACCTGGGACCAGCCAAGCATTCTGGGAACTCTGACTCCTAGATCTGTAGAGGACCGCAACCACATTCGCCATTCCAAGATGGCGCTGACATCCGGTTCCACTGCGCGGTGAACAGGATAACGCGCATGTGTTGGCAAATTTCCAACGCTGTAGTCCCTGCCTCTCCTGAGGCATCATCTGGGATGATGGGCAGCTGACCAATCTGAGAGTGACACGTCCGAGACGGGGACTGTTTCCTATATAAGGGCTGGGTTCGCCTCACTCTGGGTCTCCGCCATGTCGGCTTATGCTCTCGCTCTCAAGATGCATTAAAAAGCTGTTCTGCAGAAGGATCCTACGTGTCCTGCGTCGTTCTTGCTGGCGAGACAGTAGCGCAGGACATCTGGTGCCGAATCCCTCGGGACACTGAGGGACCCTGACAACTGCTCGCACCGCCGGAGACCCCTTGGACACAAGGAGGATTCAGAACTGCAGGTCTGTATACTCAGAGAGATATGGCTTTTCCTGGATTTTTCGGTTTTGAGCTTGACTTGTTTCCACATTGGGAAGGTTTCGTAGGGGCCTTGCTACCTCTTTTAGTAGTCCTCTTATTTTTCGCCAAAGATTGCTTAAAAGATGAATCCTGCCAGGCGGTTGCTGCAATGGAGGAAGTCCAGGATAGCATTTCAGAAACTGAGTACAGTGAGAGGTTAGGTGCGCGCACAGTCTCAAATAAGGAAAAAGGACCCTCCAGTGGTTTTAAGAAAATAAGAATGGGGGAGAAGACTGATTTACAAGGTCGAAAGATTTCTGGAACCAACAATAAGAAAAAAGGAAAGGACAGTAGTTTATATCCTCTGCAGGAGCTTGAAGCTCTGCAAATTGAAAGTGACCATGAAAGTGAGCATGAAAGTTCTGGCTCAGGAGAAGAGGTAGAAGAACTAGATATAGAGGAGGAGGCAGAATTAACCAGCGGTAGGGCCATGAGGTCATCCCAAAGGGCCCATCCGCCTCCTTACGAGCTGCGCCCTCGCCTTACTGCCCCTTCGGCGCCTCCTTATGAGGAACACCTTGGGCCAAAGACTTTTTCATTTATCCCTGACAAGGTCAAGAGAAAGCTGCACCTGGCCTTCCCCGTTTACGAAGGGGAAAATGGACGAGTGTATGCGCCTGTGGAGTATGATGTACTCATGTGTCATGAGGACTTACAGGTCCTAAGGGAAGCCTACCCATTGCTCATTAAGAGTTTACAGCTATGGGGTCTTCAAATAGCCGCTGAGAAGGTCCAGATTACAGACATTGGCCAATTCTTAGGTTCTGTTATTCTTCCTGAAAAGATTCTACCACAAAAAATAAAAATTTATAGGGACGATTTGCGAACATTAAATGATTTCCAAAAGTTGTTAGGAGATATTAATTGGCTGCGACCATTTTTAAAAATCCCCTCTGCTGATTTGAAGCCATTGTTTGATATCTTGGAAGGGGATACTCATATTACCTCCCCTCGGGCCTTGACGCCGGCAGCAGAAGCAGCCTTATTACTAGTGGAGGAATCCATTAAGGAGGCACAGCTGTGCCGTATTGATGAAACTCAACCATTTGTTCTATGTGTGTTTAAAATAAGAAAGCTACCCACTGCTGTGTTATGGCAGGATGGACCATTACTGTGGATCCATCCGCATGCTTCTTCTAACAAAAGTATTGATTGGTATCCAGCTGCTATAGCTCAAATTGCCCTTAAAGGCCTTAAAATGTCTGTTAGTCATTTTGGTAAGCATCCAGCGGTTATGATAGTTCCCTATACCTCCTTTCAGATACAAACTTTGGCCACCACCTCTGACGATTGGGCAATTTTGGTTACCACCTTTTCAGGAAAAATTGATAATCATTATCCCAAACACCCTCTGCTGCAGTTTGCTGCATGTCATCCCATTGTGTTTCCCCAAGTTACGTCTTCTGCCCCGCTAAAAGACGGGGTGATGGTGTATACAGATGGCTCCAAAAATGGTGTGGGAGCCTATGTTGTGGATTCTAAAATATATACAAAGAACTTTTCTGCCACCTCACCCCAGGTGGTGGAATGTATGGTGGTTTTAGAGGTTCTTCAAAAATTTCATTGTCCTCTTAATATTGTTTCTGATTCTGCCTGTGTGGTTAATGCTGTTAAATTATTAGAGACCGCTGGAATTATAAAACCTACTAGTACAGTGGCAGCTCTTTTCCAGAGGATACAGGACTGTTTACTAAATAGGAGAGCTCCATTTTTTATCACACACATAAGAGCACATTCGGGGCTCCTGGGCCCCTTGAGTTTAGGTAATGATCTGGCTGATCGTGCTACGCAGCTTGCTGCGGTAGCTCTTGCCTCCCCGTTACAGACCGCTAAAACCTTTCATGATAATTTTCATGTTACAGCTGAAACCCTGCGTAAACGTTTTTCTCTTACCAGAAAGGAGGCTCGTGATATTGTAACCCAATGTCACAATTGTTGCCAGTTTCTCCCTGTCAGACACACTGGCGTAAACCCCAGAGGGATTGTGCCTTTGCAAATATGGCAGATGGATGTGACTCATATCACTGCCTTTGGAAAACTTCAGTATGTGCATGTGTCAATTGACACATGCTCTGGCGTTATTCATGCCACACCACTTACAGGAGAAAAAACCTCTTATGTCATTCAACATTGTCTTGAGGCATAAAGTGCTTGGGGCAAGCCCACATCTTTAAAGACGGATAATGGGCCTGCCTATACTTCTCAAAAGTTTAAACAATTTTGTGCACAGATGCAAGTCACACACATTACAGGCCTGCCTTATAACCCCCAGGGGCAAGGTATTGTAGAGCGAGCACATCGCACACTCAAATCTTATCTACTTAAACAAAAAGGGGGAATATTGAAGGAATTACCCCCGACACCAAGAGTAGCCATTGCCATTGCTCTGTTCACTATAAATTTTTTAAATCTGGATGATAATGGCCAGAATGCTGCAACACGACATAGTTCGGATCCTCAGCGGCCCAAGGATTTGGTTATATGGAAAGATGTGTTTTCTAATGAATGGAAAGGCCCGGATCCCATCCTATTGAGATCCAGGGGAGCTGTTTGTGTGTTCCCGCAGGACCAGGACAATCCATTCTGGGTGCCAGAAAGACTGACCCAAATGGTGAGGGGTGACCCACAACACGCGGACTCGCCTGAAGATTTGGCTTCTGTTCCTCCTACCATTTTGCGGATGGATGACAACGGTTACGAAGGAGCAGCGATGGGGGATACTCTCAGCCTTCCTGAAGCCGACACCAGTCAGCCATAGAGTGGCAGTGTTTCCTCGTCTTTTTTTTTTATTTTACAACCAATAAGACTCTGGGGCTCCCCTACCTTCTATTTATAAGCTTATTGGGTGGGGGTGGGAATGTTTGGAACAGCCCTATGCTGAGGATCAGTGTTTCTCCTCTGGATGGTCTGCTGACTCAAATCCCAAAGTCGTAGGGACAAAGTGTGGTTATTGCACAAGCGCTGGCTGCCCTGGAACAGGGAACCTCTACTGATGTGGTTATCTATGCTGAAGCAGTAAGGTTTATGCCAACCAGCTCCTGCACCCCTAGGACACCTCTGTCCATTGCACAGGGTGGAGTGCTTGGCTTAGCTAGCCCTGAAGGTTGTCGAGCTAAAGAGCATCGCACAGAGAATGGCCCTCTCTGAGAGATATGTCGCCCTGCATAAGGGTTTCCTGCCGTATATTCCCTTTCCCAGAAAAATGGCAGAGGGCAGGCCGGATAAGTTCCAGGTGTCATGAACCTAGGGGCAGATTCCGTGCAAGCCCATTATAATGTTTCCTCTTTGGAAAGTGCGACCTCTATCTTTGCCTTCTGAGGGAATTGCCTTTCTGCAAAAAAGTAAAAAAAAAAGGGGAGATGTAGAGGACCGCAACCACATTCGCCATTCCAAGATGGTGCTGACATCCGGTTCCACTGCGTGGTGAACAGGATAACGCGCATGTGTTGGCAAATTTCCAACGCTGTAGTCCCTGCCTCTCCTGAGGCGTCATCTGGGATGATGGGCAGCTGACCAATCTGAGAGTGACACGTCCGAGGCGGGGACTGTTTCCTATATAAGGGCTGGGTTCGCCTCGCTCTGGTTCTCCGCCATGTCGGCTTATGCTCTCGCTCTCAAGATGCATTAAAAAGCTGTTCTGCAGAAGGATCCTACATGCCCTGCGTCGTTCTTGCTGGCGAGACAGTAGCGCAGGACATAGATCCACACAGTTTCATGCCATGGGGGCTGGGACTGCCTACATCCTGCCCCCAGCTCTGTGATTTGAAGTTCTGTTAACTAGGGGAAAAACTTTATACTTTTAAGTCTTGTTTTTATTTATTTTTAATATCCTAACTCTGAAGATTAGGGTGAAAATTAAATGACACTAAATATAACTTTGCAAAACTAGAAAGACGGGAGGCAGCTACTGGTGGTGACAGAATTAGCAGTGACTGTCCAGATCAATGAGACAAATGTTTCATTTCTGCCATATGAAATGACTCCCCCGTCTTCTCAAGTTCTATTCAATGGCATGTGATTAATTTATCCATTTTTCTTATGTCACAAAAATAAACCAGAGAGAGGATTGTAGTGAAGATATGATCAAAATGCAAAATGTTTGAGGATAATGATTACTCAACCTTATAGAAAAATCCAAGTATTGTTTTAGAAATTAAAGCTCATAAATTGCACTTTATTAGTTGGATTAGGTGTCATGAAGTGTTAATTAAATGTCACTAACTGGGTTTCATTAGTAGTTGTTGTCTTTATATACTAAAGTGTTACTATTATAGCTATTTTTTTATTAAGGTGTTGAATGGAATTTAAATCATTCCACTTGGTCGAGTTAAGGGAGTCTGATGGAAGTTAATAAAAAGCGAGAGATCAGGGCAAGTACAGCACAGGCAGGGAACATTCTAAGACTTTTATCTTTATGTTAGGTTTTTCACTATTTTCGTTTGTGGTTTCTTTAAGAAATGTATTTCCAATAATCCCTTAGCGACTATACATTATCAGGAAAAAATAAAATAACATTGTATCTTTTTTATTTGTAGCCCTAGATGAGTAAACTTTCTATAGGCTTTAGAAGGCAAAATAATATGCTTCAGTGGTCACTAGAACTCATGAATGTGGTCCCCCTGCATCAACCTTGACCGTGAGCAAACTATCCCATTCTCCACACCATAATTTTCCTTGTGCTAAACCAAAGGCATTATGTGATGTGTGAGGCTGTGTGGTGGATTAAATATTGTTCCCCCAAATATATGTTCACAGTTCAACCTGTGGATTCCATAAATATGAACTTATTTAGGACAAGGGTTTCTTTCTTTCTAGCTTCCTTCCTTCCTCCCTCCCTTCCTTTCTCCTTTTCTTTCTTTAGCATATTTGTAATTAATCTAAAGAATCAGAATGAGACAATTCTGGACTATCTGAATCCACCTAAGGCCAATGATAAGTATCTTTGGAAGCGACAGTTGAAGAATGGAAGGCCACACTCAAAGGGCAGTGGCTGGAGCTACCAAACTGAAAAGGACAAGAAAAGATCCCGTCCCAGGGATGCTGGAGGGAGAGCAACCTGTCCCACACCTTAATTTCAGGCCTCTGCTTCCATAACTGTGAGAAAGTAAATTTCTGTCATGTTAAGGGGATTGGTCCATCAAGAAACTCACCCAAGCTACAGAGAAATGAGCCCTGTGAAATAATGTCTCTGCCCCAAGTCAGGACCAAGTGAATACCAGTCTTTCACCCATCCTTTTTGAAAAATTATTTTAATTTATATTTTAACAATCTCCTGCAACTCATATGTGTTCAAAGTGATGAAAATAAGTCTAGGGCTCAGTATTAAATGGGGCATTGGTGTCACCCCCACTAGGACTCAAAGAACAGTGTGGAAAGGGGGTGGAAAGAAGGTGGGAGCCCAAAGGATGACAAACATGCTCTGAGGCACTGTTTTCTCAGCGTGATGTGGCCATCATACTCATGACCTCACCATTGCTATGGTTACCTGTACAAGGTCTGCACAAGCGTGAACCCTTCCTTCCTACTATCTCCTTAGTCTCCTCTGAACAAGGCTGACTCCTGTTCAGTGACATTTTGGTGCAGGATAATTATCTGTATTCTGTCAATCATGTATTTTAACAAAACGCTGATTGGCCAGGCAGGAAGTATAGGCGGGTCAACCAGACAGGAAGTAGAGGCAGGGCAATGAGAACAGGAGAAGGCTAGGAAGGAGGAAGCCCATTCCTCCATTCCTGCCCAGACCACCAGAGAAACAAGATGTAACCTGCCCCACTAAAAAAGGTACTGAGCCACATGGCTAACACAGACAAGAATTATGGGTTACCATAAGATGTAAGAATTAGTTAATAAGAAGACTGAGCTAATGGGCCAATCAGTTTATAATCTTATGGAGTCCTCTGTGTGATTTTCTTTGGGACTTTCCAGCTATGGGGTACCGGGCAGGACAGAAACCTCAACAAGCTGGCCTTCATGTTACAACATTTTATTTCACATGCTCCCAATCCTCTTTGATTTCTAATCAGTGGTGCTCACTCTGTGAGTCATGGATGCTTAGAGAGAGGATGCCATTGCAACCTTGTGTACCAGTTCCTTCTAGGCACCATACTATCACCAGGAAATGATCTCATGCTTAGCCAGTGTTTATAGGAGAGGTTAAAGAAATAAAACATATGAAATATTTGCAAAATTTGCATGTGTTTTTCAATTAAAATATGTTAAACTTAACTTTTTCCCTGTGGGAATACATACCTATCGACAAATAAGAAGGTCTTTACATTGAAAGTCAGCACAAGCATTTCTTACCCTGTGTAGAATAAATGGATCTCTCTTCCTAGCCAACATATTACCTACTGCATGCCGGTCTTTATATTTCCATACGTATACAATGAATGTATAGATTGTTAGATGAATCCCACAGCCCTATGATTTCATTTCAAAGAACATCATAGGATCGGATCCTAAGGAATATAAAAGTGAATGTGTGTTGAGGAGTAGACAGCTTTTAATTGGCTGATAAGAGAGAAGACAGCATAGAAAAGATGGCCCACTTCTTATAGGTGGGGACTCTTGGCTTCACTGCTTAATCTCTACTAGTCTCAGAACTGTAAACCTAGGTTCTCTTACTGGAGTTATGCAAAGAACTAGGAGAAGTAAAGACACAAATGTCCAGTGTAGTGAGGGGCTGCAGGCAGGCCTGCTTTTCGCCTCACCCGGCTCCCGCACGGCTAGCTTAGTCCCAGAAATAACAACACACAAATTGTATTCATTTAAGCACTGCCTGGCCCATTATCTCTAGAGAGTTAGTTACTGACTAACTCTCATATCTTGATATTAACCCATTTCTAATCATTTGTGTAGCACCACGAGGTGGTGGCTTACCGGAAAAGATTCAGCACGTCTGACCTGGTGGCTGGCTCCATGACTTCTGCTCCATTGCCCTCTTCCCAACGTTCTGTTCTGTTTACTCCGCCTACCTAATTTTCTGTCCTATCAAAGGGCCAAGGCAGTCTCTTTATTGACCAATGAAAACAACACAATAGACAGACAACCCTCCTCCATCAGTCCAGGAAAGGACCACTATACCCATATGACAGACACATCTTCTCCTTGCCCTCTGCCTCCTGTACCATCTGCATGTGACAGCTGGGGCTCTGTAATCAGTAGAGTAACAAGAGGCTTGCTAACACTCCAAATTCAGAGGTCATAGCTAACGCTTGTTCCCGTTTGATTCTCTTCAACAGGCACTTCGCCAGGAAGGTGGGCGTTTGTGTCCTTGCTATATGCAAATGCCCAGCACCATAATACAACTCTGAAGGCCTCACACACTTCTAAGAAGAAATAACTGACTTCCCCTAAAGATTATTTTTGTCTAGAAGTTGGAAAGTCATTTACTTCTTTCATAAATAAACATGTATATTCAAATATACGTATGCACTTAAATATACACAATTATTTCAGAAGCAAAATAATTGATTAAATACAAGTCCATTGAGGGGATAAGGTGGGGTGAAATGTTTTCTAATTGAAACTTTCATACTCAAGGTTCGACTTGAGGACTGATTGCCTTCTTTCCTCAGTGAGATAAACTTGATCTGTTTATTTAGTTTATTTAGGCAATTAGTTGTAAAATTAGGTTGAGATTTTAAAACTGTGATAGTTATTCTTACGGGTCTGGGCACCGAGCACAAATATTTCTTTAAGTTTTTCACTTGAGAATTGCTTTCTTCAGGTGAGTGCTGGCAAACGCTATAAAATGTATAAATCTGGAATGTTAGGAAGTATAGAAAGGGGAAGGAAATGACCTCAGTCTGCAGAGAGGCACAATGTCGCTTTCTTGAAATAAAAGCCTGCTCTGTCCTGGCTGACCCAATGCAGCCCAATTGAGCATGTCATTCTGTTCTGTCACTTAGCCCTGCCAGGGCAGACGGGAGCCAAGGGCTGACACGGGTACCTGAAGTCACAAAGAGCTTATGTGTCCCCGTTTCCCTTCCACATTCTTCCTTGGGTTCAAGGGGAGAGATGCTTTGTTAGTTTTCTCAAGGTCTATCACAAATGGTCTTTGACAAAATGCCCAGAAGGTCTGAGCAAGAACGGTGGGAGCTGGTTGGCGCCAGTGGTGCCCATGGGTTGGAAGGTGAAAGTCACTCTATACAAAGGTACCTAGGAGCTGCCTCTGAGTCCAGTAAAGGAGAGTCATTGTTGAGGAATGAGCAAAGACTCTTGGCTGCAGTGGAAGAGGGCAGTTCTGACAGGAAAGAGAAGGACAAGTCTTCAGAGGACATGTGAGGGTCACTAAAGCCTTTCCCCACCGCAAGGATAGCATTTCCTCGCGGTGGCATTCCTACCAGTCAGATGGTGGATTCTGTGATGGAAGAATTTCTCTCTAAGTCAGTTTTTCATTCATTTTTCTCTAAAATCTGAGATGGGACTTCCAGCTGGTGGATAGAGTTGAGTAATGCCAGCCACATCCCAACCACATCTGGTACAGCAGCACAGTATTATCAATGGCTCCACGGGTGGTTAGCACACACACTACTAGCTCCTGCACTTTCTGGGACTAGTGTGACTCCCCAGAATTAAGCCATTAAATAGAATCTGAGTGTCCTCCATAATTCGTAGAGCCCCGGTTTCACATAGTATTTTTAATATAGCAAGTATTTCTTGAACTCATTTATTAGCCAAAATCTAAGCATCAGCAGGCCCTGATGATGGAACTGTGAGCATGTCTACCATCAGACTTCTCACATCTGCCTCTCCAGCTTCCAGGTTTGCCCCATCGTGGATGGCGTCGAGGTAACATAGTGAGAATGGCTAACAGTCACATGCATCCAGCTTTGCGTCTACTTGAGAGACACACAGGACATTTTCTCATCCCCAAGTATCATGCAGCTGAAACATGAATCTCTTCAGAGGGTGACAGTCTTGAGACAATAAAGCATTTACTTTATTATTATTATTGAAATGTTTGTGGTCCTGTAGAACATTTTACATATGCATGGAAGGAGGTATAATTAGAAAGGTTCCTGTGATTTTGACAAAGGAAATTGTATTTGGCAGTAAAATGATTGATGGTTCCTGTAACAGGGTGCATTCAAACATTTTAGCTTTTCTCTTTTCTCTGGAGCGTTAGTAACAAAGCCAAGGACTTTCCCTAGTGCCTAAAACAGTGAGTTACCCTGTCAGTCATAGACTTATTTCCTAGTAAAAACAAAACAGACTGCAGCTTTTCAAGGCCTCGTTATGAATATTCATTTTTTTGTGTGTGAACAAGAGCAGAACTGGTGTATTGTGCTGTGTCAGCTTCACTAGTGGATGACAGGAGTCACAAGGGCAGGACTGGTGTGTGTGTGTGTGTGTGTGCGTGTGTTTCACTAGTGGGTGACAGGAGTCACAAGGGCAGGACTGGTGTGTGTGTGTGTGTGTGTGTGTGTGTGTGTGTGTGTGTGTGTGTTTCACTAGTGGATGATAGGAGTCACAAGGACAGGACTGGTCTGTGTGTGTGTGTGTGTGTGTGTGCAGTGTGAACTTCACTAGTGGATGATAGGAGTCACAAGGACAGGACTTGAGTGTGTGCACTGTCAACTTTACTCATTTAAAAAATCTGCTCAACCCTTCAGCTTCCTGGAATTAGACACAGAGAAAACAACATAGAGCTTATGTTCCCGACATCCATAGAAATCCATGTGAGTAAGTCTGGGATAGCAGTGGTTGGGTATACCTTAAGAGATGGCTGGAATTTCTACTTAGAGGTGATAATAAATGAGTTATAGAAATGAAAAATACAAGTCTTCCAATAGAGGTTCAAGATGGAAAAGTTTGAGGACTGCTTGGTTCAGGACACCTAATAGGTATGAAGAGAAATGCAGAATGCGAGAAAAAAGTCATCTGAGCATTTTGTGGGAAAATCTTCAGTTGCTGAGAAGGAAGACAGTTCTTTATTAAGGAAGCAATATGAGACATATAAGAATCTAAAGATGGACAGACTGACAGTATTAGATCTTTATCACATGTTGGCAGTTATGACAAGGACTGGAGTCGGAGGGCAGCAAAGAGCCATCTTGAGGATGTTTGAAATAATCCGAGTGAAAGGTGATCAGAATTTAAATTATGAAGGCAACAACAGAAATATGATGGGAGGGGAAGAAGTCTAAGGCTGCAAAACGAAGCTCCAGAATTGGCTCCACTGATCACGTCTTCCTTGACTTTTCTACGTTCCAAAGAAGCTCCACAGGGTGACATGAATGGATCTTTAAAGGGGGGATGTCAAAAGAAGAAAGTAGGAGAAGGTGGTTTCAACAGCAAAGCATTGATCACTCCACTCTAACTTAACCCAGTGTCCCCAAACCAGATCAGGCAGAGGAAAGAGTCCCCTACTATTTAAAGTATTACAGTGGCACATGGTTGGATCAAAAGGTGATCTACTGGAAAACCAAACAAGTACTCAAGTACTCTTCTGAGTTCCCAAAAGACAGTTATTGAGAAAGAGAGAGCAAATAATATATGAGGATATGAAAAACAGATCATCCAGGAGGTCTTCAAATGGCCAAACTCTAGACAGCACTTCTGGAGACAATCAAGACAGCTTTAATTAACCTTAAAATACATTGAGACTGAATGTGCTGCCCTGTCGGTGGCCTGTCTGGCTCTCATTGCTCAAATGTCCATGCCCAACCCAAGACTGTCCAGATAAAGGAGGGTCTATCACCAATATTTCATTTTATTTTTTGAGGGAATTTGACATACAAGAATCACTTCTTACATTTTTTCTATCCATCCCTATTCACCCTCCAACTCCTTCCATGTCCCTCCTATATTCCTTCTCAAATTTATAACCTCATCTTTATTATTGTTACTTACAAATATATGAATGCATGCATATATGTATATACACACATATAAATCTATTGAGTTCATTTAATATTGCTTGTATGTGCACATGTTTAGGGCTAACTACTTAAGGTTGAATTAACCTATCAGGGGATTCATCCATGTAGTAAATTGGTTCTACCTCCCTGCCCAGCTATTGATTGCCTGTAGATTTCATCTAAGAGGTGGCACCTATGAAATTTTCATATCTACATTGACATTTCCCCTGGTATTGTCATTATGCAAGTCTTTTTTAGACAGTGATACTATCGATATTTCATTTGTACAGTTTTCCCTGTCATGTCTAAAAGATACTATTTCATAGCTCTGGGTGTGGTGGGGCACACCTTTAATCCCACCTTTAATCCCAGCACTCAGGATGAGTTCCAGGACAGCCAGGGCAATGTAGAAAGACCATATCTAGAAACAAAACTAAAACAACCAAGAAAAAAAGGTACCATCTCACAGTGTGTTGGCCTTCTGGTTCTGACAACATTTCCACCCCTCGTTGGCGATATTCCCTGGACCTCAGAGGTAGTGGCTGCCTTGTAGGAGAATCACTTGAGGTTCGACTCCCCACAGGCCCTTACTGGCTGCCGTCTGACCAGTTGTGGAGCTCTGTAATGGTCTCCATCTGCTGCAATGAGGGGTGAGTGACACGCTCATCTATGGGTATAAGGAGAAGTATTTGGAATATAGTAAATATATATATGTGTGTGTGTGTGTGTGTGTGTGTGTGTGTGTGTGTGTGTGTGTGTATGTTTGGGAAAACTACCATAGTAGGTTTCCTCTAGGGTCCGTGACTGCTGCAGTCACAGGTAATTGGCTATCTTTACAGGCATGGATCGCTCCCTCATAAGTGAGCCTTCAGTCCAAATGGATAGGTGTTGGTTATTCCCAAGATTTTTGCACCATTCAGGATAGCCTGATAGGCCAGGCATTGCCATGGTTTGTAGACTTACAGAGGAAAGGACTAGTCATGACTTTTTCTCTGGTGGCAGTTTGCATAGCCCCTTCTGATACTATGAGAGCTGGTATTCATGGAGGAGGCTTCCAAGTCTGTTCCATCTGGATCAGACCACGTTCTGTGTCCAAAGTGGTGTCTTAAGCAATATTGTCTTTCCTTCAAGTCCTGGGAGGTAACCAATGGCAACGGAAGTAGCCTGCATTACTTTCAGAGTCCACCTTAGCAATTAGGGAAATAAAAATCAAAACTACTTTGGGATTTCATTTTATCCAAGACAGAAAGTCTAAGATCAAGAAAATAACTAGCAATAGATGTGAAAATGGATGAACACAGAAGCTCATTCACTATGGTGAGGGTGAGATGAACATGGAAACTCATTCACTGCTTTATGTTGGTGAGGATGCAATGAACACGGAAGCTCATTCACTGCTGGTGGGTTGGTGAGGGTGAGATGAACACGGAAGCTCATTCATTGCTGGTGTGTTGGTGAGAATGGGGTGAACACGGAAGCTAATTCACTGCTGGTGGGTTGGTGAGAATAGGGTGAACACGGAAGCTCATTCACTGCTGGTGTGTGGGTGAGGATGGGATGGACCCTTCTCAGAAGCTCATTTACTGCTAGTGGGTTGCAGATAACTGCAGCCACTGTAGCAATCAATGGAGAGAATTCTCAAAAAGTGAACAGTAGGTCTAGCATATTACCCACCTCAACTGCTCCTTGGCATGTGCCCAAAGCACTTGCTGTCCTGCTGCAGAGAGACCTGCTTGTCCATGTCTCGTGCTGCTCTGTTCCCAAGAGGTAGAAAGTAGAACCAGCCTAAGCATTCTTCCGCTGACGAATGGAGGATCAAATTGTGGCACACACGCACACCGGAATTCTAGTTAGCTGCCTGAAAAGTGAAACCGTGAAATTTGTAGGCAAATGGAGGGAGCTGGGAAAAGCTTTACTAAAGGGAGGGGACCCAGATGCTAGACAAGCATTCATGTTCTCTTATTTGTGGATTCTAACTCCAAACCTTGGGGTAGAGGAGATAAAACTTCAGACGCTAGGAAAGGAGAAAAGAACCAAGGCAGGAGAAGAAATGGAGCTCTAGGGAGGGGCACAGCGGACACAGGTGCTGTGAAGAAGGAAAGGGGCAGTGCAGGCTTTATCTAATGCAGGAGGGAGGGCAATGCCAAGGAAGAGAGGAGGGATAAGTATTGCTGAGGATGGTTAAAAATTCATAGGAAAACATTATTTTACAAGCTTGCCTAAAAATACGTTGTATGTGCAAATATGTATGTAAGAGTGTGTCAATGTGTGTGTTTCTGTAATTTAAATGGAGTTATGGTACATTGGGTGATCATGCTCCACAGAAGTCATGGATTAGCTAACAAAACCCCTAAAGACAAAACATAGAAAGGAGATGGTAAGGTAGTCATTGTTAACATTGTATAACTCAAATCTCATGAACTATTTTCTACTGTTTCCCATGATTAAATATCATCACATTAACAAAACTGCCATCTTTTAAAGAAAGGGAAGCTGGAAGCTGGAGTAGGTAAAACAGGAGTTTAGACTTGGACTTCATTCCTGCTTCTGTCCCATAACCTGTATAAACCCTAGGGAATCATCCCCTTCCTGGTTCTGTCCCTTACCTGTATAAACCCTAGCAAATAACCCACCCACATAGAGCCCAAGATGTCAGTCATCTGGAGAGGATGATGATGTTGTTTCCATGGAGCTATTTATGTGAGGACCACATGGAGCTATTTATCTGAGAAAGTAATGTGTGTGATATCCATACTTAAAACTGGATTGACTCTGGGCATTCTTCCTCCTAGCTCTCTAGTGAGACAAGTGTTTTCCCAACCTTGTCTCATTTTCCAGACTCCTCTCTCATGAAGTCTATCTTACTTGTTCTCTTTGTCCTTCATAACCACCTCCTCATCTTCAGAGTCCTGCAATTGGGATCTTATTTCTGGAATGCAGATCTTCAAGGGTTTTCTTCCTCTGATCAAATAAACTTCAGTGTAACAGGGTGTCTTCACCAAGGCCTTGCCTACTACCTTGTGAAAAGCATCCTTTCTTCCTTCCCTCTTTCTTCCCTCATGACCTTTCTCCCATTTACATTATTTTTTATTGAGTTTATGGAGCTCTACATTTTTCTCTGCTCTCCTCCCTGTCTCTCCCCTCCCCTTCAACCCTCTTGCATGGTCCCCAGGCTTCCAATTTACCCAGGAGATCTTGTCTTTTTCTACTTCCCATGTAGATTAGATCTCTGTATGTCTCTCTTGGGGTCCTCATTGTTGTCTAGGTTCTCTGGGATTGTGATTTGTAGGCTTGTTTTCTTTGCTTTGTGTTTAAAAATCACCTATGAGTGAGTACATGTGATATATGTCTTTCTGGGTCTGGGTTACCTCACTCAATATGATGTTTTCTAGCTCCATTCATTTGCCTGCCAATTTCAAGATGTCATTATTTTTTTCTGCTGTTTAGTACTCCATTGTGTAAATGGACCACATTTTCCTTAGCCATTCTTCGGTTGAGAGGTATTTAGGTTGTTGCCAGGTTCTGGTTATGACAAACAATGCTGCTATGAACCTGGTTGAACACATGTCCTTGTGGCACGATTGAGTATCCTTTGGATATATACCCCAAAGTGGTATTGCTGGGTCTTGAGGAAGGTTGTTTTCTAATTATCGGAGAAATCACCACACTGACATCCAAAGGGGTTGTATCAGCTTGCATTCCCACCAGCAATGCAGGAGTGGTCCCTTTTCCCCACATCCTCTCCAGCATAAGTTGTCATCAGTGTTTTTGATCTTGGCCATTCCTACAGATGTAAGATGGAATCTCAGAGTTGTTTTGATTTGCATTTCTCTGATAACTAAGGATGCTGAGCGTTTCCTTAGGTGTCTTTCAGCCATTTTAGATTCCTCTGTTGAGAGTTCTCTGTTTAGGTCTGTACTCCATTTTCTTATTGGATTATTTGTTCTTTTGGTGACTAATTTCTTCAGTTCTTTCTATAGTTTGGAGATCAATCCTCTGTCTGATGTGGGGTTGGTGAATATCTTTTCCCATTCTGTAGGTTGCCATTTTGTCTTGTTGACTGTGTCTTTTGCTTTTCAGAAGCTTTTCAGTCTCAGGAGGTCCCATTTATTGTTTCTCTCAGTGACTGTGCTGCTGGGGTTCTATTTAGGAAGTGGTCTCCTGTGCCAATGCGTTTAAGTGTACTTCCCACTTTCTCTTCTATGAAGATCGGTACAGCTGACTTTATGTTGAGGTCTTTGATCCATTTGGACGTGAGTTTTGTGCATCCCATTTACATTTACTCTCAACTTGTCTGCATATGTATGAAGCGGCATCATTACTGCTAGCTGAAGTTGTATGTCACTTGTTTTCTCGTTGGTTGTCTTCCTCTTCCCAGGAAACTAGAGTTTGTCTCTCCGGCCCACTCGTCACTCAAAAGATCACACTGAGACGATAGCATTGAGAATAGCTCTGATACATGATGGGTAGTTGGCAAGTATTTGCTAAATGCCATTTCTAAAAATGAAGTGACAGATAATTCTTAAGGAATCCTAAAACATCAATACAGAATTTCTAAGTGCTTCCTAAGTTCAAAGTGGAATGTTTCATAAACCTACTCAACAGAGTGCTTGTCCGGGATAAGTGTGTGTGTGTGTGTGTGTCATACAGTAAAGGCACAATTCACTCTCTTTTTTGTTTTCTTTTCTGACCCATAAGCTAATCAAGAGGTCAGAGTAATCTGCAAGCCCAGGAGGAATCCATGGGCACTATCTGAACAGAAAAGCCTGGGACAGCAGCTGTAGAAGTGTGGGAAGGGGCTGAAGAGTGTCTCCAAGTTGACAGTCTTTCTAAAACACTGAAAGATTCCTGTCTGATGCCACCAGAGCTACACAAGCCTAGTACCTGCTGCCTGACAGGGCTGGCACATCCATGGGGAGGACCATGGTAGGTCAGCGTTTCTGTTTTCCTCCCATCTCCAGATGGGCTCTTTGGGAGCCTATGTGTGAGGGGAGAAGAGAGGGTTCTTTTCCTTGGCTCCTGACCCTGGCACTTGCTGACCCAGCATGCTTCCTCCCACTAACAGCAAGCCTGTCTGCAAAACAGAACAACACCTTTGAGACGGTTGTTTATCTGGGCAGCATGCAGCCCCGCAGCCCCCAGAGCCTCTCCTTCAAAAGCATTGCTGAGCAGGGCTCATCTGATGAAAGCCTGAACTGTGTCTGCGCCATTTGATTAACGGCAAAGGCTGTTTCATTAGAGAGAGTGGCCTGAGGAATCCAGGCTGCTGTGGGGACAAATGTTTTTGCATCTCTGTGGTGCCCCTGGGGCCTCCTGCAGCTTGGAGGCTGGAGTACAAAGAGGGCAGTGATAGGGGGTTCTGGAATCCCATGCCTGGCTCCGAGCGTGCTAACTGCCTGTGAGATTGATAGCTAGGGTGCAAAGGCTAAAAAAATTGGATTAATTTAGCTCAGCTGTATTCGCTGAAGGATTGGATTGCGTCCTTACTGAGGCATTGGTGATCAGACCTCAGAGACTGGAGGCAAGTCTCAGGTTTGCAGGGAGGGAAGAAGATGGATTGCCCCTAGGCATGCCTGCTCCCTAGGAACGCAATAGCCTCTGAAGGCAGGCCTGCATCACAGATAATCCTACAAAATAATAATAATAATAATAATAATTTAAAAAAGAAAAAGGGAGAAAACAAGTCAGGTGCCCCTTGGAATATGGCCCAGAAATGGAAGCTTTCTCTTCTCACTCTAGAAAAGGCTGCTTGGGACAAACTGCCTTTAAAACACCTTAAAAGCAGCCTCAGCTTTTTCTATGATATATGGCTTATGTTTCAGGTGAACTGAAAAGCAAATAGAATTCTCTTTGAAACAGCGTGTTATTTCCAAAACTGCCAGTCGTGCAGCGGTGTGTGTGCGTGCGTGCGTGCGTGTGTGCGTGTGTGTGTGTGTGTGTGCGTGTGTGTGAGAGAGAGAGAGAGAGACAGAGACAGAGACAGAGAAAGAGAACAGCCTTTGTCTTCCAGGTTCATCTTTTTAAAAATACCTTTTACAAAATTTTATGCGTTCGGATGCTTTGGTTGTGTTTGTGTACTGAGTACATGAAATGCCCATAGAGGCCAGAAGAGGGCGATGAAGCTTCCGGAACTGGAGTTACAGATGATTTGAGCCCACCACGTGGGTGCTGAGAATCAAACTTGGACCCTCTGCCAGAGGTGGCACATGCTTAACTGCTTAGCCATTTCTCCAGTCCCACAAGAGATGTGGATACTCCAGGAAATTAGCAACCCACAGTGCAGCTTATTTGGTTATTAATATTATTATCATTTTGTGGTGCTGGGCCTAGCTTGTACAGAGTAGGGGCTAACCCTAGGCCAAAGCTGTTTTAAAAAGTCACCTGGCACTGTGCTGAAGTTTTCCATAATGAGGCTGGCCATTGCACAAATCTGTATGAGTTGTATATGAATGCAATGCTCAGCATATATAATTAATTCATGGGTTAGAGTGCCTGTGTGTCATTAACTAGTCGGTAAGCTATTGTCGTATAGCAAGCCTTGCTAGTGTACTATTGGCATTAAAAAACAGCAGCAAAGCTTAAACAAGCTGGTGCTATATACCTGTAATCCCAGCACTCAAGCTGACAAGGAGGATCTGAGTTCAAAGTCAGCCCAGGATGCTGGACAAGACTTTGTATTGAGAGTAAAGAGAATTATAAACACAGCCTGTTTCTCACAAGGTTTCCTGTTTCAATGCTGAATGCCATTTTGGAAATAGGTTGAAGCTGGCACAAAAGAGACCGTGGGCTTTTAGAATTGAGAGCTATAAAAACTGTGCCACAAGGATGGCAATCTCGTGAGGGGGGGCACTGCCATGATGTTTGGGGGAAGAAATGATGTGGAATGTAATCAGAGACTGCTTGTTCATTCCCCAGTCACCCAGACCCGAATAATCACACAGAAACTATATTAATTACAACACGTTCAGTGTCTCAGGTATATTTCTAGCTAGTTTTTACATCTTAAATTAACCCATTTCTATTATTTTATATTTTACCATGAGAGTTATGATTGGTTGACTCTTGCTTCTTGGGCAGCTATATGGAATTTCCTTGACTCCACCTACTCTCTCTATATCTCTGTTCAAATTTCCTGCCTGGCTTTACTCTGCTAAGCCATTAGCTGAAACAGCTTTATTTATCAACCAATAAAAGCAACACACACACAGAAGTACATCCCTCATCAGTCGAAAATGAAGATTGAATTCTCAGCTTTCACTCTCCTGTGAACACAGTTCACAGAGTATATAAATAGGGAAGTGAGTATATAAATAGTGGGAAACGAAGCCACTGTTTGAAAATATTCTTCATTCGTGAAACATACGAACCAAGTTGCACAGGAGACAGGAAATTTCACTGAAAACTACAAAGCCTTAAACCCATGAAGAAACTATATCTCAGAAGGGTTTTTTGGTGTTTTCAAAGGAGGAAAGCAGTGCCCCGTGTCTCCTGATCCATCAGTTCAGTGCCTCCCCAGTTACACGCCCCACATTCCTGTGACGACTAGGAAAAGTCTGGGGCCTTAGAGCTCAACGTGAAATCAAGGAATACCCACAAACCGCTGGTTAAATAGAATCACAGAATCAAACATTTACAGAGCGGAGAGTTTGCATTCCTGGATCTAGATCAGTCGAAGGCAAACTGCTGCTCAAATGCGCTGCTTCTGCGCGACACTGGAGGGATGAAGGGACCCGTGTAGCAGGATTGGCTTTACCTTTAGGAGAATGGGAGTCTCATTTAAGTGGCCCCAAATTCACCCAGCACAGAAACATAAGATGGACAAATACTGAAAAAAAATTTACCAGTGATAGCAAAAGAAATCACTCTTAGCTTTCAAGAACGGGCAGTCGAGTGGGAGACTGGAAATCACACTCTGAGACAGGGGTTCGGAGCCCACATGCCTATCAGGAGAGGAAACCACACAAATGAGTGAAGAAGGGTAGGAGATAAGAAACACCCACTGGGTATCGGGGAAAACGCTAAGTCATTAAAGTCCCTGCTATGCAAACAGGAGACCCCAAATTCACATCCCTAGAATCCATGTAAAAACCCAAGCACAGTGGACAAAGGCTTGTACCGCTAGCACTGGGTGGTGGGGATAGAGGGAGGATGGTTGAAGCTCGGTGGACAGCCAGGCTAGCTGGTTCAGTGAAAGACCCTGCCTCAGAAAGTAAAGGAGAGTGGTTGAGGAGAGAAGGCTGACATTGACCACAGGCCTCCAGACACATATGCACGCATGCACACACACCCTCCTATGTACATGTGCACACACATTAACAAGTATATAGAACACACACACACACACACACACACACACACACACACACACGGCACAGCATGGGCTATCGGGACTGTGGCACGTTGGATCCCACATCACACCTCAATTTCAGTCAGTTATGGCTACGTCTGTATAAATGGCCAGTGTGGCTTGATCTTATGATCTTAAAAAAGCAAAAAAAAAAAATCAGGAGTTTAGGTAAATGGCCTCAATTATTAATTGTGTGCCACAGATCAAAACGTAGTTTGACCTATCTTAGTTACTGTTCCATTGCTGTGAAGAGACACCATGACCAAGGCAACTTATGAAGGAAAGCATTTAATGGGGGACTTCCTTGCAGTTTCAGGGGTTGTTCTATGGCCAGCAGGGGGCTGGCGGGCGGGCAGGTATGGAGCTGCAGCAGTAGCTGAGAGTTTGCACAAGATGGGGATGGAAAAGGAGAGCAAGCCTGGCTCTGGCATGGGGGTTTTGAAACTTCAAAGCCCAACCCCAAGTTGACAAATTTCCTTCATCAAGGTCAGACCTCCTCATCCTTCCTAAACAGTACACAAACTGGGACCAATGCATGAGCTTATAGGGAGCATCAAACTGGGACCAAACATTCAAATGCATGAGCCTATGGGGAGCATTATCACTCAAACCACCACAGAGCCTTACCAAAACAAGAACAAAAAACAAAATAAACAAACCAAAAAAATAACAAGAAAGGAAAGGAGGGAGGGAGGGTTTGTGAGAGTCGTCCCCTTTTCTTTGGTACATTTAGTTTTTGGGTGCTACTTGGGGAGTTCTCTGCCATCCTGGGTCCCTTTACTCCTTGGGATGAAAATATGTATTATTTTCCTGACAATGCTTCAAAGTTCCTGGTTTGTTTAAGGCTAGTCTTGATCGGAAGTTTGAGTCTATTATTAGTATTAGTCTAGTCTAGGATTAGCAAATGTGGTCGACTTTGCTTTTTGTTTCACTATAAATGACAAAGAGGGAGGGGCTCACAAAGCAAAGACTCCGGCTAGCTTGACTCTCTGATGAGTTCATGGTCTGTCATGGAAGCTAACCCAGAACTTGGTCTTCTCCATAACTGCACAGAATGTGGACTCTGCAAGGCCAAAGGCTCTCATGAACACAGGCTCACTGCCTTCAGCAACACTGGGGTTGGTAGCAGTGGGTACTTCAACGTGAGAACCTTGTTACCATGTACAGAAATCTATTCTATGCTCCGTAGCTCCATCACCAACTGCTTCTCACTATGTCGTGAGTCCGGTGAGCCATTTACCTTTTCTTTCTTAAGTTCTAAGCATTCAGTGGACTTTTTGATCTAAGGGTTTCTGCCCTTGACTTCTAGATATAGATTTATTATTTGCTTAGTAATCCTGCCATCTATTCCCTTTGAAATTCCTATTAGATGATAATCACATGCTGGAACACTAATTTTCATTTTAATTTTTCTACTCTTTATTTTCAGCTTGCAGTCTTTAATTTTATCATCCATTTTTTCTGCTGAATTATTCTTTTAGCACACTCAAACAGCTATTGTATGCTTTCTTAAACATACTCCTATATATGCAAAACATGCTAAATTAAATGTTAGATGTCTATATAATAAGATTTAAAGACACAACATATCAAATCGCACATATTTTCTCCATGTACATGCCAGGGATCCAATAAATCTGAACAAAAAAGGCTCATAGCACTGACGGTACCCTGAGAACAAACTGGCAACTTATGTAACTGTGGAAATGAATAGATTTGTGCAGATGCTAAGAGAAAATTCCCCAGAATTTTTGCACATAGAACATGATGTATAAACTATTACATAGTACAGTGCATCAATATTATAAATCATATTAAACACAGAAAAAGCTATTGCTATGTAATAGTGCACAGTTAGATAGTCTATCTCATTGGTATGCGTAGGTGATGAATGGATAGGTAAATGATTGATAGATGATGAATAAGTACATGGGAAGACAGACAGACAGACGGATAATTAAGATGAAAGAAAACATACAATCCTCTAGCCTGGTACCGGTACCTCTACCATACTATCTATCAGAGAATACACCATTTGGGGTACTTGCAGCTTTTACATATTTTGACCAATCAAGAGAGTGAAAGGAAAAGATTATTGAGCTAGTTTTTCCTCAGCTCTTTAGATTTACAACTCAGGGTTGTAAGGTTGACACGTTTTTTGGATCTGCTAGCTGCTAGGACAGAGCCCCACTTAGTGGGAACAGCACCCTGCTCCTCTGATGAATTACCCTTTTCTTTCTTGGTCACTGATGTTCTCACTATGGGAGCAGACGACATGAGAATTACAGTTCTTCTGAGACCCTTTATTTGGAGTTGTGTGGCTTGGTTTAGCTTGGGGAATATGGGCGTGGATGTTTTTATGAGAAAGCCTGAACTATGACTGTGACCTTCGTGTCTCTTTGCAAATGAATTGAGTCACCACCGAATTCACTTTCTCAGTGATGGAGAATGACATATATGATAGAAATGTATCTAGATGATTATCACATTAATAGAGATTAACACATGATTAGAGCTTCTTACTTTTATTTTATCAAGGAAAGCATATGTATTAGATCATGGAAGAAAGACAAAAAATTGTTTATATTTCAATGTTAATAGTACGAGGAGCAAACATTTTAATGCACCAAGTTCATGCATAATTGATATGCATAAAGGAGCCTAGAATAAATATTTACACTGATAATTGTGTTTAATGAAAAATGTAAAATGTAAATTATAAAATATGATTGGAAAGAAAACCTTAAACTATAAACAGATGTTTCCTTCATAAACGCCCCAGTACAGTTTCTCAAAATCATACACTATAAAGTATATTTTAACTAAAGATGTTCCTTAACCAAATATACTCTTAATTTTTTAAAAGTTGTTTATTCATAAGCTTTGAGTATATAAATATGGAAGAACGAGAAAGTTTTAAATGGCTCCTAACAGTCAGACTAAAGTAGATTTTTTTGGATATTGCACATTTAGAAGTGACGAGAAGTCCCTTCTGAATAACTCCATTGATGACTGGTGTTTACATTGGCTTTTACGTCCTGGCTTCTGTTCTTTCAAAATGATGGGGACAAATAGGTCAAGAAACATTATATTGAGAAAGTAATTTTATTATTTGGGCTATTTGCTTATCTAGGTTCAATACAGATAAGCCCTAAAAATGGTGTTTTCAAGAAAAAAATAAATGAAAGATTTTAAAAATGCATTTTTTTTTTGTATTCCAAAAAGTTTCATGGAACATGCTGCCCTGGAGTAGGAGGCACATGCCATGTGGCTAAGGTACCAATATGATGCTTGGATTCCTTCGTACAAATTGGAAATGATTTTCTGAACTCTTGGTAAAGTTTGTTTTTCAGAAAAAACACATTGCAGACGTGTGAATATATGCATGTCAATAATCCCTGAGTACAGATGCTTCAAGAAGCCTTGCAGGAGTGCTGCGTTTCACGGTTTGTGGCAGCTTGATTCAAATATCACATGAATGTCAAGCTGGTTTTCTCCGCTCTGGCTCCAGCCTGCATTCCATCCCTGTTGGGATTCCAAACAGATGGTCCTGCCTGCTCTGTCTGGTGGTGGCAAACAAGGAAACAAAAACAAAAGCTCTCTTTTTAAACACATGGGTGAGGTTTGTCAGATCAGTTCCTAGCTTACCTCCCGGATGAATTCGCAGGTTTAGTTGCAGCATGAAATAACATTTCCCGACGGGGAGGAAAGGCAAGCAGCAGTTTCTTGAAGTATCAGAGTCGGAACTAGACAGCACACACAAAGCCTCCTAAGTGGAGAGGGAGAATGCGTTCATGGAGTCCTATGACTGACCAGGTCCGGCTGGGCTCCTGGGGATGTGTTCCGGACTGTGACAACCACACCAGAGACTCTCAAACGTGTAAGGAAACACACCACACACAGGCGCGTCTGGCCGCTCCTGGGGCTCGAGTCTACTTGAGGAGAATGGTCCTTGTTCGGAGTCCATTGCACCTTCCTACTGCTCACGATCCCATGTGATGCTTACAAGGTGCTGAAACAAACATGTCTATACGACCATTCTTCTCAAGTTAATTTGCTGACACTGACCTGCACAGATTCTCCAAGCATCAGACTATTAAGAGGGCATATGTGCAGGTTGGTGAGATGGACCAGCAGTTAAAAACATTTGCTTATCTTGCAGAGAACCCAGGTTTAGGTCACACCACCCATGTGGTGGCTCACGATTACTAGTAGTTCCAGCCCCAGGGGATCCCATACTCTTATGAACATCTCAGGCACTAATCACACATGTGGTATATCTATGTAGATGCAGGAAGACACTCACACATAGTATAAGTAAGAAAAATTTTTTTAAGAAAGCACATTTGTACTTGGGGTCTAAAGTCCGTGTTCTGTGCTACAAGATACAAATTTCAAGTTGTGTAATTTCAAACCAAAATACAACAACACTGTTTAAAATGCTCAAGAAAAATCTTCAGATGGGAAGTGGACTCCTCAGGCAGATCTTTCATTTTGTGTCTCCTGCCAGAACCCTACAGCCCATCATGAGGTGTAGGCTGGAGGGGATTATGAATGGCAATTGGAAAAGACGATAACTTTTATTTCCATATGGACCAAGTGTAGATCTTAGCTATGTGACTATATATCCTAGAGATATATCCCTTATATTGTGACTTATCCCTTCCTTCCGTCTTCCTTACACAGCCAAGGCACCAGGGTGACCCCGAGGAGGATGCTAACTAACGTGTGTTATACTAATAAATAGTTGAGTTTAGCATATAAGGTTTCTCACATGATGTAATGGCTTGTTGTGGCCAAGTCTATTTCCTATCAGGTCACTTGGAGGAATATAGATCCATGGCTGGGTTCAAATGGAAGTTCTAAACACTGGGAGGAAAAATCGGAGTTCCTCAACCTCCAAGCATCCTGGATAAGAAACTCATTCTTGGAGACCAGGAGCAACAGGATGGAGTTGGACAGCAGACATGAGTGGTAACGTTCACAGAAGGAGCCAGAGAACTCATACTTCCTGTGATGATCTCTACCTGTCCCCAGATTCAGGAAATTAGAATTGGAGCCTTTGACAATCATTATGAAATGGTAATAAGCATTTTGTTTCATGTTTACATTTTAGTGCCTATTGTTAATGTACTTCTTGACAAGATTTAGGACATGCATAATTTGTCCTCATGGATGATGAATATTTTGGCGGCCTAGACTGTCTGCCTTTGGACTATGACTATAGGTGCTCTGTATTACAGATGATGCCCTTGGAAAAGGGGCAGAGTGGAACAAGATGGGCAGATGCATCAACTATGATTGTAACCCCAGAGGCAGATTTCATGCTATTTTTCAAAATTATGCCAATAGTCGGCCACCTATTTAGAACCTCCTTTCTGTTCTCCTTTCCTTGCTGTTTTACTTATAAAAAGTGAATAGTGGATCTCAAGCTGGGGCTCCTGCTCTGCCATGCTCTGAAAGACTTTGCTGGATCTGGTGAGGGCAAGATGTAGGCGGGCAGGGAAGCCCTTTGCCTTTTGCTTCGTTAGCCCTTCTCCTCTGGCTCTCCTCCGAGCATCCTTGAGCTGTGCTTGGCCCGCAGAGCTCGCTTTGATCCCCATGTCACACTCGGGGCAGCATCTATTAGTTTTCAAAAACACGAAGACAGTGTCCTTCAACTTGAGTTTCTGTGGCTCTTTTCCTCAACCAAATTAAATTGGTCTAATTGTCAATTTCCTTGGTGTCTCTTTCAAAGTCACAAAAAAAAAAAGAAAATTGAAGCCCCACGGGAGAGTCAAACCCATGACCTTGGGCTCACTCACACAACTGTCTAAACTGCTAAGCAAATAAACCACATTTAGATCTAATACAAACACCTTGTCCTTACATGCCCCAGCCCCCATTGCAGGAGCAGAAAATTATACTGGGGTGTTTAAAGATTGGAGGGAAAGGAAGGAAACCTTAAGCCAAGCAAATTGAAAATAAATATTATTTTTCTCTAAACCTGCAGCAGTGTGAAAAATATCTCCCTCCAAGAAAGAAACTCAGCTGTTCGCTCTCAGTGTGCCAAAATGTTAGCCGCGACAGCTCCTACTCTCGTCCTGAGAGGAACTGAGTTGGCGCTTTCTTCTCAGATTGTAAGCTCAGCATTGTTTTGAATCTTTTCTAGGCTTTCTGCATTCTAGAGTCCAAAAGCATTTAAGTTTCCAGCTCAAAAAGCACATAGAAACAGTCAACTGAAAAAAAAAATATTTTGGCAACTCTGTCTTTCTAATAAAAATAGTATGAGAAATCTTAATTGGGTAATTAAAATACTTTGTGGTGTTTTTTGAGAAACATTCCTAAATGATATTGTAAAATGATTAAAATGATGACTATAGTGTTTGGATCCAGAATTGCTTTTCTTGTCACAATATTATATACAAGTAAGTTTCCCGGTCCTGGGTGAGGCAGGAAACCTAGAGAAAGTATACATAAATATCCTAATCAAGTGGCATAAGTCACTCAAGGTCAGTGTGGCTCTTGGCTCTTTCAAAAGCATTTGGAAGGAGGAAAGATACAAATCTTGAGTGGGCTGTCAGCTAAACGCCTTCTGTGCACGGAGTGCCCTTGGTTTTGCTATGGTTTATTTTTCTTATCAATGAAGGCTGGGTACAAGGTTTTTGGTGCATTCCCTTTGAGTACCTAATGAGGAAAATAACCTCAGCCTTCTCTGAAAATACGCTTCACCAATTTTTAGACTGGTGTAGGAAGATCCTGGTCTAGCACCATCCCCGTGGGCGTCTGTGTTTGAGACCATCCATGAGTCAATGAGACATTCTCTGTCTTGGTGTCACTGAGCGCCGTGAACGGTGAAGCAGGAGCGCTTCCTCGGGAGCTGTGTCTTAGTTAGGGCTTCTGTTGTTGTGAAGAGGCACCATGACCATGGAAACCTTATAAAAGAAAACATTTCATTGGGGTGACTTATATCTTCAGTGTTTAGTCCATTATCATCATGGTGCCACCTGGCAGCACACAGGCAGATACGGTGCTGGAGCTGGAGTTCTACATCTTGATAGGAAGGAAGGCAAAAGGAAGTGTTTGAGACATGGAAGCTTTCTTGAGCAAGTATGAGACCTTAAAGCCCACCTCCACAGTGAGACACCTCCTCCAGCAAGACCATAGCTACTCCAACACAGCCACACCACAATGCCTCTCCCTTTAGGGGCCATTTTCTTTCAAACCCAAACAGGTAGTGACCTCAAGGCCCTGGAGATCTCTGACATCCCCCTGCTCAGACATACTAGTAAATTTCTCCAGACAGCCCACATATGCCAGTGTTCCCCTTACACTTGGGTTTCTTTAAGTCTTGTTGATTCTTGGTGCATTTCACATCATGCCTTCCAATCCCAATTATCTCTCTGCTCCCTCTGCCCTTGCAAACTGCCCCCCCAAAACAAAACCAAATTTAAAATTAAAGCAAAAAACAAAACAAAACTGGAGTGAAAGAGAGAGATCGAGAGGAACAGAAGAATCTTGTCGTGGAAAGGATAATGAGCCCGGTTGAGTCACAGTGTGCCCTTTAGTCATCTTTATTTGCAAGTTGCCATGGCCATTGATCTGACTGGAGGCCTCTGGGCCCTCACTGGGCTCCTCTTGGATATCATGTTGTTGTCCTGTGTCTTGAAGATTCTGCTTCTGGATCTATAGGTTTGTCCTCTCCACGTGCTCCAATCCAAAATTCATAGATGATGTGGATGTTGTGGTGGACCAGAGTCCTCATTCTGGGCCTAGGCAGTGGTTGAGTTGGTCAGCCTGCCAGCTCATTTTTATTGTTAGTGGTAGGTTTATTATTGTTCCAGTACTTGTTTTGAGACAGAGTCTCTCTAAGAGATCCACTTGCTTCTGCTCTCCAAGCGCTGGGATTAAAGGCGTGTATCGCCATCCGAAGCCTTGCGTTTGTTTTGAAAGTTCAAGAACTCGTTACTTGGATGTCTTTTGAGGTTCAAGAGAAGATGAAACACAGCTACTTGTTATTTGGGAAAATGACACTTCATAGTCATTTCTGTCAAATTATAGTTGCAAAGAAAAATGTTGTCACCCGAAGACAAGTCGAAATGATCTGAGGTATGCTTGTGTGTGTGTGTGTGTGTGTGTGTGTGTGTATGTGTATGTGTGTGTGTGAGTGTGTGTGTGAGTGTGTGTGTATGTGTGTGTGTGTATGTGTGTGTATGTGTGTGTATGTGTGTGTATGTGTGTGTATGTGTGTTTGTGTATGTGTGTGTATGTGTGTGTGTATGTGTATGTGTGTGTGTGTGTGTGTTTCAGTGTCAGTATGTGCATCTATCCAGACGCACACTGAAAATCTGATTTTGAACCTTCACACTGAACTAAATGATGAACATCTGCTTGCATCACTAAAAAGAGCGACCACGTAATATCCCATAGTGTGATTTTTCTTGTATATTGACCCAGATGAACTTACTACTATTTAATCACTATCAACCAATGGAAACTGGCCCTTTGATATGACTGAACCTAGTAAAACATATTTGAAATCTGTGTGCTAGCACTACTAGACAGTGTTCTTTCCATTTCAGGCTGTTACACAGCCTAGAATGCAAAAAGTCATGATAAAAGTAGCAAAATCTGAAATATCTGCAAACAAATGATTCCATGGGACAGACATTGAGAAAAAAAGATTGGAATTCTAATCCTTAGGAAATAATCATGCATCGGAGACTTAGCAACACCTGATGCGGCCTGAATGTGGCTCCGCAAAACCTATAGCTGAAACCTAGCTACCCAAGTGGTCATATTCAGAGACGAGACCTTTGGAGGGTAACTCAGTGTCTTTATAAATGCGGCAGATTCTTCGATAAGGACTCTGGGACTAAGTTGTGCCTCACTGTCCTACCCTTGTCCTGCTCTGACCTGTGCTCCTGTCTGGAATAGGCAACAACAAGACACCCACATAGAGGCAGATCCTGTGCTCCCACCAGACCCTGCATCTACCAGGTCCTTAAGCTTCGACTTTTCAGCCTCCAGAATCATAACAAATGAATTCCTGCTGTTTATAAATGCTCAAGCTTTGGTATTTTGCTATAGAAGCAGAAATGGACTGAGATACTCCCTAGCGAAGGACACAAAACAGAGAGACCAGAGATGAGACCGTTTACCAGCCACAAGCCTGAGTTACTGTGGATGACAGAGAAGCCAGGGAGACAGTGGAGAGGGGTAAGGATAGGAACATGTCGCCCAGTTGAGAGTGGGGTTGTATTGCTGCTGTGATAATAAAATTCCCAGAGTTCTTCTCTTACCCATCTCTAAACGTTTCAACCTGACGACTTCCCATCTTTTTTCCAGCTCCTATATCCAGTACGTATTTCATTTGAATCCAGACCAACAGAGAGGAGTTAAAATGGAGGTGAGTAGAGTTAGGTAAGAGGGTAGTGCTGTCCCACTATGGGGAAGTGGGTGGAAGAGAAGGAGCCAGATCACCTGGAGATCTATGTCGATGGGAGGTAATGACATCCAAAGCCTCCCATGGGTCTTCAGTGGGAGAGAAGAGAATCCCGTCTCTTGTGCGTTGGCCACTCCTCAAACAAGAGCACCAAGCAGGGATAGGCAGTTCTGCACGTAACTGCCTCAGCCCAGCCCATGTTGCTCCACTGCAGGCCTAGCAGGGCCCGGAAGTTCAGAGAGACCAAGGCCCACCAGGGAAGCACTCCTTTTTTTGAACACCACTCTGTGAGTATTTTGATTGTTTCTTTTTAATTTCCTAAAAATCGCTTCTGCCATTAGTAGTGACCACATAATTAAAGAAGAAAGGGGCAGCCAGGAGGGTTTGTGTATTTCTCAACTTGTTTATTTTGAAAGTTAGGGATGAATCAGGGTCTCTAAAGTAGAAAGAGATGGTGCAAATTTTTCATAACTATTGTGGAAAGAAACTGGCTAAAAAGCCAAGGAAAAGAAATCCAGCATTACCGGCAATTTTTTTTTTTTGCTATATGAAACTTATGAAAAAATATGTTTTACAAATAAATATGCATCTGCCCTGAGATGATACCTTAAGAAACTTATGTCTAGCCACACAGATTATCACTGGGTTTTCTAGGGACAGAGAAAAAGAAATAAACCCCTCGAACCCGCTTAGGAACACTGAGTGTACCTGAGGCCAGGCAGTAGTCGTCAGGGATAATGACGGGAGCAGCAGCTTTCTTCAGGAGGCAAAGGCCCACCCACTTTTCTCTTAAATGCAAGTGAAAACCTGGTGTTAAAAATGGATAGGAACTGAATTTTTTAGCCCACCCACTGCTCTTTGAAATAAGTAGCAAAGACAGCTTCTCTGTTGAAGCGGGTCTAATGAATGCAAGGCACCAAACATGTAATTGGAAATTTGTTGTCTTGGAAAGATCCCTCTCTGTAGAAGCTCAGGAGTGTCCACCGGTGTTAAGTTGGTGTCAAATAAACAGCCAAGCCAAATAGTGGTTGCTTACTGCTTGGTTTTCAGGTGGCTGGGGCCATGAAACCACTTTTCAGAGACGTTCAAGCCCTTCCAGGGAGAAGAGAAGGAAGTAGGATGGGCAGAAGGGGAGGTTCTGGGTCCCAGAACGGACTTCATAGAAAGCCAGAACATATATTACGCTTGGAGCAGAGACATTTTACAGCTTTTGAATCTAATAAGAAAAATACATATTTCTTAAGCACACATCAATACCAAAATGACTTCCAACAACAATAATAATGGGTAGTATTTATTAAGTACTTGAGTCTCTGGCCCATAGCACATAACCTGAGGCAGAGCCAGCAATCAACCCTGCAGAGTCTGCCTTCAACACCTCTCCAGCACTACCTCTTTCCCATCATGTATTAAACTGGAATGGAAGGGCTTGCTTTCCTCATTTGGGATTTAGGTTTTGAGACACAGTGGTAACTGTTTCTCTAGCCCCTTTCTTCTAGAAGTCAGCAAGAATAAGGGGATCTAGGGTGAACACTGCTAAGAGACATTGCTCCCGAGAAAGAAGCAATCTGGAAGTTTCCAATTCCATTGAGTTGTGCTTAGTGTTGCTGTGTTTTTATATGGTGGATAATTAAAGGAAAACAGTTGGATGTATTTTAGGATGTGTGGTTTAGTGGGCGTTCCTAAAGGAAGTCAAGAAACAGACATGAGATGTTCCCTGTGGCAAGAAGCATCTGGCCATTCACAGATGCTCGCCGAGTCTCCATGTCTCAGGCATCCTCCTCGTATCCACCAAATGAAGTATGCTTCTCATTTGTGGCTCAGTTACCCTTCAGGCTGCAAAGAGAGGCTGGAAAAAAAATCACACAAGTGGCCTTTCCTCTCTTTTCTCTTCCTTCAACTCCAAGAGAAGCTCCTTGGCATTGAAGAAATCCTTATAGCAGAAATCAATGCAATGCCACGTGCATAGAACATTCCTATGTCTGTGAGAATGCAAAGATGGACCCTCCAAGCTTATCCACCCTGTCTGGTTTTGGGAGCCGACTCATATGACCTGCTATAGCTGCTATCCACAGTTCTTTCTGTCTACAGCTGCTCATTGAGCTCTGGTGACAACTCCATCCTGGAGGACAATCCCTGGAGGAGTTGCTTGAGACTAAGGTAAGATACTCTGCACCATCAAGGGTCTTGTGACTTCCCTGCGCTCCATTTGTAAGTTGAGGCATCACTGTTTTCATCCATCTCTCCAGTCATTCATTTACCAGAGTGCCATCGGCTTTTAGCAAATACCATGATTGAGTTGGTCTTCGGATATTAAAAATGGAAAAACTACATATGCAAAGGAAACTAAATCAATGCCCTCTTCTCCCATGTTCCTTGAGGCAACCTGAATCATAGCTAAGACATGGAAAGTATCTAAGTGCCAACTCACGGATAAATAGACAAACACTTGATGTGGGATGTCCTTCTGTACATGTGTTGCTTTTACTGGCTAATGAAAAAAGCTGTTTTGACCAATGGTTTAGCAGAGTAAAGTCAGGTGGAAATTCCAAACAAAGATACAGAGAGAGAGTAGGCAGAGTCAAAGAGATGTCATGTAGCTGCCGAAGGAGAAAGATGCTGGAAACTTACCAGTAGGCCATAGCCTCTTGGTCATTCACAGATTAATAGCAATGGATTAATTTAAGATGTAAGAGCTAGCTAGAAATATGCCTAAACTACTGGTCAAGGAGTGCTGTAATTAATATTGTTATTGTGTGATTATTTGGGTCTGGACAGCTGAGAATGAAAGAGCAGTGTCCGTTTACAAACGTATTGTGGTATATTTATTTACACAATGAAATATTTTTAGTCTTTTGAAGAAAGAAGAGACTGTCATTTGAAGCAATGTAGAGTAACTTGGAGGAGATCATACTCAGCTCCATAAGGCACAGAAGGAAATATAATTCATGATCTTACCTGTCTGTGGAATTTTAAAAGAAAAAGAAATTATACATAGACACACAACTGTAACACCATTACACTGATTGCAGGGGCTATGGAGGAGGAGGAAGTGGGGGAAATAAGCCAAGGGTACAAGGATTCAAAGACAAAGGTTGGACATACCCAGACATCAGTGTACAATGTGAGGACCAGAGATAATCGTATTATGTACTACAAATTAAATGATAAAAAAAAAACATGGTGATCCTACTTCAAAAACTGAACGATAGAAAGGATAATTTCTTTGAATGCAATAATCATTTCACTACATATATCCAAGCGTCAGGCTGTACATCTTCAATCAATACGATTTTTTAATTTTTATTTCATGTTAACTTTATGGGTGTTTTGCCTACAAGCATGTCTGTGAACCGTTTGTGCACCTGGTAGCTGCAGAGCCAGAAGAGGACATTGGCTCTCTTGGAACTGGAATTGGAGATGATAGTGAGCTACCGTGCAGGTGCTGGGATTGGGCTCTGCTGCTTTGCAGGGGCCGTCATTGGTTTTCACCACTGAGTCATCACTCCAGCCTGGGAAAGAATTATTAAACAAGGACTTTAACCAAGAAGAGTCCTGTGCAGGTCCACCCCACACCTTGTTCAAATCCTCCTTTCACCCATCATCCACACACTCGGTCCTTCACAACACCATCCTTGCTTCCCATCCCTGTTTCTGAGGCTCCTAATTTCTATTTAAAGCCCCTACTTTCCACCCTGTCCTCTCTTCTTCTTCTTCTTCTTCTTCTTCTTCTTCTTCTTCTTCTTCTTCTTCTTCTTCTTCTTCTTCTTCTTCTTCTTCTTCTTCTTCCTCTTCCTCTTCCTCTTCCTCTTCCTCTTCCTCTTCCTCTTCCTCTTCCTCTTCTTCTTCTTCTTCTTCTTCTTCTTCCTCTCCATTATGAACTTTTTATTGAAAAAAAATGTCATACAATATATTTTCATCCTGTTTTTTTTCCTCCAAGGTTCTCCCTATCAATCCAATTTTTTTCTTTCTCTCTCTTTTTAAAAACAAAAAACAAAAATAGCAAAAGTAACAATAACACACAAAACCACAAAAAAATTAAAATAAGCAAGCAAAAGTTCACCCTGACCTCTTACTTTACAGACTGTTATCTCTGTGGGTTTCATACCTCCACCAAATCCAGAGTTTTCTTAAAGGTACTTGATTCTGTCCTTTCTCCCCACCAAATCATGATGAGTCTCCTTCTCATGTTTCAATGACTTTCTACTTTTCCTATGAGGATTTCACACACACACACACACAAAAATCAAGTCGTGTTTCTATAAAATATGACTTTTTTCACACAACTAACCTCAACATAGTCAAATAGTTTTCTCAAACAATGTTCAATGTGCCCAGATGTTTTAAGTTAGTACTCTTTATTGAATCTTAACCATATGATCAATGGTTCATGCAATGTTTACAAACCCATATTCACAGTTAGCCATCCTTGAGGTGGGTACAGCTGCTTTGCAAGGTACAGTCATTGGAAACGCTTGCTCACAGTCTGTTTCCCAAACTTCTAGTCAGGGAGAGAAAACACATGATTGTGACCTCTCTCTCTCTCTCTCTCTCTCTCTCTCTCTCTCTCTCTCTCTCTTCTCTCTCTTCTCTTCTCTTCTCTTCTCTCTCTCCCTCTCTCTTTCTCTCTCTCTCTCTCTCATTTTATCTCCTCCCCTTCTCTCCCCCATCCCTTCTGCCCTCTCCTCTCCTCTTTCTCAGTTCATTCTCTCTTACTAAGATTCCCTGAAAGTTTGTCTCACCAGATTCTGTTCTGAAACCTGTTTTTCAAACGCTCTTTCTACATTTGAGTCAGTGAGGAATGTGTAATAACAGGAAAGAGAAATATACACACTTTCTGGGCTTGGCATGGCCCTGGATTATGTGGCCTTGGAAGGTATGTCTGGGAGTATCATATGGCCATTACCCAACCTGGACACAGAGGAGCTCTGTATGGCATACCTCTCTGTCCAATCCGAAGAAACAGACATTCAGTTAAGTTGGCCCACACTGACTCTTTCAAGCGAGTTCATAAAATGTTTTTTTTTCCCAACTGAAAATTATGTATTTTTTCCAAATGAAAGAATTCAATCACTCCTTTCTCCTCAGCCCCAACCCTGAATCATCTTTTGCTTCGTCATCCTCGAATGGAAGGTAACAACACAATTTCATTAATTCTCATGAGTACTTGGTACGTTCACCTTTCAATGTAGTCTCCTTTTGCACAGTCTCCATTAACTGGCTATTTAGGAATTCTATAAAGCCCTACAAAGAAGGGACTGTTCTTATGTCTGTTTCAGGTGTGATGAGCCGTCCTGTGGATGAATGTCCTCCAGCTTCTGACACCCTGACATGGTTGCTCACCTGTAACGTAACAGCAATAGCAAACCAGTCTCACCAGAACATCGTGAAGATTGAATGGTTTAACAGCAGGAGAAAGCAATGCATCCACCATAAGAACCATGTAGACAGCAGGTCTGTTACCAAGGCAACCTCGAGTAGGAGGGGGATAAGCAGATTATTGGGTTCTTAAGGGATGCAAGTTCAGCACAGCTGCTTCCCCGGGAAGCAGATACTTATGCTGAGTTCCTCCTTTTTAAGAAGTTCCTTGATAAACACATTCCTCTCCCATCTCAGGTTGTGTGTATGTCATTCCTGCTGCCTGCCCAAGCAATGCAAACGAACAGCAACCTTAGCCTTCTCTGCCCATCTCTTACCTACCCTGGAAGGAATGAATTCAAGGGTGGCCTCCTCCTGTGGGCCTGTCTGGGTGTTTCCACTGAAGCTTCTTCATCCTGCGGCTTAAGTGGGAACTTTCTCCAGCCATGAGCAGATGAGATCCATGCCTGTGCTTTGCCTGACTCTCTGGAGCCTCCTTGATAAATTAATTGCCTTTGCTTTGACACTCAGCTGCATCTGTAACAGTGCCTGATAAAAAGGAAGAATTTAGTAACTTGTAATAAATTGTGAGTGGAGGATAGGAAAAAAAAAAGGCCCTAGTTTCCATGGCCAGAACTGTAAAATTCCCTTACTAGGACTCTTAATAGTTAATTTTCTAAGATTATTGTTCAGAAATGTGTGTTCTTGTAAACTCTGGGGAAATGTCATGCTGTGAGGGACTACTTATCTATGGTATTGTATTTTTTCCCATTTTCTTCCTGTGTCTCCCCTATAACTTACTGAGTCTCAAGATGGGCACAGACTGACTCCACCTCCTACCACTAGGGGCTCTGTGCACTAGGGTCTCTGTGCACTAGGGGCTCTGTGCACTAGGGTCTCTGTGCACTAGGGGCTCTGTGCACTAGGGTCTCTGTGCACTAGGGTCTCTGTGCACTAGGGGCTCTGTGCACTAGGGTCTCTGTGCGTGTTCTCCCAAAGAGAACAACAGGGGAGCAAGAAGCAGAGCATAGACATCGTCAGGGGTCTGTAAACATCCCAATGATCCCTGAAGAAAAGATATTTAAGAAGTAACTTTGAACTTTAGCGTCCAACAGCTTTTTAATGTTCCAGACAATGAAAAAATAAAAGCTTCGATTCTATAAAAGCAGAAATACCTTTCTAGGCTTTATTTCATATCAGAAGGCAATAATGTTTGTAAATTTCTCTGTGAAGTTTGACTGTAATAAAACTCAGTTATAAAATATTTTATAGGCAGCAGACTTCAAAACTCGAGGCTTTGACTCTGTTGAACAAGACCTTTGCAGCATGCTGCAGCAACTACAAGAAGAAACACACACACACACACACACACACACACACACACACACACACACACACTATAAATACCTCTCACACAGCCATCAATGGTGTTCTCGTCCTTACTACAGATCAGTCAGAGAAAAACTGACAACTCAAAGCACTTCACCGAAAAGTTCATTTGGCAGAAATCTCCTGCAACACCCCAAAGAACATTCAAATGTTGTTCCTTGTTTGCCTACATCATTCAGCAGGCAAAGGGATGGAGCTAGAAAACATCATATTGAGTAAAGTAACCCAGACCCAGAAAGACAAATATCACATGTACTCACTCATAAGTGGCTTTTAGACATAAAGCAAAGAAAACCAGCCTACAATTCACAATCCCAGAGAACCTAGACAACAAAGAGGACTCTAAGAGAGACATACATGGATCTAATCTACATGGAAAGTAGAAAAAAGACAAGATCTCCTGAGTAAATTTGGAGCATGGGGATCATGGGAGAGGGTTGAAGGGGAGGGGAAGGAAGAGAGGGGGGCCAGAGAAAAATATATGGCTCAATAAAAACAATAAAAAAAATGAAAAAATAGTTTCTCAGTTGTGCTGCATCGCTATCCAATGATGTTTTCCCTCACTTTTATAATCTCTTACTATAGTCATTTATTCTCTCGGTCTCTTTACTAGAATATAGACCTCAGAAAATTGGAGACTTTCCCCCCTACTTACTACTATATCATATATAGGGGGCTAGAATAATTCCTAACACCTTATTGATGACTAAAATGCTCATTGATTTGAGCAGAAATAAATGAAATAATTGACGGTGAACCCGCAGACAGTGTAAAGGAAGGCTAAGGAGCACACATTATAATAAGCCTATTTCCAAAAGTGACACACAGCCAGACGTGTGCACTGTCTATTCGTGTCTTCTCTGCCTGTGGCACTCCAGACAGTGCCAGTGTCGCCAGCTCTCTGGAACCGCCACAGACTTCCGACAACAGAGTTGATCCCACTTCATCTGTGCCAGAACTATATTCTATACAGTCTTGCCATGAATATTCTTTTATTCTTTGAAGGTAGCTCCCTACAGATGCCTGCCTGTTTACCTTCCAGGTAACCAATGCGCCTCCTGTACAGTAGTAACAAACACACACTGATTGGACACTGACGGCTTATGGCACCTCCCTTACACAAACAAGCCAATCACACAAGGGTGACAAACCTTGTTCAGGTCACATTTTAACAAATGTATGTTAGCTGATTGTTCAAAACCGGACTTTTGTTAGCAATGTCTGGCTTAAACTGTATCTACAAACTCAGCATCTTGCTGTCTGTATCTGACCCTTGGTAAGAGCATGGTCAAGGAGGAAGAGGCCTCCCCTCCCCTTTTAAGGAATTCTATCAGGAACTGCTACTTTAGAGGTGAACCTGAGAAACTTGACCTCCAGTAGAGAAAAGTGGGTACTGAACGACCCATCTAATAATTCCTTATGAGTAAGGAAGCATAACAAAACATCCAAGAACGCCAGGACCACAACAGAAAGTCAAGGTAGAAGGCACTGCCAAGGTGCCTTCTCCAGGACCACCCTCCCTGTATGGGCATCAAGCATATGTGTGGTCCCACTACAATTCTGGAATTGGCCCATACCATGTGTAGAGGAGGCTCAGGAGAATCATTGCCAAGCAATGGAAACTAGTGGTTTAATCCACTGCCAAGACATATTCTGCTTGGTGTGATATTGCATCTTACAAACAAGAAAGTACCGAGAGAAAGGGGTTCTTTCATTTGGCATATTTGAAAGTTGAAGGACCAAAAGTAACTTAAGATGCTGACATCTTATTTTTTCTCCATGGCCTCTACACACATGGTTTTCATCACATGCTGCCCCTGCCCTTGTCCGGTCTTCACTAACACCACTGCACCCTATCAATAAAGTGCTAATGATCTACAAATCTCAAATCAAAGATTACGTATTTTTTTTAAAAAAAAGAGTCAGTCCTTCCTTCCTCTACCCTCCCTCCTTTTCCCACCCACAGGCTCCCAATTGTGTCATGCGATCTCGTCTGTTTCCAGTTTCCAGGTGGCTCTGGATATGTTTTTCTTTGGGTTCACCTTATTACTCAGCTTCTCTAGGATCGACAGAGATGAGAGCAAGGAAAGAGATATCTTGATTGGGGGAGCTATTATAGGGTAAGCAGAAACCTGGCTCTAGAGAAATTCCCAGGAATCCATGAGGATGACTCCGCCTAAGACCCTAAGTAAAAGAGGAGAGGGGACCTGATCTTGACTTGCCCTGTAATCAGAACGATGATTATCTTAAACATCACCATAGAACCTTCATCCAGCAACTGATGGAAACAGAGGCATAGACCTGCATCAGAGCACTGGACTGAGCTGCCAAAGTCCAGTTGAAGAGTGAGAGGAGTGAGAATATGAACAAAGGGGTCAAGACCATGATGGGGACACCCCACCCACTGAAACAGTTTACCTGAGCTAATGGGAGCTCACCAACTCCAGCTGAACTGGGAAGGAAGAAACATAGGACCAAACTAGTCCCTCTGAATGTGAGTGACAGTTGCATGCCTGGGGCAGACTGAGGGGCCCCTGGCAGTGGCACCAGGATTTATCCCTTCTGCATGTACTGGTTTTTTGGGATTCTATTCTCTTTGGACAGATACCTTGCTCAGCACAGATATAGTAGGGAGGGCTTTGGATCTTCCACAAGGCAATGTGCCTTACCCATTCTGAGGATTAGAATGGGGTGGGGTAGGAGGGTGTGTGGAGGGAATGGAAGGAGGGGAGGGAGTGGGAACTTGGATTTTAAAAAAAAATCTAATAAATTTAAAAAAAAAAGAATCAAGAAGTGAAATCCTAACTGCCCTACCACTTACCACGATTACAAACATGATGTCAGCAGGAAAACACAGTCTTCAAGGTTTCTGCCTGGGGAACCACACTGGACACAGAGCCTCTCCCCACATCCGTAAATAAAGAAAGCAGTGCTTGATTTCATTCTCTTTACACCCCAGTGATCAGTTGTCCTCTGGATTTTGGCCAGTTGCAGTTTTCTGTTCACACCTATAATCCCAGCACCCAGGAGACTGAGAGGGAAAGGTTGCCATAATTTTAAAACTGGTTTGGGCTTCATAAAGAGATCCAGGCCAGCCTAGAATACAATATGAAGTTCTGTCTCAAAAACAAACAAAAGATGTAATGCATTCGCTTGCAAATATTCAACAAGACATTTAAAGAGTCTCCCTCATTCTTTCAACAATGCTTTAATCTCCCCAAAAGCATCCCCTTTGGGTTGATATATACATATACTGTTTCTCTTACCCATTTCTGGAGGGATGGCTCACTGCATACTTGCCTTCAATAGTCCATACTCCTGCTGCTGGGATGTTCAACAGAGATGGTGTTCATACATGCAACAACACTAATCTTAGAAGGAGGGAAAGGAAACTGTTTGCAAAGTTGTCCTACTTCCAACTGTTTCCTCAGAAAAAGAAAAATAGTAAAACTGACCAGTGGGGGACAGGGTGGGGGAACACAAGTAAGAACCAAGCATCCTGCCGCATTGCTGTCTCCCGTGTTTTATAATCCCAAGAATTAACTAGAGGTCAATTCAATTTGTGCATGCTTTCAGGTGAAGAAAGAAATAATGCTCCCCCTATCTTTCAAGCTATTTACTTTCATGTCCCCTGGAACTTTTAAAACAGTATGGCTTGAAAATCTAGTCTGTACATTAGTTTGGCTTCAGGGTCATAAAGAATTCATAAATTGCTCTCTCTCCAATCCCTCTAGCTACTGGCAGGAGAAGCAAAACCGAGGCATTTACATCATCCCAACACACACATCTAACACACACATACATATCTCTCTCTCTCTCTCTCTCTCTCTCTCTCTCTCTCTCTCTCTCTCTCTCTCTCTCACACACACACACACACACACACACACATCTGACAGGCTGTGGTACAATTTTCTGAACTTCCATTTTTCCATTCTGTGAAAGTTTGGTGGGGAGAAATTCCGGGCTCAGGTTCTTACCCAGAAGAACTGACAGCTGCTGACTGCCAAAGCCTCTGGGACACTGGGTAGGACACCTTGTCTTGGCAAGTTACTGATAGTTCCTATTGATGACGTCTGAGTGATGATGACCATGCTAAACAATGTCCTCTGAGTCCCCAAGTTCATCTATAACCCTGTCATGGCAGTATAAACAAACACCTTGGTTTAATCATCTAATACTAGTGGTAGCATTTGGGAATTTATAAATCAAAGAGAAAAAGATGTCTGCCTTAACTCATGCTCGTCAGGACTGTTGTCAGCGATGTAACATTAGCCAAGCATGTGCAAAGCCAAGAGAGCTTTCTGTAGTTACCTGCTGCTGATGGCAAGCCCTGGGCCTTCCGAGTCTCAGGGGATTCAACTGGGTCATCATCACAGCCATGAGCACAATCACTGTGGAACCAAAGTCATCTGAAACCCACCTACAGGACCATTTAGGAGAAGGTTTATCAACTGGGCAAGAGGGCAGGAAACAGTGGTGCGAAAGGCTCACATTCTGTCATTCCTTTTATTTTGACGAGTTTTCCATCTTCACCTAAAAACTATCTAAGGGATAAGGTAAAAAGTGAGGCTTTCTTTATGTATAGAAATCAGAATAAACCAGGGTCCTCAAATGCTGCAGCTGCGGTGTGGATCTGTGTGTCCATCAATACCAAGGCCATCGGCCCGAACAAGCTCTGGGTGGTGACTGATCGGTTAAAACTTCTGCTGCATGTCGAGTCCTCATTAAGAAGCACTAAGATTTGATTCTGTAGCTCTACAAGGATCGTTGCATTTTATTTAGTAGGACAGAAAAGGGTTTCAAGATGGCCTGCTAAGTTGTATCACTGACACATGGCCAAGAGCTTGCCTGGAGCTGGCAATAGTGCAAAGAACATTGCAGAAGCGTCCTTGAAAGGACCAACAGCACATTTTTACGGCATAAAGTTGGCACACTGCTAAGTGTGATAGTACAAATGGTGGACAGCATCGTCTCTACTGGCTTCATTTGTATTAATGTCTTAACAAGGCAAAGAAATTACATGAGTGTGCCAAGGGCAAGGAATGAGTCTCTAGCAGTCACTGCCATCACAAAGGTCCATAGTGACATCCACCAGGGACTCAGCGAAAGGAAGCCCTCTTCTCTGAAGGCTACCTAATTCTTGAGAGAGATCAGGAAGCTGATGAAGGCTCTTGCCTTTTTACAGGCACCTCACAAATGTCTTCATCCTTGCCAGCATCAGAACCCATTATTTTCCTTGTAGACACGTAAGGAAACCACATTTCCCGACTTCCCTTGCAGAAGTAACACATGCAATTCGCAATCTTAACAGATTCACCCATTCCCACTCTCTCTCAGGAAGAAACAGACATGTATCTTCTATTTCGAGGGTCCATATCCTTTGAGACAAGTCCACATTATGTAAAAGAAGACTGAAGCAGGGAGCCCCTGCGCTCAGGAAGCTATGACTACCATGTAGAGGCCACTGCTCAGCCAACTTCCTGGGACAGTGGGTGCAGAGCCCTTGAGGGGTGGGGGATGAGTGGAAACAAGAACAGACTGAGTGAGCATGGACTTTGTGTTGTAACTACTAAGGAACACCAGGAAATTACTCTTGGTCCAGGTTATTATAAACTTCATTCCTCAATACCATCGTAAATGATGAACAAATTAACATAAAAGCCTTCCCGAGAAACATTCTTGTCTTGCTTTTCTTAGTCACAGGGGAGCCTGGATTCTTGGATGGAGTCCTTGTTGAGAGCCAACTCAGGCAAATAGGTTGGCCTGTCTCAACATCGGTAGTCAACAGAAAGCTTCACGTCAAGGACAGCCAAGGCCGCAGCTGTGCCTCATCATGCTTTTGTGGGAGATAGTTGGCATAAGAAAACAAACGTCTGAGGAGCCTCTTGAGAAACTGGGGTGGCAAAATACAAAATAATAAAAGGCCAAGTGTTTTTCCTTCTATTTCCATGAAAGAAAGAGCATATTCTAAGGCTCTGAAGATTTTTCTTTAACTTTGTTTACTAATGCTGCCCATCGATGGTTGGTAAGGAAAAGAGACCATCAATTAATTCGATTCTCAGTCTGTGAGATGATTTTTCTCCATACGTCCAGCTTCTTTGTGTTATCATCAAACAGGGACTTTTTTCTCTCCATTGTTAGGGGAAAAAACTCTTTAAATTAATCTTTAGGTCAATATATAAAATAATGGCTTATTATGATACTTTTATGGATAATATATCATTATAGTTTGTTCTAATTTGCTCTCTTCCCTCACTCCTCTTCCCCTTAATAAATCTTAAAATAGAATTTATCTCTAGGTTTCATCATTTAGGGTAATTAATTAGTTTTATTTATGTATTTATTTGTTTGCTTGTTTTCCTGTTCATTTGTTTTCTATTTTTGAGACAAGGTCTTGCCATGTAGCCCAGACTGGCCTCACACTAGTGATGAGATTATAGACTTGCTCTGCTCTGCTAAGACTTCATTTGAATTAGGCAATAAATGAGTTAAGTCAACAATGTTTGAAGGAGCATCCAAGGACTGGGTGTGTCTCCGAAAGAGTCAGAAATACATAGCTCCCCAACCACATTCATGTTGGCCTTGGAAGGCATCCATATGAAGCCACAACTCTCCAGTAAAGTCCTGGGGTCTTCATGGCACCAGACTGATAAGAATCAGACTGCTTATGATACATGTCTATACTAAACACAGACGTGGGATGCCAAGCCAAACAGGGAGTTTTCTCTGTGATAAAGAGTGATGAGTGGTTTTTCTTTCTTTCTTTCTATTAGTCTGTATTTTGTTTTGGAGGCAATGAAAATGTGCTATTTGGACAATATTATACCGATTATAAAGGAAATTGTTTTCCTTTATTCTTCGTTTTTCTGAGAAGAAATTCGTAGATTGATACCTGTGTTCCATCAACTCAGGAAAACACAATGTAGTTGAGAAGACAAAAGGGCAGGTGGCTTTAAAAAGGTGTTAAATTCGGTGTGTTCCTTGCACACGGTGGGCATCATTACACAATATATGTTTTTTGATTTGGCATCAAAATATGGTTTGAGGATCTATTTTTTTCTGCAGCTTTAAACAAACATGCAAACTTTTTCTAAATGCAAAAGGCACATACAATTGCCTGAACCAAAATTATATCCAGGGTGTGAGACAGTCTGGAAAAGGTCACATTAGGTTTCATACCCTCCGCAGTTCCCACAGACAGGTACCCCACTATTGACATACTTTGACAGGAAACTGAAGAGAGCGTTAAGCACTGGACAAATCTCAGAAGGTTTTCCACTGCCCTCGGGGAAAGAGAGGTGTAGTTCATCACTTTATTGCCATTGTACTAAACCATAAGTCATGACAACAGCAACTATGAAATTAGGCTTGGGAAGAGACAAAAAGGGCCAGTCCTATTTTCAAATGGCTTACTATTCAACAGAAAAAGTTCAAGTATTAAAAAAAATTGACCCAATGTGATGATGACATTAGAAACTGGGAATCTGGGGAAGTCACGAAATTTGCAGTGTTTTCAAGCGGGACTCCCAAGTCTTTTGAGATGGAAGCTGTGGCATCCACTCAACCACTCTGTGGCATGATGTTATGGCATAGAAAACAGGTTTAAGACATGTGCATAAGTTGTGACTGCAGAAAAATTGCAAGATATTGATCATCACATAAAATCCAATTGTATTGTTATTCACTATCAATAACCAATTTGAAAATGTAAAAGAAGTAGCGTGCATAATAATGGTGAGTACAATAAGAGCATAAGCAACACTAAAAGATTGGATAATTTATATGAGCTATTGTAACAAAAATTTTAAATTTTGTGTAAATGAGAAGAGACACAAAACACATTGAGTCAAAATAGATTTAATACAAATGGAAGGTATAAAACCAAACGATGTCAAGTGCTACACTTTAAAACAGGTTGAGTGTAGCTAGGGCAACACTTGGAAAAATGTATCCCTTAAATGCATGCATTTAAGGATAAAACTTAATTTGGGAAAGGCAACAACCTAGGAAAATGCAAATCAAAGAACACAATAAAAGTAAATAATTAATGGATGGAAATGGACATATCAAAGAAAAGGGAGGCTGTAAAAAATCACAAAATTGATAACTGCTGAAATTGAACAATCACTGGAGAAAGATGACAATAATATCCATTATTAGGAACAACAGTGTAGACACTACTAAAATGCTATGGAAAGGTAAAAAAATGATTTGTAATAATTTTTGAACAGTCTACTTAGAAATTTAGTTGAAATATTTTTAAACTCTAGGAAAAAATACATCAACATTACTTCAAGAAAATATCCATTAAGAACTAAATCAATTATTGTATTTTGAATAATATCAGCAATTTTCAGCAATTACTGCAAAGAGTTTAATTTTTTTTCCTTGAGAGAGGACTCAGTGCTTAAGACTGTTCTTCCAGATAATCTGGGTTTGATTCCCAGCACCCACATGGTGGCTCACAACAATCTGTAACTCCAGTTCCAAGGGATCCGCTGCTCTCTCTGGCCTGTACACTTGTGATTGCTACACAGACATACACACAGACAAAACACCCATACACATAAAATTAAAGCAACATTATTGGAAAAGTCCCATAAGAACAAGTACTTCATTGGAATAGACAAAGGATAAGTGTTCTTCGTCTTATTTTACAGAATTACAGCCAACACCCTACCAGCATGTGATAAGAGAATTATGGGGGGAAAAAAAACATGGGTCAGTCTCTCCCAAGAACAGAAATGGAAAAATCCTAAACAAATTATTTGCCAAGTGAATCCAAATGGAACAAAGACTATGCCTCATGATCAAGCAGTGTTTACTCCAGGATTTTGTCCTCCAAGGCAGTGTGCAGGAAAGTCAGATATGCGAATGCACACACTGGATGATGGAGATTTGGGTCTGCGTGGGGCTGCAGATGCTCTGGTTGCTTTAATTGTGCTTCCAATAAAATAGATGGAAATATTATGGAAGAAAGAGTGGAATCCAGAGAAAAACTCAAAGGATTTTGGAGAAGGAGCTATGGCACAACCTCCTAGCAAGTGAGAGAGTAGAGGAGATAAGATGTGTCTACATTTGGGGTCATGAACTTAAAGATCACTTGCTAAAGATACTGGCTTGTATAGTAAAGAAGCTGGTGTGGGACCATGGTTCATATTCTGTCAATTATATTTTAAATAAACGCTGATTGGCCCATAGCCAGTCAGAAAGTATAGGCAGGACAACCAGACAGGAAGTAGAGGTGGTCAAGGAGAACAGGAGAATTCTGGGAAGAAGGAAGCCCTTTCCTCTGCAATTGTGACCCTGCCACAAAAGAATCAAGATGTGACTGCCTCACCAAATAAAGGTACCAAGCCACGTGGCTAACATAGACAAGAATAAAGGGCTAATATAAATTGTAAGAGCTAATAAAAAGTCTGAGCTAATGGCCAATCAGTTTCTAACTAATGTAGACCTCTGTGTGATTTCTTTGGAACTTAACAACTTTGGGAACCAGCAGGAGAGGAACACCCGAAAACAAAAAAACAAAGTTTTTTCAGGATTAAGAAGCAACAAATGATCTTACCTTTTTCGACTTCCCAGAATTTTCTAGGAATTAAAATCTTGAGAGGAGAGATCCTCTTCCTAACCCTTCAATGTCAAAGTCCAGTGGTTGTTCCTCACCTCCTGACCTCACTTACTCTACATAATCATCTTTTTAGGAATATTTCAAGTACCTAGAAGAAGATTTACATAGCAATGGTTATGCCCAAACCCACGAAGTCCCCCAAAAGCCAACAAGGAGACCGAGTCACGTATGTAAGAGCAAAGAGCCTTAATTTTACGCAAGTTTGAAAACTCAATCTCTCTGCACGTGCAGCATATTGGAATAAACAGAGAGCCCCCTTGCTCAGTTAGAGTTGGGTTTTTATAGTAGTAAAGGTGGGAGTGAGGGGTTTCTGAGGTTCAGGACCCCTGATTGACTGACATTTGTCTAGGAGTGTCCTGGTGTGTGTGCTGGAAGGTGATTCTATCTGTAGTGGTTGGAACATTAGGCATTTCCTTTGGATGGTCTGTTCTTGGGTGGTGCTCAGATAATCTCAGTTTGTTGTTCTTCCTGCAACCAGGTATTGCTTCAGGATAAACTACTGAGACTCAGACCTCTATTAAATTTATCAATGACTGAGTCCTACACTAGCAGGTGATAATGGTTGAAAGTAAAGAACTCCCTTTGGGTGATCTGTTCATATTTAGCTTATCATGGCTGGCTCCTATATCAATGTGGCCAGAATACTAGCTGTGATACCTCCTCATGGAGTAAATGAAACTGCCTTGATTAAATCTGTTTTAATGAGCTGGGTTTTTGATTATTTCATTCATAACAATTTAAAGTAACTGATCCTAGTTCACTATTGAATGTGTGTTATGCTGATCATTGCTTTTCTTTTTAATTTCTGGTCAGCACACCTACAAAACTCTGAATGTGTTCCTTCTTTTAAAGATGCATGGGGCCCATTCTTCGTCTTTGTAAGTGGAAAAGCAACACACTCAAAAGCTACTTTCATTTGGAGTTCATGAAATTATTTTTAAAAAATGTTGTCATTAGTCCTAATTTCTTTCCGATAAATTTCTTAAACTTTGGAATGGTTTCCGAAGGATTTTCTCAAAGGATTTCAGCAGAACCAGAGCAAATTTTACTCCTGTGCTATTTGGGAAGATAGGCTTGCAAACGGAACAGGGCAAGCAAGATTTCAGCAGAAATGTTTGTTTCAGAAGTTTATATAAATAGATTCTGTTCTTGTGCTTTTAATCTGCCTCCATGTTACAGAGGCCTGGGGTTATTTAATTATGATATTTATAAATATCTTTGATGTATTTTATTTTGCTGTAGTGTCCCACACCATTGTTTAGACTAACTTGAAATTTTCTGTGTGGCCCAAATTCAAAGCAGTCTTCCTGCTTCAGCCTCTTGGTGCTGCGATTATGGAAGTGAACCACCATATCTGGCTTAATTATGTCTTTTAAAAAAAACTGATAAGAAAATTTACAAGTGTATGTGCATATGTGTGAGGTAGGGAGGAATTGTATTCATGTTTCTGTTGAACATTTTTGCTTCTTTTTGTCTTTATTCCAGTAGAACTTTAGTCTCACCTGTAAAAGAAAGAAGTAACACACGATCAAGTTTTCACAACCTACAGGCAGTCTGGTGTGCCCTGGTTAGTTTTGTGTCAATCCTACAAGAGTCAGGGCCATCTGAGAAAGCTCTTCTAATTCTTGAAAGAGGGGGAACAACCTTCTTATACGTGGTGGCAGCCCTGGGCTGGTGGTCCTGGGTTGTATAAGAAAACAGCCTGAGCAAGCCATGAGGAGCAAGTCAGTGAGCAGCACCGCTCCATGGCCTCTGCATCGCTGCTTGCTCCTAATTCTTACTCTGGACACTCTGCATGATGGACTGCAATCCTTAAACTGAAATAAATCCTTTCCTCCCCAAGTTGCTTTAGATCACGGTGTTTTTATCACAGCAACAGAAATCCTAACAAGTTGATTTTGTGCAGAAAAATCCCACAAATATTTCAATGTCAATCTATAAAGGTTAGTTACATTGCCTAGCTAGCCTTTCTCATCGTAAGCAGAGAAACTTTGTTACAGATAAGTCTTGCTTTGCAAGGGTCTACATTTAAGCCAAGAAAGAAAGCCTACTTTCCTGAGACAAGGAATCCACAGCAATTGTGTGTGTGTGTGTATACTCTAAAGTAAGTCTAAGAAAAAAAACAAACAAACAAACAGATTTTTCTTAATGTGAAAAATGCAGTTGTATGGAATCCCAGTTTGCAGCTTCTGAGAAACAGAGAATTGTTAGCAACTCTCAGGAACTCAAACAAACACCAAACTTTGCCAGCTTTAAACTGCTTCACAGCTGAATGAACCATAAACTTCCAGACCTGGAACAAAGTTTGATTCAGTCTTGAACAGGTAGTGTGGAACACAAAACCTGCCCAGTACTTTCTTCCCTAGAAAACGAACTCAAATCATCTCATCTGGTTTATGAATATTGTCTGGAGGAAAACTTCATTTTATCCACATAAAAATAAACTAAGAGGCCAACCGGTTCACTTCCTTGCCCTTCTCACTTTCCTGGGCTCACACAAGAAGGTCTAGACCCTCCAGAAAGCTCAGGAAGATGCTGGAGAGGTGGGACATGTTTTTCCTCAGGCTCTCAGTAGACACAGTCTTCCTCAGGCTCTCAGATAGACACAGTCTTTCTCAGCCTGGAAGCCTCACCTGAGAGGTCCACACTCAGGATGCACAATCAGTGTGGAGTGGGCCTGCAGCCATGTGCTGCAACATTGTCATTTCCTCTGGGAACTCAGTGTCTCCCTTTGCCCCTTAGATCTGTTCATTTGAACAATTCAGGATTTTGGAGTTGATCTCTTCTGGTCCTATAAATCTCCACGGAAATAACATTCATTGAAGACAATTATTTTGGTTGTTCAAGGGGAACAATACAAATACAAGGAGTGACTGTTAGCAAGCTTGGGGTGGGGGGAGGGGGCAGAAGCTGGCAAGAGTATGATTGGGGGAGCTGTCCGAGATCTCTGCTGCTGCTCACCTGCCGAAGCTCTGTGATCTGAGCCCAGGGAGGCAAGGTCAAAGTTCATGCCACCTCTTTGTTCTCTTCCAGATCTTCAATGGTCGCTTCTGTCTCCACACCACCCACTCTGCGTTCTCCACAGGTAACACAGTTTTACCTCTAAGAGACTGAGAAGCCAAGTGTGTTTTCAAACAGCACAGAGTCAGATTACAATATCAGGATCTTGGGTAACTTAAACTCTTCAAAGTATAGCTTTTCAAATATTTTGAAAGCCATTAGTGATAAGAGCATATTTAACAGACTGCACATGCCACAGTACTTTACATCCATGCATGTATACTCATGTAAACTGAAAACATGCAATGAGATACTGTTTACTCTTGTAAGATTCCAAGTGCTGCTTCATTGATTCTAGTCTGTTTACGTATTTGCAAATGGTAGCTGTGCTCAGTCAAATTGATTTCATGGTCTACTAATGAGTTTAGATGTGTGTGTGTGTGTGTGTGTGTGTGTGTGTGTGTGTGTGTGTGTGTTTTAAAGCTTTAACCCTGCTATAAATGTTAGCTTTCTTATCTGTGAAACGAGAAACTAATAATGTCATTTACGGAGACCAGCTGAAAGTGTCTTAGGGTTTGGCTTGAGACATAATGCTCCAAACATGCTCCAAGCATGTTGGATGCTATAGAAAGACTTAGATATTAAGTAAATCTTCTCATACCTCAAATCGGGGGAGGGGGGAAGCTCCCAGTGACGCCACCGCTTGTGAATCTATGAATGAGTCACATTAATTCACCCTGGCATGCATACCAACAGAGAGGTCTAGACTTGGCTTCGGGTGAAGATGTGGTAAATGAAAACACGGGGGTTGGCACTAAAGTGGCAGCAGCCATCTTGTAGCATGAGGGGTCACACCTAGGAAGGAAGAGTAAAGCCATGAGGAATGGCTTGATGTTGGTGACACAACTGAACTGCCAGCTCAGTCTTCCATTTAAACCAAGAAAACTGCCCTTGGATAACTTACACAGAGTACCAGACGCCGGTTCGCGATACCCCTCCCTTCAACAGCAGGAAGTAGCCCCGTGCTAAAACTGCCCTTTAGCTCTTGAGAACAAGCATTCCCTAGAGCATCAGGATGAAGTCTGAACCTAAATCTACAGCAGCGGAAAGTTTCACTTGGTTCTTAAGCTTCCCTTCCTTCTACAGTCCCTGAAAGGCTCATAAGCAAAGGAAAACACCCTGGGCTCGTCTCTTAGGCACGGAAGAAAGTGCCATTCGCAGGGAACGGACGAGAGACGCTGAGGAACCCTGTCGTCCTCTCAGGGGAAATGACGCCGGTGGCTTCCGGTGCTAAAAGCTGATTGAATTCCCACAATGCCAAGGAGAGCCTGGTTAAAGATGTAGCTAGATACTACCTGACCGTCACTCAGCGAAAGGAGCAAACAGCTTGGAGATTCTTCAGTGTGTCTTGGTCCAGCAGGTAATTCCCTTCCAAGCTGGCTGACTTTGCTCTGACTTCCAGTTAAAGGTTCCAAGGACTTGGGTGATGTCGTAACAGCCAAGACCCAGAACAGTTTATTTCCACTCTCTTGAGCCGCAGTGTCCCCTTCTCCAGCTCTAAGGCCCGTCTGTACATCACGGTTGGTTAAAAAAAAAAAAAAAAAAGTATCTGGTCTGATTCTGGCAGGAAGTTGTAGTGGATGAGTGGATGGCAGTGTAGGACTGGAACCTTCCATGTGTCCCTGGTGCCAGACTCTTCTAAATCAAGCCTGTTCTTTCTTCCCAAATGCTGCAAACTTTCCCTGTGTTAGTCAGAGCCTGCCAGTTCAGTGACTTTGACCACTGCAGACTGGAATGTGAACTTTTCCATTTTCCAAATAATTAAGTCAAAAAAGGAGTTCGATGGAAAATGACCAGATTAAAATATATCATTCGATAAAGTGGGAGAGGAGGTCAGGCTGGGTCTAAGGACCAACATAGACATGTGGTAAGTAGGAAGATGAATTTTAAGGGGGAATTGAATAATTCCTTTATTAATAGCACTGAGAGAGAGAGGGACACACTGAGTCCTGGTATTTATCAGCTACAACATATACATTCTCTCATGCATTTTTTTTGCAAAATACATATATCCTAGCAGTTTTCATTTCTAGTTTTTTGAAGTAAAAATAACCTGTCCAAATTATGGAGCAAGTAACCATCAGAACAGGAGTGTCATTCTAGAACCGTCTCCTGAAGTAGCCATCAGAACTGGGGTGTCACGTCATCCTAGGACGGTCTTCTGAAATAACTATCAGAACTAGTGTGTAACCTATGACTGTCTCCTGCAGGGCTTCACGCTTTCTCAACCAGTCTTCACTACCACGGAAGGGTTAAGTGTGACAGTACAATCCAAGAGGTGGAAAGGACAGAAAGCAGGACAAGTGAAGGACAGGGAACAGACAAACCAAGCATCAGGGAGGGCTGGAGGGTCTCATAGAGGAACACAGCTCCTTGTGTACCCTTGACTGAAGATCGGTTCTCGATAGAGGTCATCCTCTGAAAAGGACAGGGTTGTGGAGCCCAGTCCTGATAGATACACCTACAAAACACTCCTACACCTAAGGCTCAGGGACCATTGTGCTAGAGGGGACAGAAAGATTGTTAGAGTCGAGGATCAGTGAGGTTGTGACTTTTAGCAATAACAGAAGCGATAGCCATCAAGCCTCACTGTAGGGATATTTTGATTTGTCTTTTAATAAATAAAGCTTTCCTGAAAATAAGAGAGTAAAACAGCCACACTGATCAGCCTTATAGACCAGGCAGTAGTAACACACACCTTTAATCCAACCACAATGGACAGGAGTTGACGATTAGAATATGTAAAGTCTTTGAGTATGAGGGAAAAGTGATTGGAAAAATTCACATATCTCTGATCTCTGAAAATCTGCACTATAGAACTGAAATGATTTTATCAAGCCTTGTTTGATGTGCAGCAACTCTCTGTGGGATGAAGGACAAGACATGATGTACACACCTGAATGAAAAAACCAGCCTCTGAAGGACACTCATTGACTCACAGAGGATAACAGCTACATGAACAGCAACAACAAAAATCCAAAAGAGAGAATCCTGACCTCGACTCAGTGTTGATGTCAATGGTGAAGCTAAGAAATACAATCAACTTTCAGCCACCAACAATACGTAAGAGTACTGCTCAAAGACAAGTGGACCAGATAAAACACTGGTGATGCTAGTGTTCTACAATTGAGAAAATACCTACACTTAAGTGAAATCAAATACAGCTTCGTGGTTTGATGATGCAGAAGAATGCTCTCATTTGAAAGTCCTCTATGCACAATGCGCCCCGGCCATACAATCAGTGTCATAGCCCACGTAAATCTGGACTTCTGACCTTCCTACCCAAATACAGCAACTGATGAAAATAATTCCCCCCCCCAAAAAAAGCATGCTAACAGTGTGTTCTGACTGACTCTATTGCCTTTATTTTCAAGATTCTGTCATTCCTTCTTGCCTCTTAGGAATAGGATGCCCTTCCCAATCCAATACATGAAGAGAATCTCAGGCTCATTAGTGAGACACTCCCATACGGGTGACTCATGGGCTGACACTAGGAAGATGCGATTCCAGATGCCTTTCCCAAGGTGAAAGTGCTTGGTAAAAGACTATAAAACAATTATTTTTATAATGTAATGAAAATATTTTATCTGAGCTATCTTAATAAGCTACCACTTTTCAGTTCCCTGAAAACGGACACTTTTATCACTGTCCTAATGTTCGCTACAGTGATTTGGTGGGACTGAGTGAGTATTCAAATCACCAAGGCAGTTTGCAGCGCTGCTGATGCTGGGGAAACAAAGGAGGCTGTCCTGAAGTCTGGGGGTTGGAGGAATGTGAAATGCAATACTCTTCAATTAAGGAGGAATTTCTGGTTACTGCAAGGCTACCAGGCAGGTGTCTCACATTCACATTTATCCAATGACAGTGAGGTTTCCTGTTACTTCTTACAATGGGTGACCTTGGACGAGATCGTTCAGGGCACACACATCTCCCTCACCAGAACAAACATAGATGAGCAGCCTAACCCCCTCAAGTCTTTCTAATTTGCACACTGAAGTCAGTCAAGTTCAGGTGGTCAAAAATGGGGCTTTATTTGTTATGAAAACAGTAGCTAAAAAATCCAAACGCTTTGATTCACCTAGCCCAACTATTTCCTTTAGAATTCAACGCCAAGCCAAGATGTTTTTCTTGTGTCTTCTCAGACAAGACAACAGTCCCCTTAGATCAGACTCACAGGTAGACTGTGGGGTACACACTTCACTTTGGGAGGCATTTCATACCAGCTTTAAAACCAACTTTGCTTATGTTAGTGAAACAAAAACAAAAACAAAAACAACACCAGAAAGCGCCTGTGGATAGGAAGCACTTGGAAACAGATGTCCAGGCAGCAGAAGAGAAGGAAACTGCCAGCAAAAACAAACAGAAGGGTGGCAGAAGACAGAGGAAAATGACTTCTAACGGGGCTTACTGAGATGAAAAGTGCAAGAAAATCCTCTCTTGTGCTGGATCAGCAGGAGTCCCTTGATCTCAGTTTCAGATAAAGAAATAATTATCCCTGCTGCGGGGTCTCAGTTGAGCACAGGTGGAGGTGAGACAGAGGGGACTGAGTAACCTATCTCTGTCACCATTTGCTTTCCCAAGTACCACGTTATTCTCTGATATAGATACTGGAGGGATGTGAAGGCGGGCACTTGCATTTGTGCCTGAAGATAAGAATCAAGATGATTGAATAAAATCTTATTGAGCATCTATACCACATTTTCACTATTTCACTGAATGCAGTAACCTGAATCTAGAAAAGACAAATGCCACAAGTTCTTGCTCATATGTATCCCAGCTTCGAATATTTAGAATTGTGGGTGTTAAGATGAAGTATCTACAGAAGCCAGGGAACTAGAAAGGGGCTACAGTGGAAAGGGAAAGGGCTTAAAGAAGTTATAGATGGAATGGGGCATGGGACGAGAAATAATGGGGGAAGGCTTACAGAGAGAGTGGTTTGAGAGGGAAGAGCAAAGTTAGGAGAGGGATCAAATAAGAACGTTTGGAAAAATTCATGTGGAAATCTGAATTTCATTTCATTTATGAAATAAAATTTCATAAGCATATATATGATAAATGTGTGTATATACGTATGTGTATGTATATGTACATATATATATACACGTTTACACACACACACAACACACACACACACACACACATTCAACCTCCCAGAATCTGTAGGCCGCCAAAAAGCAAGCCCAGTGCCATATATGGAATGTCCCTCTTTGAGCTGTCCAACAAAAGCCTCAGAAACCCTCAAAATAATAAAGGCTATCATCATTGTTTTTCGTTGCTCTCTAGAACTTGGTGGTAAGTCCCTATTGCTGAAGGCATCATATACTTGTGGAGAAATCAAGTTTGTACTGACCTGAAAGTGAAGATGGAACTTAGAAAATAATCCCACACTAGCTCAGAATTGAGTATAATAAAGGGTTATTTATTTAGGGGTAGACTCACAGATTACAGTCCTCTGCATGAACAGGGAACAGGAACCGACCAAATCCAGAAGCCGGGAGAAAGAGCAAGGGTGTGCTTAAAGTCAGCATTTATAGTATAAGCGGCCACGCCCAAGTGGGTTGGTATCTTAAAGACTACTGGCTGAAGGAGTTCCTACAGCACCTCCCCATTTTGTTTAAATGAAAGAGTTCTAAGCCTAATACGAACCATATACAATAAGAACAAATATTAAATATAAAAATTAGAATTCCAACCAGCATAAACAATATTAAGCAAGGAACATAGGCTAAATGTTTCAATAATCCTTCTATCCTAAGGAATTTAAGTCTTCTATTAGAAATAGCTTGGCTAAATCATAAGAGGAAAGTAACTATGACAATCTAATCTTTAACTCTATCAAAGGTCTGAGAAGGGAAATATTACTTGAGTAGGCAGGAAGTGCAATTAAGCAGCTTCCAAAATGTACAGTAGATGACAGAGACAATTGGCTACCTGGGTAATTGCCCAAAGTCTCATTTGCAATGTTGAAATGACCAACTTTGGCTAAGGCCTAGAGTAACTGACAAACCATTTTCTAAGGCAGAAAATTTTTCAGAACCGTCTTACCCTGTCTTGGCAAGGTTTGGCAGTCTTTTTTCTTGTATCCTGCTTGTCCTGTCTAGACAGCATTCACTTTGTCAGTGGTCGAGGCATGGGCAGTTCCTTGCCCATAGACCAGTTTTGTCAAGAAGAAAATAAGCTCCAAGTGGAGTGTATTCGGTGCTCAACATTCCCTCCAGAATAGATCGGTGCTGCCAGAAGCAATTGTGTCTCACGTCAACAGAACCCTAAGTTATTTTAATGCCATATTCTACCGCAATTTGAAATGATTGAAGATTATCTATCTATGCAGAATGTCATCTCTATGTATCTAAAGAACTTGGTTAGTCTAACTATAAGTATAACAAACATGGATGACTATAGACCTATAATACTTAATACCTATATAGCTTAAAGACTAAGACTTCATATTAGAATATTAGTCAATCTTTAAACAACTACGCAGCAAATGAGGACAATGACCTCTAAATGTGAACAATGTATAAGTATCTTGATCAGAGGTAGAATGCATAGTACAATATGATAAATATATTCTAAAATTGTATCAATATATAAAATGTCTTAAGCAGAGGTAGAAACATGCATGTATACAATATGACAAAATAACTTTGCCTAGGCGTACAAATATTATAAACAGAAATAAAAACATATTCAATATCATTTGAATTTGTATCAAGAATCTATAACAATGTAAATTGCCTATAAATAAAGCTACAAGTATTCGCTCTATTACCACTATTATTAGTAGTATGAGTAAGCTCACACTAATCTACCTATTATCCCATCCAATTTCCCTTTTTGTTCAAAGAGATCCATGAGCGTATATAATTTCTACCCCAAACTACAACCCTGTACCAGTTATAATCAACCCTTAATTGATGTCTCTAACTCTGAGGACAAACTTTAGTGGGAGAGGGGACATTGTCTTCTAGAAGTACTTCTAGCTGTTATGGGGGCGATGTTCTTTCTATGGAATTCTGTAAAAGTTAAATGATAGTTAAGTTTCAAAGTTACTGTCTGGTATAATTGCAAATAGTCTTTGAATAGATGATAGGGTTTTTCACACACACACACACACACACACACACACATAATTTTTACCCTCAGAAGACCTTTCCTCATGAGTCATATTCCTCTTTGTTTCGTGGTAGCTCCTGGGTAGTTATTTTTTTTTTCTCTTTAGGTATCCAAACATCCATGGTTCTTTGACTTTTTGAAGATGTGTAGTTTCCCTCAAAGACAAGAATAGAACCCTGTCCCAAGCCTCATGAGGCTTCCTTATCACCTATATGATTGTCTCCTCTGTGTATGAGCTGTCATTTCTCTGTCTCAAGAGGCTGCTGGCTGAAGGAGTTCCTACAGCATGGAAGCTTTCTCCTTGATAGCTAGCTTTCATCCATAGCACCAGAAGGTGTGCTGTCTGTAGGGGAAAAAAGTCAATAAGAGTATTACATAGCTGTTACAGTAACAGCCTACTTAGCACAAGATCCAACAACATTTCAGTATATATGAAAGAGGTTCCACCCTGACCATGGAACTGTTGTCAGTGGGTAGCTTCAGGAAAAGGAAAAGTCACTTTTCTTTAGGGCTGTGGCCAATGGCAGGTTGCCCATCCAGTGGATGGTCTCACATTCATGAATACATGGCCAGCATTAATTGTACTCAGTGGGTAAAGAAGAAGAAAAGAAGAGGAAAAAGAGGAGAAGGAAGACATAAGGTGGTTGGCGGAAAGTGTGTGAAGGTTGCTGGAGGAGTTGGAGGTAGGGAGTAGGGGCAGGTATGAGCCTATATCATATAGTTGTATAGAATTACCAAATGCTAAAAACAACAATTTTAAGAGGACTATACAAGTATGAGAAGAAACCTGTCTTGGAAAGCCATGGATGCGTACTTAGGACATTGACATAGAAACCCATGGATGTGTACCTAGGAGAATGACTTGGAAAGTCATAGATATGTATCTATGATATTGACATAAAACACCATGGATGTGTATCTACAAGGTTTACTTGCAAAGCCACGGATGTATATCTAGGACATTGACTTAGCAAGTTGTGGATGAGCAAGTTGAAGAGAAAAGGGTTTATTTGACTTATGCTTTGACATCATAGTCCAACATTGGAGGAAGTCAGGACAGGGCAGGAACCTAAATACAACACCTAAAGCAGAGACCATGGAGGGATGTTGCCTACTGGCTTCCTTCACATGGCTTGCTCAGCCTCCTTTTTTAATAGAACCTAGGGGCACCAGCCCAGGGCCTCCAACAACGGGCTGGGCTCTCCCCCATGAATCATTAATTGAGAAAATATTCTATAGGCTTGCCTATAGCCTGACTTTATGGAGACATTTTTCCAATTAAGGCTCCCTCCTCTCCAGTGGCTATGACTTGTGTCAAGCTGACATAAAACTAACCAAATCAAGACAGAACCCAAAGGAATGGCTCACCTGTCTATGGCCCTCTGACTTCTAAAACGGGGCTTTTGTACATTGAAATCACATAGAGCAGCCCTTCCCCATGGCTTGCTTTCATCACAGAGTAGACTCTCCTGGGGAGACGAGGGAACAAGGGAAGGCTTATTGCATTCGATTCACTGTCCCAATTACCTAGTATAAATCCACTGGACGATGCCTCAGTCTCATAGGCTCTCCACTTAATACGCATGAAAATACTCTCCCCAGGCCCTAAGCCCGCAGTAGTCTCACTTTTGAGTGAAAGTGTAGCCTACGCTTTCTGTTTTCGGAGTCCAAACACTCACGGATGGGCGGCTTCTCAGGAGGATGTCCTCAAAGGCTCCAGGCCGAGTCCTTGCCTCCAACCTTTCTAATGTTTCTGTTGTGGAACAAATGGCTCTGCATCCCCAGTGGGAGTGTCCCTCGGACTCCCGCTGTGGGCCCACTCTCTGTAAGAGGCCAACTCAGCCATGCCGCGTTGTGTGCCCAGCACACGCGGCCACTGGCTTTGAATGGGGAAATATTCTCTCGATCTGTCAGAATAATGATTTCAGTGTGTTCCGGGTAAGTTCATGGTGTGATCCCGTGAAGGTACCTCTTCCCCCGCCTCCCCCTGCATGGTATGTTGTGATTGGAGTGCTTCCCTGTCTCAATTTCAGTATCAGTCAGGGGGAAATAGCAAAACAGCATTCCTTCATGTAGATAACAGTAGGCAAGCTGGCTACTCCTGGCTGGTAACATAATCCCACCAGTGTACTCTGGCAGCGGGGCTTACTTGAGGGCAAGGACAGACATTCTGCTCAGAAACAAGCCTGATAGATATTATTCCAGTAGCCTTCTGTCTGTCAGCAGAAATAAGGCCCCAGGGAAGAAAGAGCAGCAGGAGCCTGTCTCTGGAGTGAGCCCGAATGCCATCGTGGTCTCTGCTTGCCAGCTACACGGCCTTATTTATTCAGGCATTCGCTTAGGAATAGTGCAGACCCTGTGTAGGTCTGCGCCTTAGATAAATAAGCTGGTCTTGCTGAGCCTCAGTTTTCTCACCAGCAAAGCAGGGACAACAACACATACCTCCCCAGGACCATGTAAGGACACTGCACATAAATCTCGCAACCCAGGGCTGGCACAAAGGATGCCCTGCTTTAGCTGTGGCCTCTTGTGGTGTCATTCCCTCTACTCACAACTCTGCTATCCTTTCTCCCAGTTGAGACCTCTGGACAATGCTTGCTCCCTTCATGTAGCAAGCGCCAGGTACCAAGCGTGCCGTTCAACCTCCTTTCTGTATTCCTTTATTTAATGTTTACCTGGTGCTACCCACAGCAATGGAGCTGCACAGGCAATGTTAGACATCACGTGGCCTGTGACCTGGTTCCAGAGCTGTGCTACAAAGTCTATGACTCAGAGTGCTCTTCCTGATAGCTTTCTGTAAGCCAAGCAGCACACACTAATCTAATATATTTAATTATGTATACAAAATTTTCTACAGTTGTATGTTAGAATAAGCCAAAATATAATATACACATTCTGATATCATATATATATGTACATATAACATATAGAATTGTATACAATTCATTATACAACCAATATGTATTGTTTTATCAAATTACTATAACAAACTATAGTAGTTAATGCATTGTGCATTATATAAAATGTATGTACAAAATATATAAATGTTTTATCATTTCCTTTCCCAAAGCTGACAAAATTTCTCAGCAGTGAGACAGGAACAATTTTGAAACAATAAAGTTAATACAGAGTGTGTATCCCACTGGGATACGAAGAACAGAGAGACTAAAGTTGCCCCAAAAATAGTCCATAGAAATTTCCCAGTTCAGCCAGGTTACATTACAGAGATGGTAGCAGAGGAGGAGAAGGAATTAGAAATGGTTTCCAGAGTCCCAGCATCCATTTTCACTGCCCCAGGTCCTTCAGGGTACTGACACATGTTTAGTAGGGAAGTAACAATAATGTCTGTGAACGTGACCAGGAGTCCAGAAGTCCTCCAGTGAAGACGAGCCATCCGACAAACTTTGCCCACCTCCACACAGGGAGCACTCGGCTTCTTCAGAACATAGTCCCCAGAGCTATGGGTGAACTGTTTCTTGGCAGAGGGCATCATGGTGGTTCTGATGCAAGACCACTTTACTTTTGCTATGTATTTTACTGTTATTTTTTCCTTCTTACTCAGCAAGTGTTTATTGCTTGCTGGTTGGCTGCCTGCAAGGTGCCTGCTGTGCATTTAGAGTTAGAATCGTAGTTACCTAGAATGGATCTTGCATTGTGCTTTACCCAGAGAGAAATCTGCCTTAATGTGCTAGCCAGAACAACCCTAAAAATGTTGTTCTGGATCTTATCTGAGCAGCCTTCCCTGGTTGGGACTCAGGTTTAGACCTCTTCTAATACCACTGTCCTGGTTCCTATGCATGCCCAGGTCTCCCTTCCAACTCTGCTCTCATCTGCGGGCACACCCCAAGGTCGCCTGTGCTTCCCTGCTGTACACAGGATTGCCTAAGCAGAGAACTTGCACACAGAAAGTTTTGTTATTTGTTGTTTTATTGATCTCCCACCAATCATCATCATGAAAACAAGAACTCACCTTCCTTGTACAATGCTGTCTCCCTATCACCTAGATGGCAAGGGTATAAGATGGGTGTGTAAGATTGGATCCAGTATTTATTTATTTCAAGATCTGGAAATGCAATTTCAGCCTCCTCCCTGGAAATGCTGAGCTGGAACCGGAAGTTACTGACGCAGAAGTTCGTTAATACACCTCTGGAAGAAGTCACACCATGCCCCCCCCCACCCACAAAAAAACCTGGAGGTTCATACCGTCCCAAATGAACCATAGAGATGAGTGCTATCAGCTTACCCAAAGGCAAACCACCCTGGAAATAGGTTTTCCTGTCCTACTAACCAGAGACAGCAAGGGTGCGCACAGCCTGTGGACTATTTCAAGCAGAGTGTTATTCTTCTGGACTTGATCTCCATGCCAACTGTGCACAAAAATGACAGGCAGTAATTTTCCATGCCCAGAAAGTACAGTGTTGAGATCTATCTCACAACACGACACGGACTCCTCCCAGCTCCTGCCTCCCCATAAACCTTCTGAAGTCCTCTGACAAGAAGAAAACAAGAAGCCCAGGCTTTAATTTAAAAACGGAACAACATTTGTTCATTAATAAATTGATCAGTTTGAAGATATTCAATGATTAGCTTGAATGTGTCAAATCTCTCAGCAGACCTTAAGAGAGATCTTTGAAATTTCAGTATAGCACAAGATGGTAGAGTGGTGCAGGAGAATTGTCTGTATTCTGTCAATTATGTTTTAAATAAACACTGATTGGCCAGGCAGGAAGTATAGGTGGGTCAACCAGACAGGAAGTAGAGGCGGGACGATGAGAACAGGAGTATTCTGGGAAGCAGGAAGCTCCCTCCGCATTCCTGCCCAGATCACTGAAGAAGCAAGATGTAACCTGCCTGGATGAAAAAGGTACCAAGCCATGTGGCTAACATAGATAATAATAATGGGTTAACATAAGTTACAAGAGCTAATAAGTAGCCTGAACTAATGGGCCAATCAGTTTATAATCTTATGGAGATCTTTGTGTAATTTTCTTTGGGGCCTGCTGACTGTGGGGAACTTGGCAGAAACCCCAACAAACCGGCCCTCATGTTACAGTAGAGTAGGCTGGCTCAGACTGATAAGCCCAGTCTTTTCCTGTGGGTGTTGAATTCCCATCTTTTCAAGCCCATCAGCCAGTTAGTTAGTGAGCAGGCTTCAGTACCTGTGTCTTGGGGTTGTGCTGACCATAGGAAAGCGTGTGAAGAAAAAATGCTGAGTTGCATCACATATATTTGCAGATTTCAGTACAAGGGTATCAACCAAAAAAGGAAGGGAATCACAATCTGAGCATGCCAGAAATGCCTTTAGGTGGTGTATTTATGATAGATGTTTTTCTATAACAATCATATGATATTACCGTGGGCTGTTTGCTAGACTAGGAAATAAAAAAGGCACAAGGGAGAAAACGGAATAGAACTAAAACTCTGCAGAATCTAAACAAAATTCCTTCTTCATCCAAAGCACAAATTATCTTTACCAGTACGCACACACTACTTCCAAGGTATTCCTCTTTCTATTTATCGGTAAAGATCTCATAGGGCTGGAGAGTTGGCTCAGCAGTGAAGAGCATGGGCTGCTTAGGCAGAGGACCTGAGTTCAGTTCCTGGGACCCACATCAAGTGACTCACAGTTGTCTGAAACTCCAGCGCCAGAGATCTCTGCATCTAGGAAATAAGGCGCAGAATGATAGGAAAGAACACCTAATATTGTCACTCAGAACAGTGTTATGATACCCACGCCATCCCATTCCATCCCACCCAGGACACAAATCATTCCTTGGTACCTTTTTCCATACTATATATTCCAACCACCCATATCCACTTAGCAGCCACCATAGGGATCAGATTGAGTACCAAAGTGATTATCCATATAGTCATTGTGTGGTAACAATATCACAATGCCCTCATCACGCACCTTTCCTAGACACTGACTGACGATGCCACAACTTCCCAAGAAGGAAGAACATGTTACAAAAGCATTGTGAAAGAAAAGGCTCAAATCTATATGATGTTTACTACAGTATATTATTATAATTATTTTAATACTGTTGTTTTTAATTTCTTATGGTGTGTGATTTATAAATTCTAGTGGATATATATGTAGAAAAACACTGGAACATGTAGGTCTTGATATTGCCCACAGCTTAGAGCATCAACTAGGGCTATCTTAGAGTGTATTCCCCAAAGATGAGGAATTACTATATTTTTCAGCAATCATAACATAGCTAGCGAATGAGAAGCAGCTGATAAACCTGGAGTCATGAAGCTATTGAGTGATTAGGTAGCTTTCTGGACACAAGGCACCTCTGCTCCATGTTGGTCTCTGGCATCCAGCACAATTCCCAGAATCCTGCTGGGGCTGGGAGATGAAGATGAGAGGGGACATCTGGCTCCCCTTCTTGGAATGCTTTCAGGAATAGTTCAGTGTAGCACTGTTAACAGTGGTATGGTCTCTAAGTACATCCTTCAGGGTACATTCTTCAACATGACAGTCCAACAGGGAGGTCTCGGATTATCAATGTAAGCAACTCATTCAAACAGAGAAGCAGACCTCCCCTTAGCTCAGTCTTCACCTACTGTGGTCCCAGAATGAAGCAAGCATCTAGTACCACTGGACTGTGTCTTTTAGAGGCTAGGGTCATGGGACTCCTCTTGACCACAGAGGGATATTTCTACTTACGTCTAGGATGATAATTACACGTGTCATCCTTTCAACATGGAACATGTTTCCTCTTTTTATCCTTAAAGACGAAAACGTTTTACTACTAAATCTGTCATTACCAAGTGGTATTTTCTTCTGGATCTATGCTGGGACTGACCACTATGCCAACTCAGCAAACACAAACAACACACATACACACACACACACACACATACACACACAATGTACAAAAATAAGCAAGAATTAAAGAAGAAAATATGAGAATAACCAAGGAATAGAATGTTTACTTAATGCATATTGTAGTGTGTTCTGCAATATAAAGAAATTATACTTCATGAGTTGAAGCATATGTAGACACGAGGCTAAGAATTTGATACTAAAAGAAGTAATCATCATAAAATAGGGCAGTAGGGATGGGAAGCTGTAAAACAGATTATACAACCCCAGTATCTGCCAATAAATTTACTTTCTTATAAAAGCCATGGAGGAGGCAGAGTCCCTGGAGGAGACATGACTAGCACCTTACACTGAAGCCAGATAATAAGTAGTTCCTGACAACAGAGTCACAATAAAATGGTTAGAGCAGATGAACATGGTCCTAAAAAGGATGTCAGCGCCAATGAATGGTTTCTAAGCATGGACTGGACAGTACCTTTAAGAAATGTAGATTTCTCTGCTCACTGTGATCTGAGCCTCTGCCAGCCACACCATCTAGGACCATTTGCAGGACTGCACTGGCAGAGTTGGATGCCTTGGGGTCTGTCTCCCCACCCCTCCCCCAAAAGGAAGTGACCACTCAGCACTGTACAAAATCCATGGGAATTCCAGGCAAGCACTGAGCTGATCTCTCTCTTAGAAGTGCTTAAGTTTTTCTCAGAGATGTTTAGCAATAGAAAACTATGCAGGCCAAATCTGAGGCTCAAAAAGCTAAAACCTGAACTTCCCATAGGGCAGGAAACCCTGACCGCTTTAGGGGATGGAGAGGGAGAAGGAGAGGGAGTGGGGGGAGTGGGAGGGTGTTGGGAGGAGGGGCTGAAATGGAAACTTTTATAATTTAATAAAAAAAAATTATAAAAAAAAAAGCTAAAACCTGGTCTTTGGGCATGTTTCAGAGCTGCCCTCAAAAGCTGTTGAATTAAATAAGAATTAAAATAAAGCCATCTGAAAAACAGATATGAACTAAAGATGGCAGGGATACTTGTAATCTTTGATAATCATGTATGTTGGACTCTACTATGCTTCCAGGGGCTGCGTGGATGGCTTTAAACTGTCCAGTTCCACATGTCCGTGTAGACTGCAGCCAAGCAGATCAGAAGGGACTTAAACATTTGGGGAAGATTTTATCTATTTCTCTAATCTCCACATTGTTGATGATACTATTTAATAGCTGCAAAAAGGTGCATACAATAAAGAAAGAGAATATAAACTTAATATGACTAAGAAAATAATGGAAAGGAAAATTAGGGCTAGACAAATAAGATGGACCTAGGCATTAACTTAGTATCAAAATCCTAACTCCCTTACATTGGATGAAATTTGAGAATTGTAGGGAAAGTCATTCAGCTGTCTTCTCCAGCCTTTAAAATCTTCTACTCTTTCTACCAATTCTTTAAGTGATGTGGATAGACGACAAAGTGGCCTCCTTCAAACTACCCAGTGTCCTCATTTTTCTCATGGAAAGCAATAGCAACTAAGCTGTAGCTAAGGTAAGTGAGGAAGGTACCGATGTCATAACCATCCTGCCTGTTTTGATTCTCCAAACTATATAGTCTGTCTTCTCTTAATGTTGAAAGAGGAAGCAGATCAATAATGTGCAGACATCAATCAGTAAGGATAAAACAGGAACCTAACAATCCCAGCGCCCTCGGGTTAGAAGACTTTAAGTGATAAAATTTATTTCTTCTCTCTCAAATTCAGATCAAACAAAAATGGACACAGAAACAAAAAAAATCTGGGAATCAACATATCATCCTTACTCTTTGGGTAGCTGAATTTGAGAATGTGTCTTGCGTGGCAACCAGAATACGGTCCCATAAATGGAACTTGCCCTCTACAGTGAGTTCAGGCCTCCACAGAGGGCGTTGTATGAGCTACAAATGCATGAACCGAGCTAAAGGACCCAGATAAGAGGTAACACCACACAGACAGGACCAAGAAGAGGTTGAGTCATGCAAAGTCTGAGTAGCTTCTCTATCTCACTTACTCGATGAGTGTCCTCTTAAGGGGCCAAGCAGGAGAAGAGTAACAGGTGATGCAGGGAGAGAAGCAGCCAGAGCTTTATCATGGTATTAGTTCCTTTTCCTTTGCTATCATGGAAAATCACGAGAAAGCCATCTTTAAAATAAGATGTTATTTAGGCTTCCAGTTCCAGAGGGATTAGAGATCATCAGGGCAAGAAGGCATGACAGAAAGCAGCAGGAGCAAGAAGTCAAAGGCTCACGCCATGAATGGCAAACATGCAATAGAGAGAGCGAACTCAAAATGACTTCTGTCTTTACTCTCAAAGCCTGCCTCCAGTGACATATTTTCTCCAACAAGACCATGCCTCCTACACCTTCCCAAACAGTGTTGCCAACCAGGGACCAAATATTCAGATGTTAGAGACTGTGGAGGGTACTTCACTCAGAACAACCCAGTCATCGCACGTCCCTATCTCCTAAGGATGGAACACAAGTTCTTTACCTGAAGCACCAGCGTGAAGCAATGCCGTTATTACTTCCAACAGACAAATAGCACTGGGTATATACATAGAGAAGGATAGGAAGTATAGCCATGATGACTGGTCCAGTCCAAGGCCCAAAGACACAGATGCATATGGACATCTAACCAGGTACATGAGGTAAGGCTACTTCTGAATCCTTCTTTCCCAAGAGTCTTAGAGTCTTGAGAATTGGGACAGCAATAATCTAATGTGACATTGTCAAAGTTTCTCTTCCTGTAGCTGCCACGCAAGGATGAATAGCAGAGCATTTGGCCATCTCTTCATGCAAAGTTCTCTGATGTCTTCCATGCATGGTGAGTAGTTCCAACTTCTTCGTGTGTCTCACAGAGCTGCATTTTGTGTTCCAGCGGCTGCCGTTCCTTTCTTTGTGTGTGCGGTCCAGCACCTGCCATGTCTTTTAGCTCTCTCCCTCACAGCCGTCTTCCCATTCACTTTTATTCTGAAATACCTTGTCACAAGGCACTTTCTTCTCTCTAGATTACTCTGCTGCTGGCTCACTCTAACCCATCCTTCAAGTCCCCGTCTCCTCTGGAAGCATCTCCTCATACTTGGGTAGAAAAGTGCTGAGGTTAGAAGGTAAAATGCCTCCGTGAGGCTTGTGTGTTGAGCACTGGGTATCCAGATGGTGGTGCTATCTGAGAAGGCTAAGAAAGAACCTTCAGGAAGTAGAGTTTTGTTAGAGGAAGTGGGTCACTGGGTGATGACTTTGAAGTTGTACAAAGCAGCCCAACTTCTTGTTCACTCCTTGCTTCCTGTCTGCAGAGGCAAAGTGACCAGCATCATCCTGCTCCAGCCTTATGCCTTCCCCATCAGAAGAGAATCTATGTCCTAGAACTCTAAGGCAGAAGAAACCTTCCCTTCCTGATATTTCTTCTTGTCAGATATCTTGTTGCAGCAATGATAAAAGTAACTAATTCATTTTTCCCCTGGGATTTCCTTGAATTTCATCTTCACACATTACTGCTTTGCATGTCAATGTTTGGGCTGATATTTATATTTTTCCAAGTCAGAGACTGTGTTAGCCTTTCAGCAGTCACTTATTACCAACATACAGCATAGAGTTTGTCATGTCAAGGATGCAGAAAAATTTTACTGATTACAACGTGAATGAGAGAGGCTCTATCCTAACTAAGAACTCTAATCATGACCCAGAGTCCTTTTTATTCTACTAAGGGATACAGATCCAAAGCAAGAAGAAATACAAATTCTAAGCTCCTGCTATCAATGTTATTTTATTAATCGGTGCTGTTCCTTGGTTAAGTCTCCAAGGACCAGAGAACTTGGAAACCAGCAACACCCTCTTCTTTGCTGCCAAGTTAAGAAAACTTTCGGCCCTCTTCTCCCCAAAGCCCACCCTCCCAAGCGGGTTATTAGCTCACATAGGACTTCGGGATCAACAAGGTGGTCTTTGTTTCGCTGCATATCCATGGCTCTATTTTTGCTTCCAGTAGTCTTGCTCTCGCCAGGCTGTCTGTAGCTCTCCTCAGAGGATGACTGTTGCTAACATATTGTAGAATTTTTCATCAGAGTTCCTTCATACTCTGCAGATATTTAAGAAGATATATTGAAGATAGATATTGCTATGCCCTTCTGAGACGACCCTTGAAGCCATCTCTTTTTATTTACTCCACCCACAATTGCCAGGGCAACCCTCTTGATGTTTCCTCAGGCATCATCTGTTGTATCAAATAAAGGACTTGTCTTTGCAACAGATTTCATATTATGATCCAAGGGTTGAGTTTCAGAAGAATCTGAAAAACACCTCAAAACATTTGCAAAATTTTATGCAAACATACAATTTTCTTTTTTAATCTATTATTATTAATTAGTAAAGTTTTCCTCACATGGTCACAGTTTCCCCTCCCTCCACTCCTCTTAGTCCCCCCCAATATCCCCTCCCCTCACCATTCACTTCTTCTTTCTATTCAGAAATGTACATGCTTCCCAGGTATATCAGTCAGCCATGGCATGGCAAGTTGCAGTAAGACTAGGCACTTCTCCTATTAAGGCTAGATGAGGCAACCTGGTAGGAGGGAAGGGTCCCCAAAAAGCAGGCAACAGAGTCAGAGACAGACTCTGATCACTCTGTTATGAGCCTCACAAGAAGACCAAGTTGTACACTGTAATATACATGCAGAGGGCCTAGGTTAGTCCCATGCAGGCTCCCTGGTTGGTGGTTCAGTCTCTGTGCATCCCTATGAGGCAGGTTAGCTGATTCTGTGGGTTTTCTTGGGGAGTCCTTGGCACCTCCAGCTCCCATAATCCTCCTTCCCTCCCCATCTTCCACAGGAATCCCTGAGATCTGCCCATTTGGTTATGGGTATCCGCATCTGTTTCCATCAGTTGCTTGTTGAAACTTCTCTGATGTCAGTTGGACTAGGCAACAATCTATGAGTACAGCAGGCTATCATTAGGAATCATTTCCCTGGCCTTTTTTCTTTTTTGCCAGTCATGTTTGGTTCTATTCTAGGTCTCTGGGTTATCCAGTCTCTGAGTCCTGAATCCCAGGTAGTGTCAGGTGGTCCCTCTGAAAATATGGGTCTCAAGATGAACCAGTCATTGGTTGGTCACTCCGTTATCTGTGCCACCTTTGTCCTGGCATATATGGTAAGCAAGGAAAACGGTAGGTCAGAGGTTATGTGGGTGGGTTGAGGTCCCAATCCCTCCACTGGAAGTCTTACCTGGTGACAGGAGATGCCTGATTCAGGTTCCATATCTTCCATTATTAGGAGTCTCAGCTAGTGTCACCCTCATGGATTCCTGGACATTTCCATTGTACTAGGTTTCTAGCTCATCCCAGTGATGTCCCTGATCCCAGTGGTCTTTCCCTCTTGCTCAACTAACTATGTTCACAGCAGCTTCATTAATAAGAGCCAGAAACTGGAAACAACCTAGATGTCCATCAGCTGAAGAATGGACAAAGAAAATGCTACATTACACAATGGGCTATTACTCTGCTGTTTCAAACAATGACATCATGAAATTTGAAGGCAACTGAATGGAACTAGAAAAGATCATCCTAAGTGAGGTGCTGGAGGGGAGCAGCTTGTTCATCCCAGCTACCTAGCTAGCTTAGACCCAAAATAATCACACAGAAACTGTATTAATTAAATCACTACTTGGCCCATTAGCTCTAACTTCTTATTGGCTAAGTCTTACATATTAATTTAACCCATTCATTGTAATCTGTGTGTCACCACAAGGTCATGGCCTACCTGCAAAGTTCCAGCACGTCTATCTCTGGCACCAGCTCCATGGCGGCTCTCCGACCGCCTTCCTTCTCCCAGCATTCAGTCCAGTTTTTCCTGCCAACCTAAGTTCTCCCCTATCAACTAGGCCAAGGCAGTTTCTTTATTCATTAACCAATAAAAGCAACACATAGACAGAAGGACCTCCCATACCAGTGAAGTAACCCAGAACCAGATATAAAAGCATAGTATGTACTCACTTATAGGTGGATATTAGCTGCAAAGTATAGGATAACCATGTTACAATTGAGAGGTCCAAAGAAACAAAGTAACAATGAAGGATCAAGGGAAGACTCATGAATATCACTGTGAAGAAGAAATAGTACAGACATCACAGGTGGATGTGAGGGTGGGCATGGGAACAGGAAGGATCAGGTTGGGAGAGGGTGGAGGGCAAGAGTTCTCTGAACACACATTTTCTAAGGAGAGGGCAGTGGTTTTGTCTAGATGCTTAGAACGCCATGGTTCTGACAACCTCATGGTTGCACAGATCCAACTAGAAGTTTTCTTGAAGGCATCTTTTTATTGTTTTCAGTCAGTGACTTTCTCTTTTCTAAACACTTCTAACTAAAGTTATTCCTGGGCTTGGAGACTCTTTCCCATTTTGTGAAGTCACCTGTCCAACCCTCCATCTTAACATTTCTCCAAGGAAGGAAGACATGATAGTTATTGGTGAAGAAGGGGAAATCTTCCTTCATATCTTTCAATGAAAAAGATTTAGAAATGTAAGGATCTGTATCCAAATATGACAAAAGTCTAGGGTTCTATGCCTAATTATGCACACATATGTGTGGCTACACTCTTCCGTTTCCTATGCACTGACAAAGGGAAAGAATGGGAAAAAAGTGTAGGCTAGGTACATTATAAGCCTCTTTGAGCCCTAGAACATGTACAGTCACATGAACTCCAGCCTTACAGACAGAGGTGATGCTAAGGCTCTTATCTATACAAGTTGTGTGGATATAACCTACTGCACTCTGTGTTCTGGAAGTGTGTGTGTGTGTGTGTGTGTGTGTGTGTGTGTGTGGTGGATAACATACAGGCAGTATCAGACTCTTGTTCTTTGTGGTGTTTTCTCGCTATACAATTTTCATTCACCTTTTGCGCATCAGGTGCCAGAAAGGTCTCAGAACAGTAACAAAACAGGTCTCAAAGGAATCTTTGATATCCTTAGCATAAAGCACATATTGAACAGATTTTCTTTAAAAGCATACTTGACAATATAGAGCTCACTTTCTTGTTCTAGACTTCATGTGTATTGACAAGATAAAGAAATAGTAGTGCTTGGAAATGATTGTGTCCCTGAGGAAGGGGTTAACCCTGCCACTCACCCTCTGGCAATACCAGTTTAAAATTCTACATCTACAAACAGCTCGTATCTTGGGTGATCACTAAGGAGCGAACAGGATCCTAGAATTCCTCCATCCTTAACAGTACTGTTTGGTAGGAGAAAAAGGAGTCAAAGACAGTTCTCAAAACCTGCATTACCCAAGAACAACACTGAAGCGTCTTTTTTATTGGATTAGCATCCTCTGCGATTTTTGTGCCAACAGAGGCGTAGGGTGGGATTCTACTTTTAAAGATCATTGCCCTTCAGCAACTAGTGAGATAAGAGTTCTGGAGTCAATGCAAAATTATCTAAACTCCCTGCGATGCTTTCAGACTTTACAATCCAAATATTTGTCCAAACGAGTGGCCTTCCTCGTGCTAGACTAGGATTCTTCCATTGAGCTACATCCTCGGCACTAAATTGATCTTCTTAATGCTAGAGGCTATATTTAATTAACAAACAGCATGTGCTGTGATGGTTGTTCTCAGATTTATTAGTTTTCATGCATTGAAACAATTAGTGGACACCTAATTCAAAGCAACTTAGTACATATATCAAGATGTTAGTAACATACAAAGGCCATGGCAACCCCCTAGCGACTAAGCTCCTTTGCCATGGAAACATGACTGAGGTCAGCAGAGGGTACCAGCTGTGATGGTGAACACGGCTCTAAGCCCTCTGAACTGACAAGGCAAGTCCTCAGCGTGGATTTATCTGCACACAGGGACAATGTGCCACTGTATACACATCTACACATGGCCACAGACCACAGGCAGTTCCCACAATGCCTTGCCTTCAGGGCATCACAAGAAAAACAAGTCGCTGTGCTGAAATCACACTGACGCTCATTATTCTAACACCGGGGGAAGAAATATTAATGCAATAAAGTTTTAGAAAGAACTGAAGCACAAACCCTACAATTTTACATCTGCAGTCCCGTTTTACACACCGTGAAGGGACTGTTCCAGAGCTGGGTAGATCATGGTCCGGACTGTGGGGGGTGACCACTGATAACCCCCTCTTTTATTGCAGAGGAGAAACACATGTGGAAACCATCGCTCACCACAAGGCGCCATTTCAGTTAGCATCACCATTGACTTGGGAGTGGAAAGCACACTTTTTTAGCTCTGTAGTTCTAAAGTTTTAGGAGAATATACAAGACACTTTCCTTACCCCTTCCCTTTGTTTCTTCTTTGAGAAATTCAGCTTATTTTCCCATTAATTATCATGCTCTAACTTCAGCTGTGTGGGATTACAGAAGCAAACGCATTTCCTTCCAGTATTTATGTCCACCTACTTCTCGACAAGTGGCCAGGATATTCTATTATGTCCAAATAATTCACCCTGCAAAATGTAAACAGAAAGGTAATTAGAAAATCAACTACCACTTAAATGATTGACCATTAAAATATAATTAGAAATGTAATTTAAGAATTAAAATGCTGTTTGGGGATTCACTTGTTGAAATATTCATCATGGCTCAGGAAAAGACATGCCTCATGAATTTTTCATGTCTCAGTGGTGTCTCAGCGGGTGACCTCTAGTTCGAGGGGAAAAGGATCACAACCATAAAACCAAAGGTGGGCTTCCCTCAGAATCAGAAGGGAGGGCTCTGAGGAGGGTCTGAGAACTGACAGAGACCTGACTTTGGCATTCTGGGGTGGCATTTGTGCCAATGGGTACTAACACCAATGCCTTAATGGGCCCAGAAATGCCTAGAGTGGAGCAGGGACGTCAGAGTGAGGCTGTCACAAGCTTCACTGGTAAGTACGTGCTTCCTACTGAGTTCTTGGCCTCTTTCTTTCTTTTGTCTTTTTCTTTTTTTGGTTGTTGTTGTTGTTTCAAGATAAGAGTTCTCCGCATAGCCCTGGAACTCACTCTGTAGACCAGACTGGCCTTGAACGCAGAGATCTGCCTGCCTCTGCTTCCTGAGTTTGGGGATTAAAGGTATGTACAATCACTACCAGGTCTCTCTCTCTCTCTCTCCCTCCCTCCCTCCCTCCACCCTTCCCTCCCTCCCTCCATGTGTGTGTTGTGTGTGTGTGTGTATGTGTGTGTGTATTGACAAACACATGACAGATCAAGCTGTAGTAAAACTAAGCACCTCCCCTCCCTTTGTAATGAGGAATAGGGTTCCAAAAACCAGCAAAAGAGGGCATCCTCTGCTCCCACTGTTAGGAGTCACATAAGAAGACCAAGTGTAGCTGGAGACTTTGTTCTGTGTAGCCCGGGCCCGCCGGACCAGTTTCTCTCCCATCCACCGACCTCTGCAACCACTCATAGATAAACAATCACTCAGAGGTTAATATTAATATCATTGTTTGACCAATGGCTTAGGCTATTACTAAATAGCTCTCACTTGTAAATTAACCTGCTTCTAATAGTCTGTACATGAAACTATTAGACCGTGTGACCATGGTATTGCCTTAAGCGTTCTGGCATCCTGTACTAGCTTGCTAGTAGCTCTCAAATTCTTTCTCTCTCTAATCTCTTAGGATTAAATCTTAGGATTTAAATTAAGGAAATCTTAGGATTTCCGGCCTAGCTATCTTCTATCCTGCCATAGGCCAAAGTAGGTTTTTTATTAATCAGTAGGAGGAATACGTATTCACAAATTCACACATATTCAGTGTATAGAAGGACATCCCACATCAACCAAGCTACACAACTGCCACATATATGTATGTAAAGGGCCTACACCAGTCCCATGCAGACTCCGTGGCTGTTGTTCCAATCTCTGTGTGCCCCTAAATGCCCAGATTAACTGATTCTATGGGTTTATTTGTGGTATCCTTGACCCCTCTGACTCCTAAACCCTTCCTCCCTCTCCTCGACATGAGCTCGGCCTAATGTGTGACTGTGGATCTGCTTCTATTTCCCCCAGTTGCTGGATGAAGACTCTCTGACAACTACTGAGCTAAGAACCAGCCTATGAGTTTAGCAGATTAAAGTTAGGTATCTTTACGTTGACTTTTTTTTTCCTTCAGTTTCATTTGGTTCTTTCCTAGGTCTCTGACCCATCCAGCCTCTGGGTCCTTAGAATGTTGAAAAAACAGGTATCACCTACACTGATGTGTGTCTGGAAAATGTCATTCCTTCCCAAGCCCTGGGACTCTATTAGACTAGTTTCTTCTTTGAAATCATCTTGTCGCCTTCAGAGCAAGGATCTATAGAATGTGATTCTTAAGCTTATCATCACTTGCTTGAAAGATGTTTCACCTGTAAGTCAGTCATCTTGAAGTTATTATCTTGCTTGGAATCCAGCATCTCTTCTGCTTTCTGTTATGAAATTATTTATCATAGATTATTATTATAGAGTGATGCGGGAGAATTGTCTGTATTCTGTCAATCATATTTTAATGAAACGTTGATTGGCCAGGCAGGCAGTATAGGCAGGAAAGCCAGACAGGAAGTAGAGGTGGAGAAAAGAGACTGGGAGTATTCTGGGAAGTAGGAAGCTCCCTCTGCAGTTCTGCCCAGACCACCGGAGAGGAAAGATGTAAGCTGCCCCAGCTGGAAAAGGTACTGAGCCATGTGCTAACGTAGATAAGGATAATGGGGCAACGTAAGTTATAAGAACTAATAAGTAGCCTGACCTAATGGGCCAATCAGTTTATAACCTAATGTAGACTTTGTGTTATTGTCTTTGGGATTTGCCGGCTGTGGAGTACCGGGCGGGACAGAAACCCCAACAAGCCTGCCCTCATGCTACAATATAGGATTATTTCCTTGGCCACCTCCAACCACCCATGCTCATCCAATGGGTCTCACTTAGGAAAAAACTAAGAGTTCATGGTCCATATGCAGAACCAGCTACCTGGGCACCCAGCCAGAGCAGCTTCTCAGGGTCCCGGATCCTAGATTTCTAAGTTTCATATGCTTGGACTTAATGCTCTTTATTTGAGCTCCTCAGTTCTCACGATGCCTTTTTGAAATTCTGTTTTGGAAATGATGTCCAGGTGGACAAGGAGCTGTGTGCTCAGGGCTTGGAACATCAGTTCGTGGACAATTCTTCATTCTATCCATTCCTTCTTCCAACCCAACCTCATTTTTTCTGCCTCTGACAACTGAGTTAAGTCTTGAACCTGAGAAGGATCTGGACCTGGTTGGTAACCACAGTGCTTTGGAAAGTGATTAGGTTGAGGAAAGGAAGCCATTCCCTTACTCCCATAATCTCAGTACTGAGCATTTTTTAGCAAAGTAATTGAAGTCCCGTGAGTACCACCTCTCATCAATTATGGGGTAGGAAAGCCCATGAGAAGGCTTCCACGTACTCTGAGGACACAGTAGAGCCTTTTAGTCTAGAGTCGTTTGCAGAAGAAAGAATTCTGGAGTCAATGGACTTCCCATGCATATCCGGAACGGAATCCCCTGATCACATAGATTTGTGCTCATCTCTGACAGAAAGAGGCCATTAATAGAAAATAAAACCATCATGATAAACTGAAAAGAAGAAAGTATTTTAATTCTGTACCTTTAAACTATTGACTATCTCTTGCTTCTAAACAAGGGGCCCCACATTCTGTTTCACACAAGTTATCCTGATGTTCTCCGCCTTCCCTATGTATCAGCACTGGCTCCTCCCTGCATCTCATCAGTTCCTGCACTGATTTTCTCCAGTCTTCCTCTCAAGAACCCCAGAGCTGATGGTCCGAACATGTCAGCCTCAACCCTAGTATTCAAGCGCTTCTCTTCTGTCTTTCTTGCCAAAACCACCATGTCTTCCATCTTCTCTTCACTTTGATGTCTGTTTGTTTGCCTCACATATCACCCCTAGAAACCAATCCCCAAGAGTCCCCATCTTCCCCATGTGGTACAGAGTTGTGTGTGCCCCCCACTAATCCAGCTTTATCTCCTTACTCAGTTCTGCGTCTCTCTAGACCACAGTCAACTCACAGTGGGCATGCACTCTTCTGCCTACTTGGCCATACACAGGGCATATCGGGTACATGTTGACTTTGATAGAGGATTCCTTTCCTACCTGAGTTTTCAAGAAACCTGTGTTGACCAGCAACAGGTGGTCTAGGCAGAACTGAGTGCAGAAGCAGGATGAGAGGCGAGACATCAGTAACCTCTGCGTCCATTCCTCTAGACCTCAGGGCTTCTTTAAAAGGCCATCTGACCTTTCCCGTGCCCCACGGGTGCCACACGAGCCAACAGCCCAAGTTTGGAAGCGGTGGTTCCACAGATGCTTCCACTGTTTACAGCTTCCCAGCCAAGTTCTCCAGCCCTGTGAACTGAACTTGGTTTTCTTCAAGTCCCATCAATTCCTTTTTAGCAGGAAACATTTCATGACAGCCAGGAGATCTCCGGGTCTGTGTTGTTCTCTGCCAAGATTGGACTACTTCTTTATAAATTATGGAGCTTAAGGATTCTTGGAGTTATTCAGAGCCACAATAAGTAAGCAATAGCAAATCACCAGTCCCAGAGTGAAGACGGTTTCCCTGTGCAGGAATTACACAGATGCCTCTCTCCACAAAATGGACTTTGGATCTGGGATCACAGATGGGGCATGGAAGATTCTGATAAATAAATCAACTAAAAACAAAGTAAGCTGGTAGAAGAGCAAAACAGACAAAACCTCTGTGGACCTAGGATCATAGTCCAGTGTGTTCTTTTTATACATCCTCAAATCACCAAAGAATTGGCATTTAATACTCAAAGAATCTGGCCTCTTTGAGCAATTGTGCCTGCCTTATTTGAGGTCAGAAGAAGACCCTTCTAGATGGAGCTATTGGGGTCATGGTTACCCTTACAGATAGGCCTCTGTCCTTCATTATCTAATCATTGTGAGCCATGTGCCTGGTCGGGGGACCCTGTAGACCACACCCCTAGTCACAGAGTAACAAGCTGGACATGGAAATAAAAGGCTAAGACACAGTGGTCAGAAAGAAAGACCTTTTCAGGACCTATCTTCTTCTCAGAGAAAAATCTTCTAGAAAAAGTTAAATTATTTTTCATAGAAAACAGGGCCAGGTGCTAGCCCCAACATCTCTGCCAGTGTTTGAGAATTCGCAATGTCTTTTGCCATGTCACAAACAGATACGCAGTGTTGGCATACTTCCACACAGGAAGAAAACTCCACAAATCACAACCAGCACAAGTGGATTGGACTTGACTCTTGAGTTCACCAAGGTCTTATTTGCCAGGACAGAGAACACACAGTGATTGCCATCAACAATGATTTCTAGACCCCCTAGTTTCAGCTGGCCTTTTAAGAACTAAGTCACCAACAGCATACAGTTTTGTCCGTTGATTGCCATTGCAGAAACTGGGTTGATTAACCATAAGCCTGGAGGTCTTATGTGTGTTGCTATTTGTTTTGCTTTTTTGTTCTGAAGTTCCTGTCTCCTCCCCTCCTATGATAACCCATCTTTAAAGTTGTCTAGTTCGCCAGAGTAATGGCCTTTTGCAAAAAAATACAGCACTTGACAGGTATAAGCCTTCTTCACAAACTTCATCCCCTTGTGTATGTATATATGTGCATATACATAAAGATATGTGTGTGAATATACTCCACTTTAGGAAATATGCAATTGCGTTCAGGCTGAGACAAGAGATGGGTGTGGAGGGATAACCAGGGTCAGCGGCAACAGGCCATATGTATGAGTGAGCCTGGATGTGCCTATTACAGAATTCCCTCTGGTCTGTAGTCTCATACAAATTCATCATTTGAACCTTGCTTGTTCTCAGACGTTCTTTAAGCCAAATATGTTCTATCCCAATATGAAAAATTAAACTCTGAGCTGTCCATAGAGCCCTGCCCCAAGTCCTCTTGTCACAATGTTAAATAACACAGAATGTGGGTCATCATAACAGTATCGATAAAGGTAACACACTCGGTGGCAAAGCTAAAAGCTGAAACTGAAGACCTTGCTTTCATTGCCAGCTTCATAGCCCATCTAAAATGTAAAGGAGAGACAATCATCACCGTAAGACTCTATGCAATAAAGTACTAGCGCCTCCAAGTCTCCTATGTAGACAGAAACCATGTAAGATATTCCAGGAGGACTTAACAAGAGCAAACACGGCCCATTTCCTCCATCCATTTCACAAAACAAGGCCTCCTTTACCCCCCCTTTCTCCAAACAGATGATTCAACTCCATTTTATTGCCATTATTAGTGACATTTCTTTCATACTGACATGAATTAAAAAGATCTGTACTGTGTCAATAATTTCAGAACTTTTGCATTTCTATTTTGGCTGTGTTGAAACTTTTTTGCCATCTGTTTGTCCCTAGACTTTCCATACTCAAAGTGATGAAATAACCAGATCCAGTGGTTTATACCTGCAATCTTAGGATACCGGGAGTCTGGGGAGGAGAACCCTAAGTTCAAGGTGAGCCTGGGCTGCACAGTGAGGTTGAGGACACCTATTCTCAACCCTTTGGAGAAAGTGGATTACAGGAGTAATGGGTCTGAGGTTTATACATTCTCTTCTGCTCTCTGCTTGTCATTGATCATAAAATGAGGAACCTCCTCTTACACAAGCACACACACACACACACAACACACACACACACACACCATGATGCATGACATATGACGCTCTGGTCTTTCCAAGTACAAAAGACCAAGCGACTATGGCCGTGATTCTCAATCTTCTTAAAGTTTGCAACCCTTTAATGTAGTTCCTCATGCTGTGGTCATCCCCAACCATAAAATTATTTTGTTGTTACTTCATAACTGCAATTTTTCTACTTTTATGAATTGTCATGTAAATATCCAGGAAATCTGATATGTGACCTCCAAAGGAGTTACAACCCACAGGTTGAGAACTGCTGAATTGTGGATTGACATCTGACAGTGATGCAGAACAAATATCCACTCCTCTAAAGTATTTTGACACAGCAATGAGAAAACTTATAGCTAAGATAAAACAAAGAATGCTCTGAGACACAGCCTTGCATTATTAAGATGAGGTTTTAGAGTTTCCTTAGATACTTTGCACTCTCTTCCTTGTTTCTAAAACTGCTTGAAGCTTAGCTTATCTTGTCAGTAGACAGTTGGGGAAGAAAGATGGCCATGGAGATTGTGATATATGCAATGATAATTGTTACACACGCTATAATCAGTAATAGTAATTGCTAATGTTCATTTTTTTACATACCATGGGCAATGCTTTAATGAAGGTGTTTTCTTGTAACTATTACCTCATTGTTGACCCTTTAAAGCCCTAGGATATCGTATTCCCATTTTACAGAAGGAAAATCCACCCCGTTTTCACATAACAGGAAGTCAGGGTAGCTTCTCTAGCAGAGTCAAGCCAAGGAAAACAGGAAATGAGCAGAGAGTGGGGAAACCTGGCAGGAAATAACACCACTGGCCTCTTTACCATTCAGCACCAAAAATGCTTGTACTTATATGGGCCTCATAATGTGTCAACTGTCTCCGTCCTCAGAAATGGACAAAAGCTGCTCGTTGTAGGATATGGGCCTTGAGATTGACTCACTTTCTCTTGCCTCTAACTCAAGATCTGGCCATAAGGACTGCCTCATGCAGGCTGTTTTACCAGTAGCTGCTGCTGTTGGCTGTTTACATGCATGTAGTCTTGGTGCTATGAACACTAGTGCCTGGTGCTACAATTGCAGTTTAATTTTAGTCTCTGGATTATCTCATCATCCTGAAACAAGGGAGAGTAAAAGTTCTTACTCCACTTTTATAAAGACAACTGAAGTTCAAGGATGTCCTTAGTCCCTACTGTTGACCAGCACAACTGGGTACCAAAGTCCCAAACTCAGGCTCTCCAGAGTAACACAGCTAAGCATTTTAATAATAAGAAGAATGCAGGCCTGTACAAAAGACAAAATTCAGCTTTATAGTCTCATGAAGGATATACCCAAGGAATCTATAAGATCACACAAAGCAGAGATTGGTGGAGAGCTGCAGTTTATCCTGTTCCAGACACTCAGACTCTCAGACTCTATTGCAGTCAGTCCATGGGTTTTTGGCATGATGGTTTTCATATGCCAAGAAACAGACTTTGGACAAATTCAACGGACTCTTCTGGGAAACATGTTGTTTTCTCTCATGCTGCTTTAATTCAGATTGGCTGGCGATCAGAAGAACTGCATCTTAGCATTTCACCTGCAAAGAGGACTGTGTGTGTTCTTTTGTAAAATAACATCCAGTAGTTAAGGCTTGGGGCCATTTTTTTTAACCTTGTAGAAAGTGGGGGGGCGAAATGAAGTCTCCTGAGCTCGTCAAACTACAGTTAACTCACCCTGATAGTTTACCAGAAAAGGAACTCACACTGCAGTGGCCCAGATCCCCTGTGGAATGCCCCTCTGAGTTTGGGGAAATCCATCTCATCACTTCTCTCCCGTTCAGGAGTCATGGGTATTTGTAGCTTCCATGGTCAGTCAGAGGTCATATGAGACCAAACAATGGAATTCCTGACCCAAGGACAGAGGAAGACTTTGGTTTCATTTCCCAATCAGAATTCACACGGTTTCCACCTCAGACGTTTGTTTTCCAAAGCATTGCCTGGATTTGAGTTCTGTGGTGTAGACACCCATTGCTGCTGCTCCTGTGGCTTCCAAGGGACAGGAATGTGACCAACAAAAGCTGCACTCTGAAGATTAAAATCTGCAACCATCAAGCTTGAGGGTAAAGCCCTGGAAGAGCCCTGGACCTTTAGTGCCCACAACGCTGTACTTGTGTAAGACAAGGGCTTTCTTGCTACAGATGCCACTAGGAACCCTGAGAACTCTGTGGCTAGGACCTGTAAGTCTCTCGGAGTAGCAGTCGGAGGGTTGCAGAGAAGCAGAAGGGAAAGGTGTGGTTCTTAGAAACAACTGTCAAGATCTCTCAATCTCTATGTTTTCTTAACGCCTTGAAAGCAGGAAAGATACCACATCAATCACCACCTCAAAGAAACCTCCCTGGTCACGTATGACATAAAAATACCTTCCTTCCCACACTCTCTGTCCTTCCTCTGGGTAACTGTGTCATGCTGGAAACATAAAATTTCACTGCACAAATCACTTCCTGCAGGGCACTCTTGTGTGTTTGGTTGACACTTGAAATCCCCATATCACAAAGTATACGGTGTCAGTGAACCAGCCCTGTTATCTATATATCCATATTGTCCATGTTGGCCAACAAATTCCAGTAGTACAGAGGATACCCATCCAGCTGGTTTAGCAATATCAGTTTCCATAGATATTCCCAGCACCACTTGCAATCTAAAGCCACCTTCTTCCCCTGCTGTCTTGTGTGAAACCAAGTTAGAAATGATCAGGGGCTACTCTTCTATTTGAACCCCACCAAACTGCTGCAAGAACAGGGCAGCTGCTAGGGAAAAGCACTTCCGGAAAGGGAGTCCCCTTTTGATGATTAGCTCATCTTGTTTTCATTCGTTGGCAACCACAATAAATTGTCTGTTCAATAGGAAGACTTTCCTGTGGAAGAATGGGAAACGGGGGTGGAGGTGCATAGCTGCTGCTAGAGACAACCATTCCCATACACTGTCTGGAACTACAACATGTGGTTTTCATATACTGACAGTGGACAGGGGACCATGAGATTGATGCCTCACCTATTTCTAAACCGTGACCATCTCCTTAAAGAACACTTACCAAAGAAATTGATTGCATCAAACCAATGGCCGGTTCTCTGATCAGTAGACTGGGACCTGCTCTGAGCACAGCACAGATGCAAACCCTATGACTTCGGTGCTCTGGTCGGCCTCTCTCCTTCTTGTCTCTCTAGAAAGAACACAAGACACAGTGATGATGGAGCTGTGTAGGATGGTGCATCTGAACTCCAGTCTAGGTCAAGACTCAGGAGGGAGCAGCAAGCTCCCTGCTCATGTCATATTACAGGGCGAGGACAGAGAAGAGACATCCACTAGGATGCCATCGTGCTGGGGTCATTGGAGCTGTGTCGTCCCATCTCAAAGAATATAAATGCCCCTAAGGGATAGTAAGCGGTGTTCTCATGTTACATATTAGGAAATGAATCATGAGGAAGTTCAATAAGTAGACCAATATCATACACTAAGCCTTGAATTTCTCCAAGCCTAGGTCCAAAATCAAATCTTAGTCTCTTTATACTGCACCACTCTTCCTAAATCTGCAACACACACAGAAAGTATTGGGAAATGCTTAGAGGGCAACATTTTATCTTAAGAACAAGAATAAGTCATAAGCTTACTTTAAACTTTCTTCTTATATATAGTACCTTGGAAAGAATGTAGAGTAAAACTTAAGATAAGCCATGTAAGAATGTTCCAGGGGCAGGTTGATAAGATCTGGAAATAGGCATGTCTCAACTAGAATTTCTTGGTTTTAAAGATAAAAAAAAACAAAACAAAGCAAAACAAAAAACCCTAGCCATGAAAACTATCTGGGAACTTTGGGAGCTTTGGGAGATCTTTAACTGACATGGTTTATAGAGACTTACTTGAAGAGTGTGGCTTCAAATTTATCATAAACAAAAGCCCCAAAATCTAGAGGACAAACAGAATGCTATGATATACAAGAAGTGGCCTCTGTCTCTTAACTCCCTACTCAATTCCAGAGACCTGGGAGATAGCAGTTAACCCCCAAATTTAGTTCCCATACCAGAAATCCAGTTTGGAAGTTGGAAAGAAAGGACTGTACACTCTGAGATTCTCTAAGAGAATGCAGGCACCTGGAGCTGTCTTCCAAGATGACACACAGTGGACTAGAGCTACATAGGTGGAAATCAGAGGGCTATCCAGAGGTGGTAAGGAGCCAAAGCAGACCAAAAATATTCAATCCCCTGTGAGTACTACCATGAAATGTAAGGAATGGCCTCCCAAGTACTGTAACCATCAAATACTTAGTAAGAGCCTACGGTGGGCCAGAGAACCAGGCAGTGCTATTAGAGACAGAAGGCAGTATACATATTGTTATAAAAGGACACACAGAACACGGGAGTCAGTCATTAGAAAGGTAAATGATGTGTCACTGATTTCCAAATGCCAATCATTAGGTATAAGGCATATGTGACAAGGCTTTGAGATTCACAGAATGGAGAGATTGATGAACCCAAAACGAGTAGAAAAGTCACCCTAAGGGTAATCAAATTGAAATACTATGCATTGAGCTCTAAACTGGCGAAAGAAAATCTTGCTAGGCCAGTAAAATGATCTGAGCAGAAGCAAGGAGATTCAATACACAAGGTACTCTCAGGAACTAGGACATCAGTGGTCCAGGAAAAGAAATCTACACAAAGTACCATTCCTGAATGGAAACTTTACTTAAAATGCACCAAAATGGAGCTCTTTCCTTTATTACCTGACCTCAATCATCCACTCAGCCGTACTCACGACTTCAGGGAGGGAAGAAAAGATGGCTCTTTCTCTACACGACTGTGGGGTGGGGTTCAAATATGGCAGTCATAGTGTAAGAGAAACAAAGTAGAACTAAACCTGAGATAGGCTGGCATCAAACTCCAAGGTCCCAGCTCCCTTCCTAGACCTTAGCCTCTTGGTTTGGCCCAAGCTTACTCAGTTCATTATGAGGCTCCCAAATGCCCTGGGCTACTCCAACCATCCCATCATCCTCTCTACTCCTCCTTCTCACCATCCCTCAGTAACACTCCTCTCCCCATCCTGCACAGGAAGAGTAATGGATCAGTACAGGGAAACATTCTCTTGCATACGGGCTCATCAGTGTAGAGTCTTTTTTTTTTTTAGCAGCTTGATTTATACCAGAATCAAACAGCTCTGGCCCTAACTTTGCTTCTCTTCAAGGTCTTCGCTCTTTTTAAGGCACTGCTTCTCAACCTTCCTAATGCTGTGACCCTTTAATACAGTTCCTCATGTTGTGGTGACCCCCAACCATAAAATTATTTTTTGTAACTACGTCATAACAGTAATTTTGCTGTTGTTATGAGTCATAATGCAAATATCGGATATGCAAGATATCTAATATGAGACCCTTGTGAAAATGTCATTCAACCCCCGAAGCGGTCACGACACATGGGTTGTGTTGTTGCTAAGAAAATAAAACAGAACGACATGCTTGCGCACTGCTAGTGTTCATTGTGATGATATGTGTTCAGTGCACGAATATTTCTTCTGTACTCTCGATTCAATGTTGAAATTCTAGAAATAAAGTGACCACTTTGTTTGCTCAGCCTCCCCAACTCTGTCTCCCCTCAAGGCCCATTTTAAATCCTAAGTCTTGTTAAAATTCCTCTATTATTCCAGGCATTCCCTCATCAGACTCTGGTCCCTGAGTTCCTTAGTGGTGCTTAGCTGTTAGCAGAGCATCTGCAGGGCTGGTGCTATACCAGCCATGGGACCCACATGTGGGTTCCCCCTTCTCTAGTGACCAGCACAGAGTGCATGCCCACCAGCAGGAAGATGGTATCAACACTGCATAAATATAGATGTAGGCATTTTCTCAAAGCAGCATTGAGTGTTGACTCATGCACTTTTAAAATCAAAGTATTATGAAATACAAATCCTTAATAAGTATAACATATTATTTATAAATATATTTATTAATACAGTAATTAATATATTAGTACTTTAAAAAAATCATAAACCCTGACCCTCTTCTAAATATGCCATAAGGATCTGAGTAAATGACAGACTTCTAACATGCAGACCCTGCTTACTGAATACTGAGTACTGAATGCTGGACACCACCCTAGACATTTTGTGTGCACTATCTCACTCAAATATGAGAAGGAACCCATGTGATTATACTGATTGTGATAAGAAGTGTCTACAAAAGTGTCGGATGCCTGTTGGTGGGCTTTTAGGAAGAGTAAGCTCCTGAAGGCTTTGACCTCTATGGACAGATTCCTGGCTTAATAGCGTTGTTGGGAAGGTAGAAACTTTCAAACATCAGGCCCATCTCGAAGCAGGTCCCAGGGGCTGTGTCCCACAGCTCAGTTCCACACAGCCTTTCTGTGATACTTCACTTGTCCACAGGTCAAAACATGGAGACCACAGGCTGCAAGCTCTGGAAATCATGAGCCAAAACGCAACTGCATCCTTCAAAGTTGATTGCTTCAGATCCTCCAAAACCAGTACCACTGTCTATTCTTACATCTGTCTTTCATTAAAGGAAACTTATCAGCCTCTAGTGCTCTACTTAGAATCTCATAGCCAGCCAGTGATAGACTTAACATTCGACCCGGGTTCTGTCTAGCCCAAAGCATGTGTGCTTAGTAAAAAACAATCTTCTTGACTAAGAAGTTTGCTTTTAAGGCCTTTATCCTTACAGAACTTTCCCACCGATAGTCCTTGTCTCTGAGATTTTGACTACAAGAGTCTTATCTCTTCAAAGCATTCCACAGACCCTTCCTAACTCAGTACTTTCAAGTTAAGCAGAATAAAGTCTCCATCCCAAAGATGGCCATGTCTTTATCCTCAGACCCAGTGTGGATGTTATTTATGTTAAATGGCAGGGGGTGGGGGAGTGAAGACAGCAGATAGAAGTAAGGCAGCTTATCAGATGATTTGTGCGTGAAGGCATTAAAGAGTCCAATACTATTACAGAGATTTTCATAATTGAAAGAATGAAACAGGAGAAACTGGGAAAGAAATGTGACAATAAAAATCAAAGAACAAATAAGAGCAGTGAAGTTGCCAGAAAGATTCCCAAGCCACGGAACTAGGCAGCTGTAGACGGAGACTGCTCTTTTGTTCCCAGCCACCCAGACCCAAAATAATCACACAGAAACTGTATTAATTAGAACACTGTACAACCTATTAGCTAGGGCTTCTTATTAACTAAGTCTTACATCTTAAATTAACTCATTTCTATTATTTTATATTTTATCATGAAGCTTGAGGTAAGGTTCCAGGGTGTCTGTCTCCTACAGCCGCTACATGGCATCTCTTTGACTCCTCTTACTCTCTCTATATATATTTCTCATCCAACCTGACTATATTCTGCCCTGTTATAGGCCAAAGCAGCTTCTTTATTAACCAATGGTAATAAAACATATTCACAGCATGCAGAGGGGAATCCCACATCAGGTAGCTCCTAGAAGCTGGAAAAAGAAAAGAAATATACTCTCCCTAGAACCCCTGGAACGAATGTTTGGCTTTACTCCAGTGAGACCCACTTCATACCTCTGACCTCAAGAACTATGAGGTAATGAATTTAGTGAGGCCTAGAGGCATAGGCCTATAATCCTAGCTACTCAGAGACTGAGACAGAAAGATCATGAGTTCAAGACCAGCCTGGGCAACTTTGTGAGAACCAGTCTTAAAAAGTAAGGGGAGGACTGGAGGGAGATATTGCCCAATGGTAGAATACTTGCGGGGCAAACAAAGGACTTAGTGTTAATCTGCATAGCATGGTAAGCAACAAACTACCTAAATAGCAGCGCTGTCTGGAACCACCAAGCATCATTGGTTTCAGAAGCTCTAGGAAGTTATTGTACTCCTATGGGAACAAATAAGGCCAAGTGATAGTCTTAGAACCTTGTGACAGCTCACATTACAGAGGTTATAATCTAAAGAGTGGGAAATCTTTGTGACTAGAGGTTGACACACCACAAATTGTTCCCACAATTACACTGAAGAATATTGAAAGACCAATTCAAATTTTTCAAAAAGAATGAACAGAAACTGGACCCCTATCTTCTCTCCTGGCCTCAAAGATGGTGTGTTGTCATGTTGATGTGGGAAGTGATACAGGCTGTGAATGTTTTATTGCCATTGGTTAATAAAGAAGTTGCTTTCAGCCAGTGGCTTAACAGAGTAAAGCTAGGCTGAAAGAGATCTATAGAAAAAGTAGGTGGAGTCAGAGAGAAGCCATGTAGCTGCCAACAGTGGACAGATGTCTCTGTTGGAGCCCACCACAAACTTGCAGGTAAGTCACAGTCACATGGTGATACACAGATTAATAGAAATTGGTTAATTTAAGATATGAATTAGCCAGAAATACGCTTAAGCTATCGGCCAAAGAGAATTGCAATTAATACAGATTTCTGTGTGATTATTTTGGGAGTCTGGGTGGCCGGGAAACGAACAAGCAGCCTCCCCCAACATCATGTTGCACTAAATTTCTGATTAGCTGAGATCTCCTATGGAACTAATATGCTCTTGCTAGTTCCCCCATGATGCCCTCCTCTGGGAAGATTAAGAGCGGCCAGTGAGGTGCAGGCCAGCTGCTGGTTCCACGCTCCCTCTCATACAAGCCACATGCACAAATAGGAAGACAGCTTCCAGGGCTATCATTTCCTAGCCAGCAAGTGTCTTGGGTTTCTCTTTAGTGGTTAAGGATGTGTCGCCCAGGCGCCTTAGCATGGGGCACTTCCAACCTTCAATTACTCTCTATATTAACATCCAGAACAGTAAACACAGGGCACCACGGTCATTAGAGACAGCCATAAACCATGGCCTGCTGTGTATTGATGTCAACCCTGCTGCATTCGACAACTGAACGAATCCCAAAGAAAGCATGTGCTCCACTGAGGATATCCACCCTTGGCTGCCTCCCATCGTCCCACCTTAACCATGATTCAACCACAGAGTTTTCAACCCTTTGTGTTTTGCAGAAAGACAACCACTCCTCATGCTGGGCCTTGTACTGCTGGTTTTCACGGATGGGACCTAGTGGGAAATCTTTCCTGCAGGCTCATACAACAAATGCAGATGGCAATGATTCCTAATCTAAAGGATGTCATGATAGAATCAAGCTGAAGATATCCCTGAAATTCCAACCAATTAAACAAGCGGAACAACCTTCATGCACATGAGAAACAGAGACGATGCTATAGTTAGGCAGAAAGGCTGATGGAAGCTCTCTCAGTATCCTTGTGAAACATGAGCAATTTTCTTTTCACTGCAGCCTGTGTTCGTCACATCCTGTCCACACAACACAACGACAAGTCCTCTGACCCAGCTGTCTAAATTTTTGAGTCAGGGGATGGGAAGGAGATGCATACTATACACTGATAGATTGCTTAGGAGGCATGTGCCTGGATTGCCAAGACGATATAAAGATTTAAGTGTTAGATAGCGAAGCAAGGCAAAGAAGTAAGCTTTCTCAGCAGACCGAAGGACACTAGGGCTCAGCACATGGATTAAAGAGGGAGTGCTTATTTCTGAATGTGCCGTAGCAACTGTCCACTGGGCCGCTAGGGAGGACTATCAACAGGAATTATTCCTGGGAGTGAATCTGATGTTGGTTGCTGCATTCAATACGCAGCATCCCTTCTGGTTATTTCTTATTGATAGGCATGGACCACCCTCATGCATTCTCATTCTGGGGTTTGCCTCTAGGCTGAGTCTTGAGGCTCTGGTTGGTGTGAACAGAGTCAACAAGTTAGCATGACTCAGAGAAACTCGAAGTTGCTAGCATCCTTCAGCTGCAGCCTTCCTCAGAGGGAAGCCGGAGAACACACAGGCCTGTCAACCTTTAAATATGCATGCATCTTTAGAGGAGTCACTTTTCTTCTATATTGTATTGCCTTTTTATTGGTAAGGTGTTATTTTGATGTGTGTGAGAGTGTCGATACTTGTTTAAGTGAGAGGTGTGCATGTGTGGGTGGGAACACATGAATGTGTGTGTGTGTGTGTGTGTGTGTGTGTATGTGCAGTACTTATGGAAGTCAGGAGGCAGTATTTAAGAAGCAACATTCTTAGGACATCCCTAGCAATATCTACCCAGCCCCCTGCTTTTGACAACATCTGTCATTGGTCTGGAGCTCACTCATTAGTCTAGACTGTCACGTCAGTGAACCCCAAGGATCCTCCTGTCCTTGCCTCTCTGAAACTGGGATTCCAAGCACGTGGCACCATATCCAGCTTTTTGATGTGGGTGCTGAGTATGTAATTCAGCTCGTTGGGCTTTCATGTCAGCACTTTTACCAACTGAGCCATCATGTTGGGTCTATGGTGTGTGTGTGTGTGTGTGTGTGTGTGTGTGTGTGTGTGTGTGTGGTGTTGTTTAATAAAGTCCACAAAAGCAGGCCTGGGAAAATTATACACTATTTCTTTTCTCTGGCCATGGATTCTTCAACTCTCTAGAAAAGACTGTCTCTTTCCCTGTGGGAAGATTGTATTTACAATAATAAGAAACAAAACACATTTTCTTATCCTAATTCCAAGACCCTACGAGGAGCAAGGGAGGAGAAAGTGTGAGGCAAATTGATAGAGGTGTCCACGTTTTCTGGAGAGCTTAAAAGATTTTTACAGACCTAGCATGGGTCCCTAATGTCTTCAGAAATCACAGGCGGCGCTTTTCAAAGTTTTCTGGCCAGCTCTACTGATCAGGTTTTTCTATGCGTTGTCGCCACCTGCTGGGAAGTCCTAGGATTGGCTTCTGGTGCCGTATAAGGTGGACACCTGACCAGCACAGGAAGGTGTGAGAGATGAGATTGTCAAGTTCATGCCATGGCTTTCATTCCAGAGGGAGTCGCTAACCTGGCCTTGGCACACAGGAATCTGAGCTTTAATCCTCTTCTGGAGACCTAAAGTCTACATTCCCTCTGGTAGCTCATCTGAGTGTTGAATCACTTTCTCTCCAAAATATTTTTCCTCTCTGTGATCTCAACGCCACCTCTGCTTAGGTTAATTTCCTACTGATGTGTTTTGATCAGGAATGAAAACCAACTGCTTCCAGTTCTCCGAGGGAAATCCTCGGCATGCCTGCAGAAAGAGCCACGAGCGTGCGTAGTGCAAAGGTCTCCAGTTTTGTTTTTCTTTAAATTGACTTTGTTTGGCCTATTTGAAAATGTACTCCCCGTTCCTACAGCTCTTCCCGAAATACTTCCAACATCCCTATCTTTTTCCATCCCAGGAGAACCTGACACCCCTGGGAGGAATCTTGCTACAGGCAGGACCGTGGTGCCAGCATCACGCGGACGCCTCTCAGATGATCCCTCGGAAAACATATTCTAGGCACCTTTGTGAGACGCACGGGAGACTGGATGAGTCAGTTACTGATAAACTTGCCCACAGAGAGAAGAGGAGATGCAGCCATGTCTGTACACAATGTGTACAATCGCACCGAAGCGTGAGAGACAGGAGCGGCCACGGGGCTGTGGGAGGCCAAGGAAGGGAAAGAATGTTTTTCGACGGGCATGTGGAAGGCTTCGTGGAGCCAGCGGGACCGAAGAGCTCTTTGGCGAGTATGCAGGATTCAGGTGAACTGAAAGAAAGGGACTAGGAAGGCACATAACATTCTAAGCGGCGCCAGCAGTCTGACAAACGCTCTGGAGATAGGAAGGACGGGAGGTGGCCGCGTTGAGGTGGGTCACGGGGCAGTAAGGGAAAGGTGGATGGGATGGATTGTGAAGATGTCTCCTGCAAGGGGGAGTCCTTCAAGAACTCATTTCCTCTGATCATTTCACATAACCCTTATTTGCTTTTTATCAAATTGGAGACAATTCTGTATCTCTCTCTCAGCTGCTCTGTGTCACTTGGTCCTCAACCAGTGTCGGGGCTTAGTTTTGAGTCGCTGCTCAGCCGCCTGGCCTCCACTCAGGTTTTCCTCTGCCTCTAAGCATCCTGTGTGACACTAACCTGACCCCACTCCTTGTCCAGCCCTTCTGAAGACAAGTGCTCGCTGACTAGTCCTTCCTGGCTTCTTTGCCTGACACTGTCTGGAATAATTCTTTTCCTTCAGAAGCGGTAGAGAGGTGGGACATCGGGCAGTGAGACCCTGGACGGGCTGTCTGCCATTGTAGCTTCAGCGCTCTCATCGTTAAGGAGAGGGAGACCCCTTTCGAGCGTGTACATCCCTCTTCACAGCCACCCCGGCCATTTTTGAGAGCTGAATTTGCCTCTGAAAAAAAGAGTCTGAAACAAACTGGATCTGTTATGTCCTCAACCTATTTTGAGTTATGTGTTTCCAAACAGGAGAAAGAGAAGGAGGAAATGAGAAGCAGGCCTGGCTGCCCTTCTTGCAAACTGCCTCTCTTCCAGGGGACACTTTTAAAGACAAAGAGTGATGGGGAATCTCAGCCAATCACATTCTGCTTAAGGTGTGGCCATTCAGGCTATAAAAGATCGAAGTGCCTTGCCCCCAGCCCCTTCAGTTTTCTGACTCCATTGGTGTTCATGGGGTCTCGGGTCTTATAAGTTTTCCCCTTTTGATTAAAAGCTAAATCTTTTATATAGTATTGGTCTGTTTATTCTATCGATCGACCACGTCCGCCACAAAAGAGAAAATGACAGATCGGAAACTACAAAAAAAAAAAAAAAAAGGAAAATAATGTGCCAATACAAGTGGCACCCAGCACATGCTTCAGCCAATCTATCCTCCAGAGTTTAAGTCAATACAGGGGCTTTGCTCGATTGAGTCTGTCCATATCAGCAAGCTACTATGGAGCCAGTGCCCTGATTTTAATTAATTCTTGTGATAACTGCTATCAAATGGGGTGCTATCATCCCACTGAACAGATGGAAAAACTAAGGCTTTGAGGCTTTTATGCCTCATGCTGAGTGGGCCTGACAACCATTCTCCTGTGACCTTTCTGGAACTGGAGGAATGAAACTTCTGCTCTTCAGATACATCCAGCCTCGTAATATATTAACATAGAGGTCTTGTTAGTGTGGCAACTGTAAGACCCAAGAAAGGAAATGATGTCTGCCCGTGTCACCCTGGACCCTCCGAACCGTGGAAGCCTGCAGCTAAGTCACAGTCACAGCAGCAAGCTTCTCGGGGAAAATGATTTGCATTCGCAGGCCTGAAGCCTAGCCAGCCATGTGGCTTGAGAAGATGTAGACTGGGAAGGAGTAGTCACCACAGGGTGGGGGGAAGCGATGGCAGCGGCGTTGTCGAGAAGAGGCTCTATGGGGGGGGGCAGCTTTCATCCAAATTGGCCATTTGTGCTCACTTCCAAAGACAGGGAATCAAAAACATATTGAGAATTCCAACCTGACTTCAACAGCAGAAAATTCTTTAAAATGCCATTCGGGGGGTGGAGGGAAGTCTTGGGATTTGAGCGAGGACCCACAGGAATGTGGCTATGGACTCCTCTTTATAAAAAAAAAAATACTGCACATTCTTCTTCCCCATTCTCTGATTTAAATGAGTTTCCCAACCAGCTGGAGCAGATTCTAAGATCTTTTCAAGTTTTGACTTCCTCCATACTTAGCCCATACGAGGCCAGCAAGTATGTGTTAATGGACGAACCGACAGGGATGCCTTAAGCCCCAGCATCCATAATGCCTAGAAAGGCCTTTCCTTACTGTGGTCAGCACTGTGTTCATCCTGGAGACTCGCAGCAGCCCAGTCCACCGGTTTCCTGGTTCAATAAACATCAGCCATGGGCTGCTTCTCTCTCTCCTCTCTCCCTTCCCTTCTACTATTTCCTTCCCTTCCACCAATAAAACTCCCCATGTTAAAAAAAAATACAGGAGAACGTATTTCAAGGGCTCAGAAATAGGGATAAATAACTGTGATCTCTCTCTCTCTCTCTCTCTCTCTCTCTCTCTCTCTCTCTGTTTGTGTGTGTGTATGTGTGTGTGTGTGTGTATCAACCTCTCTCCTTTTTTCCATTTGCTCTCTCCCTGTCCCTCATCTTACTCTCTATCTCTTCTCCCTGCTCATGTATGTCTCTCGCCATCCCTCCTGCTTCATTTGATTAACTTGTGAAGTGGAAGGCAGAGATATTACATTTCTTATCAATGGCTAAGGGTTTCATAAACCTGAAGTGAGAAACAAATAATTCTCCCAAGGAAAAGCAAGTTCTGTATCCAAACAGAAAGAAAGGGACTGAAAGCTGGGCGGTGGTGGCGCACGCCTTTAATCCCAGCACTCGGGAGGCAGAGATGGGTGGATCTCTGCGAGTTCAAAGTCAGCCTGGTCTATAAGAGCTAGTTCTGGGACAGGTTACAAAGTTACAGAGAGACCTTATCTCAAAAACAAGAACAACAACAACAACAAAAAGTTATGGGGGTGGGTGGAGAAAGAAAAGGACTGGAAGCATCCAAAAGCCACCTCTCCACCTTGGCAAGGTATAATCAATTACAGTCCTCTGAAAACCACACAGACAGTGAAGCTCACACAGCTGCTTGGGTCTTTAGCACAGTCATGTGATGCTCTTTAGTAGATTCAAGATGAGAAACAAAGGTTCCCAGTGCTCCCTCCCCAACGATGTAGTATTTCACTGCTAACCGGTGACCTGGTTCAATAAACATCAGCCTACAGAAGATTGGTTAAAGTCTCCTCTAAGCGAATGTTTCTCTTCCATTTGGGAATATTTAGGACAAAAGGGAAATACCCTTTAAAAAATGAAACTATCATAAATTGTTGTTGTAATGTAGCCTGAAATCTACTAAAAGAGCAATTACAACAACTACAACATTGAACCATCAGCGGAGCTCACTATGTGCTAACAACCATAGGGATTTGCATGTGTTTCCCAGTTCTACGGGACTAATAACTACTGAATGCTGGAAAAGCCAAGACCCAGAGGTCAAGTCACATGTAAAGTCACACAGATAGGTAACAAAAGGATTCTAGCTCCTGACTGATTGTGCTCAGATATGGTCTCCTTTCTTCTTGCTATCTGCCTCTGTTGCTGGACTCCCTTAAGATTTATTAAAATACTCCCATGACTGTTGCAAGATCTGGGATTTTCACAAGCCCGTTGGCCTTTTTTCCTCCTTTTCATGGCTTGGGCTTGCATCACTAGTACTTTCTGGTTATTTTTGAAAGTGAAAGAAATTGGGGAAAAAATGGAAGAAACTTGATCTATATGTCAGAGATATGCCCTGTAGCCAGATTAGATGCCCCAAAGAGTTACAACAATTCATTTTTGCTCCTTTCTCCAAGGTCATTTTGCCATGATCTTGAGTTCCTCCTTGATGTTTCCAACTTGGCAAAACCCAGGTCACTGTACAATCCCACTGAATCATTATCTTCTCTTTCTAGTTTTCTTTGTTCTACCAGGAACTAAATTGCCCAGCTCCTCCACATTGTAGCACTGACATGTAGCTGTCGCTATTCCAAATTTGTCTTCTTCCTCAATGTCCTAGCAAGACTATGAAGACCTCCAGAAAGAAGACATACTGATCTCACTGGGGCTTTAGTCTCCATTGCCCAATGCAGAGATGATACCAGGAGACATTCAGTGTTACCAGAATGAGTGAATATGTTAATGCAAGCGAGAATATATATGAAGACAATGCAATTGCTCGATAGAAATATGCCAAAGTAATTCCAAGGTTATATCCAGTTCTCTCCTACGTTGCTTAAGGTGCACTAGAACTGAAGTTTCAAGAAGGAAACCAACGGCCTTGGAGTGGAATCAAAAGTAACAGTCCATGTCCAGGCCCTATCATTGTTATGTCTAGAATGCCAAAGGAGAAGAAAGAACGAATAAACACAAGCCAAGCCATGTAACTACCGGCAGCCTATAATCAAATTATTTTGGTCACCTCCTCTCAGTCTTAACCATAGGAGTCCACTTCTAAGCATAGGTTATAAGGTAATCTGACCTATGTCAAACACAGGATTCTGCTGGGTGTACTTCCTCAGCTACATCCTCAAGTAACAGACTAGCTCTCTCATGGGCATGGGCCAAACAGCTGGTCTTGTTTCCACCCTAGGAAACCCTAGTTTCCTACTCGGGCAACTGGAACCAGACCTCCTTCAAGCTGCCCAGTGCACTCCTGCACAGTCTCTGTTTGAATGCGCTCCACAGAATTTCTACTTTGAGCACCTCGACATTTGATCGCCCTCCCCCTCCTTTCCCTCCCCTTCTCTAATGTTAGATACTAATAAACTTTCTGTTGTAGGGGTAACCAGTGCTTGGGTTGGATCTGAGTCCCACTCCACAAGAGAGAATTAGCGGCTGGTACTGTGAACCCAGTCAAAGACTCATGATTGGAGAGGCCATGAGGTTATAGAGAATTCACTACTGTTGTTTGATTGACATGGCGACATTCTTCAATCTAAATATTTGTGTTTATATCCACAAACAAAGGCTAATTACTCTCAACCTTGGCCAGGGAGGCTTCTCTCTGCAGGAGAGTGGAGTATTCAGAGAGTCTTAACTGCTCAAGGTGTGGAGAAAAGGTGACAGGTGAGCACTCAGTTCTCTCTAGGACATTATGTTATCCCTTCCAAGACTCAGGAAACATTGCAGAAGAGGCAGAAAGAAAACAAGAACCAGAAGACAATAAAAAATATCTGTGGAATGCTCTCTTCTAGGCATAACACAGGTATTGAAAACATCATCTCATCAAGCCTTAACAGGACTGGGACTGTCAATAATCAATCATAGATTGGAAAAGGCTGAAGGGGGTCCCACGCATCCCTGATGAACTCTTGTCTTCTGGTGGGTTATTGTCTTCAGTTGTCTACCTTCATGAATCTCCAAGGAACAATTTCAAAACCATAGTCATACAGATGGTCCTGGTGAAACCTAGTGGGTCACAAAAGAAAAACAAAAGACATGAACAAAGGAAGGGACTTGGGGGTGGTGAAGTGGGAGCGAGGGGAGAAGGTGGGAATGAGAATAATTAACATTCATTATTCACATAAATGAAACTGTCAAAGAACATTTGATTAAAAAGAAGTAAAAATGAATAATCCAAAAATATAGCTCTCTGTTTTAGGATTTAGAAGTCAAGATTTAGCAAGATATGGCTTACCCACCTCAATGACTAGAGTAAAAGAAAGGGGCGCCTGTCATTTATAAGAGGGGAGGCTTTTAAGTTAAACTGGGTAATATCAGTATAGATATGATATTAAGCAGGGTTTTCTAGATAAGCAAAACCCACAGAATGAACAAATATGTATCCGAAGGGGATTTAGTAGATTGGCTTCCAGGATGTGTTCTAGGAAGTTCAACAATGGCTGTCTTCACAATGTGAATCTAGTGGCTACTTGTAATCCACAGGCCAGACACCTCAGCAGTTCCAATGTGTCTCTGAAGGTCCAGAAGATTCCTGGACAGTCTCACACACACACACACACACACACACACACACACACACACACACACACACACACACAGTCTACAGATATTCCAAAGAAGTTAGGTGCTAATGTCACCAAAGAATGGCTATAGCCAGGGTGGCCAAAGCAGCCAGACACCAGAGGAGATAAACTGGAATAGATAAACTTGCCAAGAAGACAAAGAAGCAAAGAGTCTAACCCTTTCTTTTCTTCTCCTTTCATCTGGGCTCCTGCTACAAGTTGCAGCCCATATTCAGGATGGATCTTCCCATTTCAACTAAACTAATCAAGACAATGTATAATTATAAATAAATATTTTCTTTATGAACATGTAAATTGTGTATAAGATAAAACTCAGGGTAGGATATGATTATTTGTGATAGTATAACATTAAATGATGATAAACACTTTTCATGCACTCTACTATAATGACATTATATATAATTGTATATAAAGTATGACATATAACCATGTTCTGAATCTGCTGACAAGTTGTGGATTCTGTAAATGTACTGAAGTATCTTAAGTTCAATACTGACATACAACAAAGGGATGGAGAGGGCCATGAAAGAAATGAAAGCAAAGCCTCCTGCCCAAGATGAGCCCTGGAGTCCTCAATGCCAAGAGTAGTGTCTATGCACAAACACACACAATCCTCAGTCACATTTTGCATGGGGCATTTTCATCAAGTCTGCATGCACATCTCATGGTCAGTGGCTCTTGACAAGCCAGCTGGTCTGCTCACAGGGTTGGATGTCCGTTGTCACGTATGCGGGCCTGTTACCTGGGTACCCAACTATTCCAAAGTACTTGCTAAATGCAGAGAATATTGCCATGTACTATCCTGAGTAAGAGCTGTCTTGACTCTAAAATGATTCAACTTCTAACATCAGTGCACTGATACTGATCTGACAATCGACAGTTGGTTCCTATTCAACCTGGAGTCATGACTTCAGCTCCCATCCTGTGGCCCAAACCTGACTATTATATAACATCAAATGCCAATTGAAGGAAGAATACAAAGGTTTTACCATCTGAAGGAAGTATAGGTAAAACTTATGACACAGGTTGAGCCACACTACAATTTCCTAAACTGAATGTTTGTAAAATGGGTAGTGATGGGTAGATTGTCAATTGATGCCAGAAGCCATGGGCGAAACTCACTTCCTTATGGATCTACTCGGTCCTCTTTAATTCATAAGGTTGCACATTTTACGAAGGTTCCACCTACCCTTGAGAATCCCAGGGAATTAGTGTTGAGAGGCTCACTGGTCTAATCCCGTCCTTTGATTTATTAGCCATCAAGATGAAAGGATACGTTTACTCCAGCAGGATGGTAGAGCTCCAGGAAGAACTTGCTCCAGCACCAGGCCAGCTCCAACTGCTGTTTATGACACTAGCCTTTGAAGAAGAATCTAGACTAGGGTGAGCTTTCTCCTTTCCCGCTGACCTTTTCATCATCACAACCACCAGGGACCTCTCATTATGTCTCTGTTTACTTTGTATTTTGCTAAATGCCCTCTGTAGGACATATACAGGCTATTTTGGTAGCATCATGCACGTAGAAAAATGTTTTGTTTAGGCTCCACCTTTGGTTCATGTTGCCTGGAGCCTGCCGAAGTTAATTGAATTGGAGAGAGAAAGCAAACATAGCAAGCAGAAAGAGATAGTTATGGCTTTAATCCTACCACTCCTTCTCTCTTTCTTCCTCTCTCTCTCTCTCTCTCTCTCTCTCTCTCTCTCTTTCTCTTTCTCTCTCTCTCTCTCTCTCCCACAGTTAGACTTCTATAGCATCCACCCAAGTCATTCTAGAAGCAGAATAAGAATCCTGTAGGGCAGTCATGATATCAGAGCCATCCTTATTACGGTCTTAAATTGGAGAGCCCGAGGGAGAGACCTTTGTGTGCCACTAATTATAATATAGCTATAAAATCTTTCCTATAATAAGCGATTTTCCACAAAAACAACATTTCTAAGTCTCCTGGGACATAGCTGAAGCATAATTTGAATTTCATGTCCACTTTTAAAATAGGAAGCTTCAAAATCCTTAAGCATCATACAGTTTCAATCTTGAATTGTTTGATTTTCGGTAGAAGCCCCATTGGGGAAGAGAATTCATTGCTCTGGACTTTTTGATTTAGCCTCCGTGAGACTGCAGAATGGCTGAGAACAGTATACATATCAATGAAGGGTCCTTGCAGAAAGAAAAATAGTCAGTTATTTTCTGCTTTTCCTGGAAATAAGACATCCTGATTTTAGTCTGTACTGAAACTGAAGAATTGAGAAAAATATTAAGAAGTCTATTTTGGGACCAAGAAGATAGGTAAATGTATAAAAAGTCTTGGCCCACAAATATGACCACTTGAGTTTGATCATCAGAATCCACATTTTTTAAAAAGTCAAATGTGTGACTGCCAGAATAGTTCATCAGGTAAAGATACTTCCCACCAAGCGTAACTGCTTGAGTTCTGTCCTTGGATCCTACCAGGTAGAAACAGAAAAAGAATTCCTGGAAGGCAAGTTGTTCTCTGATTTCCATATGTGTGCCATTGCACACACACGAGCTCACACACACACATGCACACAGAGAGAGAAAAGGAGAGAGAGAGAGAGAGAGAGAGAGAGAGAGAGAGAGAGAGAGAGAGATTAAAAACAAAATGTTAAGGTAGAAAAGTCAGATAGAGTATCTGTAATCACCATGGTCCTAAGACAAGATGAGATGCAGGGACTATAGGATCAGCTGGCTGGTCTTGGACCAGTATGAAGTGCAGGGGCAGAAACAAGAGGAGAGATCCTGCCTCAGACAACAGGGAAGAGGGAGAGATCTGACACCTGCATAGTGCTTTGACCTCCACCCCCATGCACATTCACACTTACTCATATACATGTTAAATAAAAAAACTTACTAAACAAAAAGTTGATTCTTCCAACAAGTATATGCTCAAATTCATCTCCTGTGATGGGGACAGGCCAGAAGACGTTCAATATTACACAAAACTCAAAGATCTCTAATATGAAATATTTCTGAGAGAGTATTGCCTAAAGGCAATGGTATGCATTACATATCCTATCCAAAGGCCCCTACTGGTCTGAGCACTTACTCCAGATAAAATACTACAAGACTGCAAGGTAGAAGAAGAAGGTACCACTTAACTAAGACCAGGAGTCTGCATGCAGTCAACAGGAAACACTTCGTGACTTTGCACCCTGGACAGCAATGGCAGATGATGGGGAGTCAGGATGTCAAATGTTGGTGTTTCCAGAAATCTATTTTTGAGACAGAGAACTTTTAGATGGCTGATGTGGTCAAGAAGTCCTTGGTGGGAAAATGTCAGCACTGGTCAGATTTTGTGTTCAACATGGCACAACCTAGAGTCTTCTGAGGCCAGGGACACTTCAAGAACTGACTGAATTGCATTGGCCTGTGGCCATGGCTGAGAGAGTTGTCCTGATTGATGATGTGGAAGGGCTCAGCCCACTGTAGGCTGCACCATCCCTGGACAGGTAAGTTTGGGTTGCATAGGAAAGGTAACTGAGCATAAACCAGAGAGCAAGTCAGTAAGATGCATTCCTCCAAGTTTTCTGTTCTGGTTCCTGTTTGAATTCCTGTCCTGACTTCCTTCAATGATAGTCTGTGACCTGGAAGAATAAGCTGACAAAAGTCTTTCCATCTCTTAAATAGTTTTTGGTCACAGTGTTTATTAGAGCAACAGAAAACAAAGCAGGACAGTGGCCCAAGCATAACAGTAAGAAAAGCGAAAAGAAAAAAAAGAAAAGAAAAGAAGAGAAAAGAAAGAAAAAAGAAAGAAAGAAAACCATGCAGCCATATTAATGCATGTGCATATGGACTTTAATTGAAAAATAAGGAAATGCCATTAATAGCTAGGGAAGTCACACAGAGAAACTTTCGATTTTAAAAACTGATCTTTGTTGCAATACGGAGAATAGTTCTCAGGGTGTGAGGGTGGTGTTGGGAGACAAGACAAGGGACTGCAGAGGAGTGCAGCTAGGATGCTGGCATAGTGCCTGGAATGGTGCCAACGAACATAGAGAGAACAGGACGGGTTCATGGACTCTGCTTAGGAAGGAGAGTGAAGAAAATGAAGCAATGAATAGGGTTTGAGAGGAGATGAAGTAGAAATTAAGATATCCATAGAAATCTTTATTTGAACAATAAACTGAATTCTGACCAATGCCGAGCCAGAAGGTAAAAATTGGAAGAGAATCAACTTCCAGGAGACAGAATCAAGATCTCAACTTCAGCCACAGGTAAAATAATAATAATAATAATAAGGGTAGTTGAAGCCATGACCATGAAGGAGAGCTCTGATAAACAGAGCACACACACACATCCTCTCTTGTCTCACACATCTCTAATGTATGCATGTCATCCCTAATAGTTTGTCCAATTTGACATTTGCCTCATGTTAATGAATAAACAATGATTTTAATTGGTACATTAAAGTATACAAAACCGTGGTCTCATTAGCTTTTGAAGACAGAATTCTCACTTAAACGCTTGATGAATGTACTAATTTACCTCTTCCTCATGACAATTTCTTTTCACAGCATAAATAATGTCTCCCTTTCTAGGACAGCACAGAGTCACTACTGGTGACAAAATAAAGTGAATTAAGATTCAAACATCCAGAACCAGCTGTTTGCTTTTGATTTGAGAAAGAGACTTGGGGCAACTACTCAGTGCTGGGCCTCGTGCCCACTTGGGGAACCCCCTCAGCTCCCATCTGAAAAATATGGCAAATAAGATTTTTTGAAACATGCCAAGTCAAGAGGCCAATAAGGTCAGTGGAAAATATAGAAAATTATAAACTAGGGAGAGTTGAGGAAATACATGATAAATAAACATGACAAGTGGAGGTTGAGCCGACCCAACAGACTGTTTAGTCTAAGCACAGTTGCTAACGTGGTTTTGACTGCACAGAGAGGAAAGCCACTGAATAGCTCCCTTCTGAAATTTCCCTTTATCTTTTCATAAACGCTTTCGGAGGAAACTGCTAAAAAGTTAAGGTGACCAAATAAGAAAATTTAAGTGCTGAAGATCAATTTTTCCTGAAAGGCGATGATAAGTATACTTAATACCGCTTTTCATCCTGCACGGTCAAGGGCGTTAGTGACTGTGCGAAACACCAAGGCCCGTATCTACTGAAGATGAGGCTTTCATCTTTCATTTCTGTATCCATAAGTGGCAATTTAACATATTCACCAACAAAAGACCCTCTTATAGCACTCAGTAAAGCATTTTTCATTCATATCAAATAATTATCTTTGAATAATGTCCTGCTTTCAGTTTCAGATTTCTTTGTGTGCACAGGACAAAATTAATGAATATGCTAGGTATTAATTCCAGAGTAAGAAAGAAAACTGTTAACACTATTAAATAATGATAATTTTATACCAATCACATTCCAGAGTATTGGTTCTTTTCAAAAGAGTTGACTTACATTTTATCCAATTCTTTTAAGTTCATTTAGAGAAAGATACTCTATCTGACATAATTGTGATGTTTGAAATAGATTCAGTTTAAAGTTCACCAAAAAAGAACTATTATTTATTTGTAAGGTAACAATATGCATTCAAATGTATTGGAATATAACATAATGGGAAATTTTTCATTGATTAAATTTGTTCTTTGATAAGTTCACATATGTATATAATATATGTTTACATATAATACATTACATATAATATATAAACATATAATACATTTAAATTATATCTATATAATACATGTTTATTCTCAGTTGCCCACCCTGTCTTATCTACTTCTCACCCTATTATTCCCCTCTTCCTTATAGGTCCCTTTCCCGCAATCACGTGTTATTTGTTTGGAGACCCTCTCATCTTAACCGGGGATATCTGTGTGACCATGGGTTTAAAACCAGCCATTGCAGCTTGGGGTGCTCACCAATATATACAGAACTGAGACAATGACTACCCTTGCCTCAGAATTCCATCAGCTGCCAAGTATTTAACAGGGAGAAATAGGGCTCTATGATCCCCTCCATCCCCAACCCTTGATTTGCTATTGACAGGCACAGTATTGTGCATCCCTAGTGCAAACCAAGGTAGTTGTTGTAAGGACATGTTCCCTAAATATAGCATTCACCCCTGCTCGTCCTGTATTCTGACTCTTACATACTTCTTTTCTTTCTTCTGCCGTATTCCCTGAGCATCAGAAGGGGTAGTATGAATATCTTGCTTAGGACTAAGCACTAAATTGTCACTTAGCCTAAGAATCTTGAACATCCGAAGCATTTATGCATTCACCACCATTCAGTGCAAAAAGAGATTCCCATGACTAAGGCTGAGAGTAGTGTTTGTCTATAGGTATAAACATATTTAGACTATAGATTGATGTCATGCCAATTTAGCAAGACAGCAGTAGTGAGTCCTAACTAGGGCCCATGACCTCCACAGACATAGCTTTTTGATGAGGTTTATAGTACCAGATATGTATTTCCTCTTATGCAACGAACCTCAAATCCAATCCAAAAGTGGTTACTTATCCCTCTAACAGTCATGGCTCTCCTCTCCTGTACCAGTGGACACATCTTGCCTGACAGGTTGGCATTCAAGTTTGTAGTGTTCACAGCTGGATATGACCCTTGATGCCTTTGCTACATACACACACACACACACACACACACACACACACACACACACACAGAGGAGAGAGAGAGAGAGAGAGAAAGAGAGAGAGAGAGAGAGAGAGAGAGAGAGAGAGAGAGAAAGAGAGAACCCTGTAAAGTAACCACCTCTGTGTAAGCCAGTCAGTAGGGCTCAACCTTGCCTTTTCTTGCAACCAGGCTTTGTGGTCTATTCCGCAATAGTGTCTTTTATCCCCTAATATGGCAGGCAACCAACATGAAAGACAACAGTCTTTCTTTGAAGGGACCATCTGGAACCTCATTGGCCAACAACTCCTAAAGTGGTACCCCACATAGAGCACTAGCACTTTTGTTTAAAAGTCATTTTATTTATTAAAATAAAAGCCTGAAAGGACAGAACCGCACTTAAGTGAGCTGTGGAACGAACACCCTGCATAGGCACACCCATAAGAAGCCACACTATTAAACATATGAATGATTGCACATTCTCAAATATTTTCTTGACAAATACAAAAAATGTTCTTAGGAAAATGGTATGCAATTTAGACTTCCTAAGAATAACCCTGTTACAGGACCGCTCCAGACTTTGAATAACTACTTTCTAAGTTAGCCTGAAAGGGTATTAAAGCTTTGTAGCTGATACTTCTAAATTTATATTCGACTTTGGTCAGACTTGCCTTGGAAATTCCTTAACAAAAATATCCAGCAAGGAGAGCCAAGAAGTTCTTTTAGAAGGTTTATTGAAGGTAAAGCTTGCCAGCAGGTATTTATCGTCCTCCAAAGGATGCAGCTTACCACACTTAATATTGTGACCTCAAACAATGAGCGAATTCGGCTTTTAGAACCCTGTAATTTCTTTCTGCAATATCTCAGCCCATAAAAGATGGGACCCTTCTTTTAAGTAAATATATTTATATTCAGTATTACAGTGAAATAAAATTAGAACGCCTACATCTAAATTTGATTAAATACTCAAAAGCATCTTAATTAGAAACAATACATTTAGACTTTTTCGTGTAAAACTACTTGGGAATGTATCTTGAATGGAGCCTTTGAGTTCAAATATTAACATTTTAATGTAAAAATATTAAGCTAAATTTCAGTAGAATTGTGAAATACTAGGTATCTTGGACCCCAGCATAGAGTTTGTGTGAATGTGTGTGTGTGTGTGTGTGTGGTATGTGCAGTGAATATGTGTGTGTGTGTATGGTTTGTGTAGTGCATGTGTGTGTGTGGTATGTGCAGTATGTGCAGTGCATGTGTGTGTGTGTGTGCGTGCGCGTGTTTGCGGTATGTGCAGTGCATGTTTGTGGGATTGAGTACAGTGGACATATCTGAGTGAGTATGTAGAGGCTAGAATATAGCCTTGGAACTTGTTCCTCGGGTGCCATACACGTGTGTGATCTATTGACTTCATTTGATATAATTCATATCTCAATGCAAAAGTTTTTTAAGCATGTTAAAAGCTTTATAATTTAATGTGTCATATTTAATTATATTTCTAAGAAATGAGGCAAGAAATATAGCAAAGAACAATAGGGGAAAGATCTCTCGTGGGCCTGGCATTCACCACTTGAGCAATAATTCTGACCAGCATCTCAGTCATCCACCTGTCTCTGTCCCCTGGCGCTGGGGTCCCAAGCAGGTGCTGTCATCACACCTCACTTTTCCCACGTGGGCTCCTGTAAGTCTCTCTTTGCTTGGTCCTCATGCTTTCAAGACGAGTGTTTTACCAACTGAGCTGTCTCTCTAACTGGAAAGATCAAGTATTCAGTGAAACACTTTACACATTGTGGAGAAGAGCCGATTCTGTTATCAGCTTTAATGAAAATTTGAGAGATGTAGAGGCCTGACTGCCCACAAAGGAATTTTAAAGGGTAATAAAAATTGTTTTTCTACTGGTAGTTGCATAAATCCATATATGTATTAACATTCAGAGTTGTACAGTATTAGCATTTTTACTGTGCATAAATTTTGACAGTAAAAATATTACAATTATATCTAAAAGAATAAATGAAGAAACCATCATCCCAAAATTTATTTGGTAAATGTGTGTCTGTTTATTGCTCCCTGTGATTTACTGTATTTTAAGTATGAAGTAGGTAAAAACCTTACATTTAAAAGCTGTTAGTCCATTCTCAGCCACCTGAGACCTTTATGCTGTTTCTTGTTCATCGCCTGAGACTAAGCAGTATTCATGAGAACTCAGATATGACCTGAGCTTATAGCAACTAACTTTTGATATATTCTCATATTACTACGTTGATGCCTTAATGTTCAAATAACAGCAATGATTCTAAATTTGTTCTTTATTTTTAAATGCGTGAGTTTTCTGTCTCAATGTATATGTGTGCCATTTGTGTACATTGCCTGTGGAGGCCAGAAGAAGGTGTGGGACCCTCTGGAACTAGAGCTAAGGACAGTTGTGAGCCACCATGTGGATGCTGGGAACCAAACTTGAGTCCTCTGCAAGAGAAACCAACACTCTGAACTGCTGAGTCATCTCCCCAGCCCCGCAAAGTGATGACTCTGTAGGCTTAATTTTCCTTCATACTTATTTTCACCATCAGAGATTTCAATTTTGATCCAGTCATTTACAGCTGAAGCATTTAGGTAGAATAACATCTGCTTATCAAGTCATTTGATAAGTGGGGGGCTGGTTTGGCACTAGGTCCAACATTAAGTACCGTCCACCAATGAGAAAAGGCATGATGTGGATAGGAGTTCTAAGTGTTGAACTGACACCAACTGCTGAGCCCACTGATATCACAGCACACCGCGGGTTTGATGGCAGTTAGAGTGAAGAAGAGCAGCGGGGAAACTGAGTCATCACACGGCACATACCAGCGAACTATAGACATGCCAGATTCTCTGGGTCTAAATTTAATTTGACGCTTGATTCAATGGAGTAAGTACATATTATTTGTAAGTATGTAGAGTCCATCCTAGTTTTATATCCACACATAGATATTTAAATAGCGTTTTCCTTACAACCCTATATGTCAAGGCTAGGGATTCAGGGGAATTCTTTGTCATTTTACATAGCATAGCCTCTGATCTAAAGCCATCTGTTCCTCAAAGTAAATATTTTTAGTTAGTGGGGAGTCTTTATGCTTTGGAAATAAGAGTTCAACGAACTGAGGGGAGAAGCGTAAGTTCGGCATGAGAAGGGCAGGACTGGCCGCTCTGTAGTGTTTTGGTGGATGTTTTTGTTAGAAATCCTTTGCAGGCTACAGTTCTTCAGAACATGAAGTAGTGATGGTCTCAGCAACTAGTTTGGCTCTGCCTCCTTATCCCAAGGACCTTGCGGTCCTTGAAAAAACAGCATGCTTCTTTCTTTGAAACTTCAAAAATGTTGTGTAATTTAATTAGCCAAGTGTTATGTGTCATTACGGCATCTACAAACATAATTTGTTTACATTCTGGCTCCTCCCTCCCGCGTCCCTTGGTCTCCCCTTAGGCCCTCTAACCGCGGAAGCCTCCTGCCTTTTTCCACGTCCCATGTTGCCTCCATCACTTTCCTTCACTTCTCTCCCCTCATGATGGTCCTCCCAGTTCCGTGGCCTGACCCCCCACATTCACAGCTGCATTTACACAGGCATCCTTAGAAACACTAAAAACTAGGACCCACACACATGTGAGAGAACACATACAATCTGTCTTTCTGAGTCAGGGTCACCTCATCTAATAGAATAGTTTCAGGTCTTTCCATTTTTCTTCAAATTTCATAATTTCGTTTTGGTTACAATTTAATAAAATTCCGTTTTATATTTATAAACCACATATTCAATGTCCATTCGTCTGTTGGTGGACATCTAGGCTAATTATACTTTCTTGCTATTGTGAAGAGAGCAGCAATAATCATGGACATGAAAATATTTCTGGGACAGAACAGAGAGCACTTTGAGTGTATGTATGCCCGGGAATGGTATAGCTGGGTCATATGGTAGGTATATTCTTAATTTCTGGAGAAACGCCGCACTGATTTCTACATTGACAGTACTGGTATGCATTCACCATGAATAAGTACTCCTCTTACCTTGCACACACACACACACACACACACACACACACACACACACACACACACACACCAATTCAAAGCAGATCAGAGGCCCTGATTTATGGTACAGCTCAGAGGTAGCGTGATTGCATTAGTTTCGGTTCAATCCCCTACACTGAGAAGAAGAAACCTACTTTGAACTTGAACATTCAAGGTTAAAACAGTTCAGGAGAGATACTTTGGCATGTGCTTTCTGAGTAGAACCCCAGTCATACACAAAACCGCACCAAGAATCGACGTGTAAGATCACATAATATTCTAAAGGTTCTGCACAGTCAAAGCAGTGACTGACAGAGCAAACAGCCAGTGGACAGAAGGAGAGACAATTATGGCAGCTATCCTTCAGATGGGGGTTAATCTATACAGCATAAGAAGTGATGCATATAAGCACAGAAAATGCAGTTCACTTCCCTGCTGCCTTGAGTCTGTTTCCCATAAAACTCCACACAGATCACAGAGCACTTATGTACCGTTCTCTTCGCCAAAGCCATTAGCACTCAAGCACGTTCTTACTGCACAGTCTTCTTGGGATCGTTTACAAACAGTGACTGCTTCCTTCACCCCACTGAGACCTTTAGACTGCTTGACCTTGCTCCTTGTCAGGTCCCTCTCTCCATCCCACATTCGTTCCTTTGGCAACTATTGACTGTGGACCCACGATGCCATCGCTGTGGCATTAGTGGGGATCTAATCAATAATAATTAATTAGTGGGGAATGCTCAGGTCTTCTCTTCTAAGGCATCTCTTTCCTCATTAAGGCAGAGTTAATAAAGATCAGTTCTTTGAAAGTAGCCAGAGTAAGTGTATCTCTGGAAGTCAACCCAAAGGGAACCAGGTTTGAGATGAAGGACCCCTCCCTGACAGCCATTCACAGCAGAGGCCCAACGAATGGATGGATGTCTAAATGAGCAAACACTGCTTTTCCACCTGCACAAGGAAGTCACTTTCTCCATTAGCACTTTCCGCCCCAAAGGGGAAAACCCCTACGGTGCAGAGACTCAGGACAAGAAATCGATTACTCCAGTAGTTGGGATCATACATCTCTTGCTGATTTTTCTGACTTGTTGAGACCTATTGTCGGTTTGGCCACAGTTCTAACATGTCCTGGCCCATTCTGCTGGCTTCAGCTCAGCTCACAGTAACACATGTGGCTGAACTCAGTATCAGGGTAGACAATTTATGAGCACTTGTAATCACATGCCACCCACATCCAATTAACCCCGAAAAGAAAGTATGGGTCCTTCCACTGCAATGTGCAAATCCCCATCCGCCCCACACCTCAGCTTTTGCAGATGACCCTTTCCAGGGTCTGAGTGCTCACAGTCTCCAGCTAGGGAATAGGAAGCCCTTTAACACAGCATGAAACATTCCTTTGATCTTTAGTCCTGCTGCATGCAAGGTTTCCCCACCTTGAGCCATTCCACTCCATGTCAGAGTTTTCAAAACCAAACTACGAAGAGCCAAAGATGCTGACCAGACAGCAGCCACCCGACGGTGAGAAGGCACCACTGGGAAAGAATGGCAGTGTACACCTTTTTTTTTATTATTTTGACCTTGGCTGGAACGGTTTTAAAAAGAGGAAATGCCATAGCAAAGACCTACCAGGCCTGGGTTGCATCTGGCAAAAGTGGCTTGGGTTTCCATCCTCTGTTCTGTTGTTTTAGGCTTCTTCCAATTTCCATTTCACAAGACGAGTCTGTTGACACACTACCTGTCTGTCAACAAGACTCCCTCAGGCTGGTGGGCCGGGGTTGATCGACGGTCATGGCACCATTAATCTAGAAAGTAGAGAGAGAAAGCTCAGATTAGGAAAGAAAAATACCTGGGCCAGAGGAAAGGGTGAAGTGAATCCTTTGCTGAAGGGAGTTTTGGAGGAAAGCAATCCCACTGAATGGGTGTTAGCTGTGGCATCTCTGAGATGGTTGGGGCCTGTTTGTAGACTCTGCCCTAAAGAGCATGGAGGTGAGAGACGCAGTTTCCAAGGGGTCCTGGGGTAGATTATGAAGTTGTGTTATTGCTCTGGCTTTCTGGTGGCTTTAGATATTTGACAGGAGACAAATACGATAAAATGTGACTGAGGGCTCTCTGCTTCGTGTTGCAAGGTTTGGGACGAGACGGTTAGTGGTTCACACACTTTGAGATTAACCCATACTGAGACAGCTCCCTGCTGTCTAACTGCAACTTAACAACTCTGTATAGCTTTTCTAATCTCCTTATTTGTATGATAATTGCTCTCTGGGCCACGACAGTACTCGTAAGATTGTAGTGAGGAGAGCAAACAGGGCTCCTTTTTGTCAGGACTTGTTCAGTTAGACTGGAACTCACGATAGCATAGACTGTCCTTTTCAGTTTCGCAATTTCTGGTCACAGAACAATGTCCAATACAGAATAAGTGCGTGGTAAGGATTTCCTGGGTGAAAAACATCAGCAAAACATGATCCAGTAATGGATTATTGTCTTTAGGACCCTAGAAGACTGTCTAAGTAGACTTTGCTTCCTACAGTGCCAGTAGACAGTGAGCCTGACTGGCCCATGGGTCAGATAGAAGCTAAGATTCCTTAACCTAACAGAAAAAGAAATGTCAATTGGCTCTTATTGCAACATGTGGTTTTGCTTGTTGGGGTTTCTGTCCTGCCTGGTTCCCGCAGCTGGTAAGCCCCAAAGAAATTACACAGAAGTCTATAAAAATGATAAACCAATTGGCCCATTAGTTCAGGCTTCATATTAGCTCTTATAACTTATATTCACCCATTATTCTAGTATATGTTAGCCACATGGCTCGGTACCTTTTTCAGTGGGGCAGGTCACATCCTGCTTCTTCTGTGTTCTGGGATAGACTGGGGAGGAATGGGCTTCCTCCTTCCCAGCATTCTCCTGTTCTCACTGTCCCACCTTTACTTCCTGTCTGGTTGTCCCACCTATACTTCCTGCCTGGCCAATCAGTATTTATTTAAAACATGATTGACAAAATACATACAATTCTTCCACACCATCTTATAATAGTTGTTACGGAACCAATCATAGCCTCAAGGAAAGAGTCTGTCTTGAATCTGTCCTTTCAGCATGCATGCAGAAATTATAGGTAAGTGTTCTTTCTTTTCTCTCCTTAAATATCTATTTTTATTTTACAAATGAGTTTTCTTTAGCTTTGTGTATGCCTGGTGACCAAAGAGCCCAGAGAAGGTGTCAGATCCTCTGGAACTGGAGGTATAGATAGTCAGGAACCACTATATGTTTGAAATCAAACCAAGCTTTGATTATCTGGAATATCTGGAATGACAGTGAGTGCTCTTAACCAATGAGCCTCCCCTCCAGCCCTGGGATAAACTAGCTGACTCAGTAGGAGGGGAGACAATTTTTTGTCTTTTGTTTTGTTTTGGAGAACTCTGATTGGCCTGGAACTCACTATGTAGGTGATATTTGCCTCAAAACTCACAAAGATCCGCCTGCCCACAAGTGCTGGGATTAGCGATGTGTACCACCATGCCCAGCATCTTTTTAAAAACCGTATATTGTGCAAAGTGATGGATTTATGACATTTTAACAAAGTATCTCATCCCTTTGACCATATTAACTCCACTACCATCTCTTCCCTTCCGATTAGTTTCCTTCCTCTTGTCAAATAATCCCTTCTATTTTACAGACACAACACACATACACACACATACACACACACATTCATTCTACACATGAGAGAAAACATATTTATATATCTGAGTCTGGTTTTTTTAATTTAATATAATGATATCCAGTTTATCCATTTAACTACAGATTACATCACTTTATCCTTCTTTATCTATGAATAAAGCTCTCTTGTTTACATATGTTTCTTTCTCCATCCATCTGTTGATGGATACCTAGGCTGGTTGTGTAACTTGATTATTATGAATATTGCTTCAAAACACACAGATGAGTAAGCGTCTCTGTAGAGCACTGACTTGGATTCCTTCAGATGTATTCCCAGAAACGGTATAGCTGGACCATATGGCAGTTCCATTTTTCGTTGATTTTAGTATTTTGAGAAAGTCCTTACTGATTCCCATCTGACTGTAGTAGTGCATTGCCTTTCTCCCACGTCCTCATCAGCATTTGCTGTTCTTTGTTGTTCTTTATGCTATTAGATGTTAGAGGTTTTGTGTGTGTGTGTGTGTGTGTGTGTGTGCATGTATCTGTGCACATATTCATGTGTATATGTGTGTATGTGGGCACACATGAGTGCAGAGGTAGAAGCTGATGTCAGGTATCTTCTTCAGTTCTACGGTTTTTGTTTCTTTGGGGGCTTTGTTTGTTTGTTTGAGACAAAGTTCAACAATTCAGCTTAGTGGCTGGCTAGAAAGCTCTGGGTTAATCCTGTGGCTACCTTCCCAGTGCCGGGATTGCAGGTGTGCGTCATAACCCCCAGCTCTTTCTACGGATGCTGGGGCTCTGAACTCTGGTCCTCATGCCTATGCAGTAAGCACTATAGTAACAGCCATCTCCTTAATTCAGTTTTTCGTTCAGCATTTAATGTTTTTAATTAGCAAGCAAGCTATTATATATCACTGTGGAATTTTCGAAGACTCTCTTAGTAGACTCTCCTTCCCCACGTCTCTCCCATGGCTCTCCTCTCACATCCCATGCAAGCACTGCCCTGAGTGTCTCTTCCTCTTTTACGTCACGTGTTCTTTTACCCACCCCTTGTCTTCCCTCAGCACCTATGTTCACCCTTACGTGGACTTCTCTCTAGGTCTTTAAGCTTTACTTGCATTAAAATCCACTTCTAAACACACATGTATGCACTATAGGCTGAAAGTCACATGTGAATGAGAATGTGGCTTCATCCTTCCAGAGTCTGAATCGCCTCACTTAATATTCTACCTTCCAGATCCACCCATCTGCCTGAAAAATACATAATTTCATGTTTCTTTATAGCTTAATAAAAGTCCATCAGGTGTATAAATACTACATTTTCACCACCTGTTGATAGCATATAGGATGATTTCATTTCTTGGCTTTCACGGATCCAGAAGCAATTAACACGAATCTGCGCATGTCTCTGTGGTAGAACATGGGGTTCCTGGGGTGTATGCCCAGGTGTAATACAGCTGGGTCATATGGAAGTACTGCTTTGACTCTTTGAAGAAACCTCCATACTAACATTCACAGCGGCCGCCCTAGCTGGCGCTCCTGACAGCAGTGAATAATGGTTTCACTCCTCCCCCACCCCCCACCCCCGCCAGACCAGCATTTGATGTCAGGTGTCCTGGTGATTCCATCCTGGAATGAAGGGGTTGATAGCTTAAAGTAGCCTTCAATGGCATTGCTCTTCTAACAAGGAGGTGGAACACTCTGGAAAATACTCGGCCATTTGTGATTCTTCTTTTGAACGCTGTCTGTCCAGTTCTAATGACTTCGCCTAATGCTGATTGGCCTGTTAGGTTAGGCTTCTTCCTAGTTAACGCCCGTATCTTGATTAACCCATTTTTCTGATCTATTTTAGCCATATGGCTCAGTACCTTTTTCAGTGGGGCAGATCACATCCTGCTGCTTCGGTGATCTGCACAGGAGTGACAGAGGGAGCTTCCTGTGTCCCAGAATACTCCCAGTCTCTTTGCTCCACCCCTACTTCCTGTCTGGCTTTCCCGCCTATACTGCCTGCCTGGCCAATCAGAATTTTATTAAAATATGATTGACAGAATACAGACAATTCTCCCACACCATTTCCCTCTTTTTTTTTAAACAAAGGAAAATACATTTGCCTAGTTTTTAGTCAGCAGTTGTGTTTCATGATGTTTAATTTAAGTAATTCTTTGTGAATTCTGGGTATTGGCCCCTTCCCTAGTGTAACTGGCAACTAGGAAGGATTTTCTTCTATTCTGTGGGCTATTTGCACTGAGGGTTGCTTCCTTTGCTGAACAGAAACACTGGTCTCATGAAAGCCTGTTTGTTGATCCCGGAGATAATTCCTGTGTCGCTGGACATCTTTTCAGACGTTCTTTCTTCAACCTCTACCTGGAAGTGCATTCCTTGTGCCTTCTCCATCAAGATTCAGTGTTTGGGGTTTTAAATTAAGGTCTTTGATCCACTTTTCTTCCAGGTGAAAATGTGGATCTAATTTCACTCTTCTCTGGGTAGATACCACTTTTTTTTAATCAATATCACTTGTTAAAATAGGCTAATCTTCCTTTCTTTTAGAAACTTTACTTTTGAAAGCAAAAGAGAAGAGAAATTAATGGGCTGTATTTGTACAGGTTTATTTCCAGGTCCTACATTCTGTTTCTCTGAGTTAATTGTCTGTTTTGAGTCAGTACCATACACACTGTCTTTGTCACTGTGGGTCTGTAGTGTGATCTGAGGTCCCGTATTGTGGTTCCTCCAGCTGTGTCCTTTCTCTCTAGCAACGTTTTTCCTATCTGTGGTCATTTGTGGCTCCATATGAATTCGTGGATTGTTTTTTTCTAATTCTGTAAAGAATGTAATTGAAATTTTTTGACAGGAATTAAATTGAATTTGTATTTCACTTTTGGTAATATAGCCACTGTCACCATATTACTGCCAAAGTCCAGGAACACAAAGAGTCTTTATATAATCTAGGATCGTATTTGACTTCCTTTTTTGGTATCTTGATGTTTTCACTGTAGAAGTCTTTTATTGCCTTGGTTAAGTTTATTCCGACATACTTTTCAAGCAACTATGAATAAGATATTTTTCTCATATCTTTCTTTCTCTACAAGTTCATTGTATATATGAAAGCTATCGTTTTTCTTTTCATGGGATTTTTTTTTGTTCTGTATTTTTACTGAACTGTAAATCACGTTTTTTAAATAAAAGTTATTCTGTCTGGAGTGAGATGAAATCTCAGCGTAGCTTTTGAGCTACAGCAGCACGTGGCCTGATGAGGCGGGAAAGGACGGTCTCCCTACCTTAAATGAAGGAGATTGAGTGCAGCCCTAGCCCAAAGACTCATAAGAAAGGAACGGCTCCTGCAAGTGGCTTATTGAATAGAGCTTTGCAAAACAGCTGTCTTAAGAGGCAGCCAAAATGAAGGACAACTCCAGAGACTGGACATGGGATCCACTTGACAACTCTTGAGGGCACGAGGAAAAAAGATAGGCTGTTTAGAGCGAGAGGGCTACAGCTGCAGGGCTGTTCAGCAAGAATCCTGACGACATGGAGAGAAAAGCAATTGGTACCACTGCACGGCCATGCAGGACGGAGCAAGGGATGCATAGCCTGTCCTTCTCTCTCGTACTCGGATCCTCCATTGTCATTCCAGCTGAAGTCATGGGGCATGGGAGTCTGGAGTCCATGGTAATCAGCTTCTCCTTGCAGAGTCAGATGCTCAAGGACAGAAAACAGATCTAAAGGTAGAGAGCAAATAGACGGCACTGTCAGCATCTTGTGCCCTTCCATGTACATATTCTCCTTGGTGGAACGCAAGTGACTCCAACCATCCCTTGTTCCTTCATTCTCTGCAAGCATGCTAGCTCGATGAAGTCTTTACTAAAACACTTGACTCGATTTCTGCTAGACGAAACCCAGGCCTAATGTAGTCATCCATTTACTTAGATGCTGCATTTTTTTCATAGATTAGTATATGACACAGTCACTAAGAAAAGTGCCAGTAAATTCAGACCTATCCCTGCTGCCTTAGTAGTGGCAAAACCCCACAGTCTCCTTCTGAAGCAAGTTCAGTAACTCCACCAATACAGTGCCCTTGTTTTTGTGAGTTGAGTGAGAAGCTGGTCTGTTTCCCAATGGATCTACAAGGTGCTGGTTAATTTTTTGATAGTTTTGTCACAAGCTAAAATCATCTGGGAAGAGGGAGTCTCAATTAAAGAAAATGTCTCCAGCAGCTTGCCCATGGACAAGTCTATGAGGGATTTTCATGATTAATAATTGATGCTGACAGGCCCAGCCCACTGTGGGTACCATCCCTGGACAGGTGGTCCTGCCTAGTATAAAAAAACAAACTGAGTAAGCCATGGAGAGCTGGTCAGTAAGCAGTATGTCTCTGAGGTCTCGGATTCAGTTTCTGCTGCCAGATTCCTGCTGTGCATTAGTCCCTGCCCTAACTCCCCTTAATGATGAGCTGAGATCGGGACGTGTAAGCCAAGTAAGATCCTTTCTCCCGAGAGCCTTTCCGTGCTTATCGTAGCAAGAGCAAACAAACTAGAACACACAGCTTTCACCCCTTACTGGAAATCTTTTCCCATTAGGTGGGCCTAGAACACCCAAAAGTGTCCGGTCCACGTTTGTAGAGACAGAAGTCTAAATGCATTGTTAGAGATGCTCGTGAGAGTTATTCTACCCACACATCCTAAGTTCCTGGACCATGAATTCCGGCAGCCAGTGAGATCCTGCGTTCATTTTACCTCCGATCTGAAGCACGTATCTCAGTCTCTCTGCTCATGCTATCCCTTTAACTGAGACTGAGCCAGTTTCCATGAACGGAGGGACAGTGAAATCAGTGGATAGGAACCTGTTGTCACACTATTCGTCGTTTCGTAAGTTAAATGTGACGGTACAGGGGAAACAATGCAAAGGACCCATTGGGAATACATAGCCAATAATCTGAGAGGGAAAATGGCTGCTGCCTTCATGTGGGGAGGAGGTCAGTTATTCAGCAGCATGTCACCTCAGCAGTAGAACTGATCTGCCGTCATATTTGACCCATAACTGCAGAGGAGAAATTCATTGAAAGATACCTTCAGATATACAGATTTGTCCTAAAGCTATCAAAGGGAAGAGAGTCTTTAAGTATTCCCTTGGAGGCCAATTTCTCACCTTTGCCCTAGGCTGCTCATCCGAGAGTAATCTGCCCTTTGCTCCATCTGGACTCTTTAAGAGTCCATGATCTGTGGCCTGCAGCGCGAGCCGTGTAATCCAAGTCACATAACAATGCAGCTAAAAAATGTGATCTCCCGATGCCTTCCTGCCATCTGCACGCCATCCCTTGCAGCAGCTGCTGATAATTTGAGTAATGTGATTTCCCTGCATACCCCATCATCCATTTCGCCCTGGCAAGCAGAGTATCTATGCCTTCATCAAATACATGAGCAATGTAATCCCAGAATCTCATTTTGAGGATCTGCTTTCTGGAACAAAACCTGGTTTCACTTACTAGATCAATCGTGTCCCCAGGAGCAAACCGATGCCGCGGTGAGTAGGTGTAATTAAAGGCATCTTAACTGAAAGGGCATTTATATGAGGGGAGGCGAGGCCGTGTTGAGCCGAGAGAGGGTAATGCACCTGGGCTAGTAAGAATAGAGCTCTGTTACTGCCCCGGGTCCTGAATGCGCAGGGGAGAATTCAGGGCGGGCTAAGAATGTGGAAGAAAGCCAACTAGCATAGCAGGAGCTGGAGTTTGGATTCCAGACTCTGACCATGGAGAAATAGCTGTGACAGGAAGTCAACTGGGGAGCTAAATGCCCTGACCTTCTCTCAAGGCAGTGGGCAAACCCAACTGGGAGCCAAAGGAAACAGAACCTCCTGGTTGTCAGACTCCAAAAGGTCGTCCACAAGGGGCACTGCAGGGAGGAGGGGGTAGAATGGTGGAGGAGGGGGTCGGGAACCAGAACTTCCAGCGGGGCATTTGCACTGACCAGTAATGGAATAAACTTAACCCCATATGCCTGTTATGGTGTGAATTTGAGCGGTCCCTAAATGCTCGTGCTTTGAAATCCTAATCTGCTTCTGTTATTTTAGCCTCACTGGTAGAAGTTAGTCACTAGGGATGGCCCCATTAATGTTATACCCACTTCTGGTTCCTGCCTGCGTTGCTCTCCACTTTCCGTCTGCTCCAGTGCCGTGTCCTGGCCACAACCCCCCACTACATAAACTTCTTCATCCCATCCCACCACTGTGAACTAAGACCATGAGCTAACATAAACCCTTACACCCTTAAGTTGCTTTCTATGTGTGTTTGTTACAGCAGCAAGACTAAGAAATGGAGCAGCAATGGTCTATACTATACTTGCCTGGCACAGCCATTGGCTGGAGTATGAAGGAGATGAAGCAGAACCAGAACGCCTAGACCTTTGGATCCTGGTTTTCTTCGTATTTACCCAGCAGGGTGTGGGAGCAGGTCCTGGGCCGTCTCTGAGGCTGACTAGTTGTCGCTGTTAAACAGACTTCCAGGGATTTGGAAGCTGCTTGTCATAGGAGTCTTCACACCTGGACCTGACTCTCCGCTCTGACATTTACAACCTGTCCAAGACTGGACCAGTGACTCAGTCACTTGGACATGAGTGGCCCGCTTGTTCAAGTCACCACCCTGACTAAATCTTGCAAAGAGTAGATGAACTAATGGCAAATTAACAGGGCTTTTGTCACACATGATAAAATGCCCTCTAGATGTCCCTTCTCCACTATTGACCTTTTTCTCCTCTGAGGCTGTGGCTGCCACGTCACGCACATTTCTAACTTGCTTTGTGAGATTTGTTTTGGAGAATTTAGGTCAAACCGTCAAAGGCTGACTCCTACAGGCAGGTTGGTTCACTGGTCATGAGGCATGTGCCTATAATCTCAGTGCTCAGGAGGTGGAAGGAGGGAGATCAGGAGCCCATGGTCATCCTGGCTCCACAGAAAATCCAAGGCTAGGCAGGGCTACATGAGATTCTGCCCTCAAATAAATGAAGCTAACAGCAGCAAAGACTTGGTAGGGATGGTGTTCTCAGCAATGATAGGGTTGTTTTAATGTGGATAGAATGAGTTCTTCCTATAGAAATAAATACACCATTTATGAGATGCTCCTTAACACAGAGAGGTTAATTAATGACAGTCTATGGCTATAAGGACAATACAAAGAAATCATTTAAACATGGCCAACTCTGAAGACCAGAGCGGGACTAGAAAGCTAAGGACTCAGAAAGCAGACTCTTGCTTATTTCTCTGTCTCCTTCTGTATTGCCCAAATGTTTAAAAGAAATAATATTCATTCTGATTAACTTTTTAATTTTTATTTTATTCATTTGCTATTATTATGGGGCCAGGAAACAGAGTCTTTCTATTTAGCTCTGGTTGGACTGGTACTCACCTTGTAGGCCAAAGTGGTCTTGAACTTGTAGCCCTCCTCCCGCCTCCACTTACACAGTTTGAGATTGTAAACATGCGCCATCTTGTTAGGGTCTCTGCCTGTGAGAGATGTTTATACTTCTTATACAGCTCCACGGAAGGCAAACTGACAGCAATACGGACGACACAAAATGGGTGTTATCAGTAACATTAATGAACTGCAGCTACACATTGTTATAAAATGTGGCCGTAAGACTTATTTACTTACCAAAGAGGAAAGGCACGTTAGCAATTTAACACATGTTAGGTAAAGAAAGCCTTGACCATTATTCTATATCACAAGTGCCACATCTGTTTTTTCTTTATTTAGTTTTCAACATGTAAGCAAATTTAGTAAATTGTTGCCCAACTCAATTGGCTTGAGACAACATCAAGGACACAGATCATTCCTGTACCTTTTTAATATCAACCATGTTATCCATGCCCAATAAACGAGAAAGGAGGACTAGGTGGGTGGTGGCACGTGACTTTACTCCCAGTACTTGGGAGGCAGAGGCAGGTGGCCCTCTGTGAATGCAAGGCCAACCTGATCTACAGAGCTAGTTCTAGAATAGCTAAGGCTATACAGAGAAACACTGTTTCCAAAAACAGACAAGAAAGTAATAAAGGAGGAAGGAACCCATCACTTGATGGAGCCCTGGGACAAGATAATTCACCTGCTTGCAAAGAGTTACTTGTGTGAGTCCAAAATGGCAAACCTTTGCTCACGTGACAATGTGTTTTATATGTGACAGTCATCATCAGAAGTTAACTAGCCCATTATCTGTTGATTCGGGATACAATTCAATACCCTCACTCACTCTTAGGTAGAGCTGATATCATGTATGAACTGCTGACCACATCTAGACCTTGGGATCTCTTCCATTTCTCCTAGACCCCCTCGCTATTATCCTTGCAGAATGGACCACCAAGAGGAGGAAGAATAAGACCCTAGAAATAAGCATGTCTATAGGAATGCCGGATTGAAGACCACATTGACTGAGAACAGAGCCAAATGTTACCCTTCCCTGTAACTTTCGTGAGTCTGTCCTCCTGTCTTCTTTGCTGTGATGGACCACAGAGTTCCCCCCTGTCATCTTCTGTTCCATTGCCTAGTAAACTCTCCATGCCTTCCTTGAATTCTCTGCAGTCCTCATATTAACTCACCGTGAATCAGGTGTTCCTAAACTTTGCGGTGGTTGATGAAACATGGAAAATGTGGTGTCGGCTTGATTTGCATCAGCATTGCTAGGAGAATTTGGGGAGATGCTATTAAATCAATCACGGGAACTACTCCAAGATTCTGGAAAGTGAATAATACTTCCCCATGTGTTCCTTGAAACTGGCACTACAGTTCCTTGGTCAGATAGGTGTAGTCAAATATTTAGCACACTCTGTGACACACTATGCTAAATAAAGTTTATTAACTGACGATGTGAAACTTTGAGCAGAAATGCACGAGCCACTCTGAGAGGGGTTGAACTTACTCAACCCCAGAACTTCCCCCTCTGAGGCCCATTCTGAACTTTCTCAGAGAAAACATGTTGGGGAGTGGCCTTAGCTTTCCCTAGCAGCTTTTGTTCGTCGATGACAAATTTAATAATAAGTCTTTTCAGACAGTTTTTATGTAGAATGGGAGAACAGAGTGGGTAGGTCAAGGATAGATGTTGGTCTTATTTTAAGCTCTTAACGCTAAAACCTAGGGAAGCAGTTAAATCTAACATGTAGATACAAAATTAGCCCTTCTGTGAGTCCTAATGCTAAAACGTAGGGAAGCAGTTAAATGTAACATGTAGATAAAACATCAAACCTTCTGTGAGTCTTGCTATAGATGATGTTACCTGAGCTCTCACCACTGTGCTCATTGATAGCCTTACAAATGATCTCAAGCCCTGACACTCATTTTTGCAAGGTAAAAACCTGTGGTTTTGTGGAGGTTATAAGATTTAGTCATTGGGCCAACAAGATGGCTCAGTGGGTAAAGTCACTTGCTGCCAAGCCTGATAACCGGAGTTTGATCCCTGGAACCTAAACGAAAGAAGGAGAGAACTGACCCCTATAAGTTATCATCTGACCCTCACATGTGTGCCATAGCAAGTGCATGTCCCCTACACAATAACTAATAAATCAATAATGATTCTTAGTCCAAATCACATTATATTATAGAATTATGACTAGACAGGCGCTAGCACCATCCTAGTTTTAAATATTAAAACCCAATATATTGCAAATAATAAGTGCTGGAATACACAGAGGAAAAAAATATGCTTATCAAAGTCAGGCTAGACCCTTGTTATTATAAGCTTATTTTTTTAATATAAGATTATATTTATACACATTAAACTTCATGCATTTTTAGATATGTATGCACTATATGCATGAATACATGTACTTAAATATATCCCCTCTAACTCCCAAAAGAGCTATCTACTATGCAGGATGAAAGTTAGGGAAAAAAGTGCAATCATGAACAGATAAAATGTACCGATCAATCCATCAGTTGATAAATAAGGCATCTATAGAAGTGAAGAAAAAGAAGGAGGAGGAGGAGGAGGAGAAAGAAGAAGAGAAAGAGGAAAAAGAAGAAGAAGAAGAGGAGGAAGAGGAGGAGGAGGAGGAGGAGGAGGAGGAGGAGGAGGAGGAGAAGAAGAAGAAGAAGAAGAAGAAGAAGAAGAAGAAGAAGGAGAAGGAGAAGGAGAAGGAGAAGGAGAAGAAGAAGAAGAAGAAGAAGAAGAAGAAGAAGAAGAAGAAGAAGAAGAAGAAGAAGAAGAAGAAGAAGAAGAAGAAGAAGAAGAAGAAGTTGTTGTTGTTTATTCAGGAAGAAACCCGCCCGAGCTTTCACTGGAAGCAATAGGTGGTCTCCCATTCTGACAATATGTAAGAAGCTCTTAACCAGACAGAAATAGAAGCTACATTGACATTTTCTTGGGATCACTCTCAAAACTGCACACCCATGAGATTCACCCCCAAGAGCTCGCTCTGACACAGCCTAGATGGCATTTGACACCGGCCCTTTTGACCAGGCATGTGGGTGATTTCACTGTATCGTAGGAGTAACCACTACTCACAGAAGCAAGCACTCCATGGTAGATTCTCTTCAGCCCGACATCATCCAGCCTTTGGGACCAAGGGCAAAATGTCCAGCGAAGAGCTTTTCCAGACGTTTATTCACGACTCGCACTTTCACAGCCTCGCCCTGAGCAGGGAGCTGGTGCCAGCAATCCACTGCTTCCTCCCGAGCTTCCAGTCGCCCCAGGCTACCCTGTTGGCTTCTGTCTTCCCCTTAGCACTTTCTGTCGGTCCAAAAACCCCCGGAAGCTAAAGCGAGCTCCTGTTTGTTTATGTGGCAACTAGCTCAGAGTCTCTGCCGAAAAAATGTCCTTGGCGTTTGACAAAGCCAGCTTGGAGATGCCTCGGTGCGCTTTAAAGAGGCCACAAGGCAGCCCGGAAACAAGTGCCCTCCACTAGCAGCCAATCGCTGAATAAGACCATATTACAAAACAGCTGGTGGTTCAGAAACAAGGGCGTTTTGACATGTTTTTGTATCCTTTAGCTTTAAAGGAATGTAAAATCGAAGGCAGGAGCTTGCATCTGATTATAGTGGATATGTCAGATGGAAACAGACTTCGTGGAACTGTTTTTAATTTGGGAGAATTCTTCACTTACAGCAACACATGGACTACGGAAAGAATCAAGAGTTTCGGACATCTGTTTGTAAAATAAAGGCATCGTTATTGGGAAGCCCCTGTATTAAGCATCTTTTGGAAGCCTTGGGAGAGACATCTTTGAAATCTTACAAAGTCATCCAGAGAGGATGACAATGAAACCGTGGTTCATTTTTACAGGCTCAAAAGAAGAGGAAAATCTCTAAAGACCGTAAAAGCTCATTATGAGCCCTCTGATGAAAAGAGGCAGAGTTAGAGTGTCTGATGACACAATTAGACATTAGCTGGTGGTGAGTGTGGCGTGAGAAGAGCAGGTGCTACCAGGGTAGCCAACGACAAGTAAGCAATTATTTCTTAACTACAGGCACTGCCCCAGTGGGGATGCTTGCTGCATTCAGGGAGATGGTGAAAGCAAACTCCCAGCCATTGTAGACTTGGCATAGTGATACAGGAGAAAAACAAATAGAGAGACGTCAAAATATATGTGTGAACCTCAAAGCAGAATGAAATTTGGAAGACATTTCACCAACACGGGAAAGGTTTGGAGAGGTTTGAGAGCGCACCAGACACAGAGGGGGGTGGGTGCAGAGGGGGCTGGTGAGAAAGGAGGACATGACTTCCAGAGTCGAAGGCATCCCATCCTCCTCTTTGTCGCCTACTCAGCTTGAGGGATAGGAAGAAAAATCTCCATTTTGGTGTTTTCCTTCTCTAAGTAAAATACTGGCAATATCGTGAAAGCTGCCTTTGACCTTGACTCTAGCCCCTGATCAGAACACCGAGACCACAGCAGGTTCTACAGGGAAAGACATAGCTTCTTGGTGGCTTTAACAATTTGGGAAGACAAGAGTAAAAGGGGACAATATTCATATTTATTGAGTACCTGTAGAAGCCAACCCAATGCCGGAAGCTTCAAAGGTATAGAGATTTAATCCTTCAGATGAAATAACTCTACCGAAGTTGTTGCCTCTCCCGAAAAATGGAAAGGAAATGGGGGAGTTTAGAGACCTAACTGCCTAAGATCACACATCGAGTCAGTGGGAATGTTGGGCAGGCACAGGGTGGTGAGCGTAATCAAAGGCAAAGGGGAAAAGAGACCACAGAGGTCCACGCTCCTGCTTTCTGTTGCCTGCAAGTTCCTCCTGTCTCTGATCTCACTGCTTCAGCCACATCAAAGAATTTTAGAACTGAAAGTGTCCTTAGCGGAAAACGCCAACCCTCTCCTTTGACTTGCAAAGAGCCTGGCAATGCCAGGGTTTGCACGGCAGTGAGATGCAGACCTCAAAGTCAGATTCCTGTGCTCCTGGCAGGTCCAGACCCTGGGCACAGAGCAGGCAAACAGGCAGAGCAGAGCCTGGCATTCCAGTGTGTGCCTGCAGTATAACCACTACCGCTGTATTCAGAAGGCAAAGCAGAGCAAGTCCAGACCCACCCCAGGCTGCATGAGACGCTGTCCCAAAACAAGCGAAAAAGATAAAAATAAAACATGAGAAGAAGTAAAGCTGTAAGAGAGTTGGCTCTGAGCACTTGTAGGGGCTCAGTTTCCTTCAGCTTCTACACCACTGATGGTCTGAGACAAGAGTGTCTGCCAACCTCAGACACTAACAAATCCCAATGCTATCTGTCTCTGAAGAAGGCACGATACAGTCAGGGCACACCACTTCCCATGTGGCTCCTCTGCTCTACCCTAAGCCACCTGGGAAAGGAACTCACTGAAGAAGAAGTTGGACGTAGAGATGTGCAACTCTTCCTGAGAGCATCTCAGACCTTGGAGAGAAGACCCAAAGAGGGACACATCCTTGGCAGCTGCCGGCATTTGCCTGAAGGCAGCAAACAAAGTGCCAAGAAGCAAGACTCATAACTTAACTGTGTTACCTCGGAGACTCATCAACAGTTGGTGCTTGATTTCTTTGGTTTCCAAATTCAAAAAAGACTCAGAGAAATAGGCCCCAGGCTGGCTGTAATGACCCAGCACAGATTCAGTCTTCACTCACTGATATTTCTAGTCACTGAAAAGAAAATCAACAAATTAGCTTCTACCACAGTACAAGGGGAACCTTGTACTTCCCTCCAATTAGCTTTGGAGGGAAGCTAAATACACTAGGTAATACTACATGGGCTGCGATGTTTCAACCCACAGGCTAATTGCCAACAAATCTATTCCCAGGCTAAATAACGTTGTCATATGAGAATCTATTCTAAATGGCCATCAGTTCATATGCACATGGACTTGCAAACACACACACACACACACACACACACACACACATGTCTTGAGAAAAGGTTGAGCTTGCCACATCAAAAAAAATCAGAGTCTTATTTTGATGCTTTTTATTAGTGGTTCTCAACCTTCCTGATGCTGTGACCCTTTAATATAGTTCCTCATTGTGTGCTGACTGTCAACCATAAAATTATTCTTTTTGCTACTTCATAACTGTAATTTTGATACTGTTATGAATTGTAATGTGAGTATCTGATATGCAGAATAACTGATACGCAACCTCTGTGAAAGAGTCATCAACTCCCAAAGGGATCATGACCCACCGGTTGAGAACCACTGTATTGTAATAAAATGAAATATAAAAATAAGACCCTAGCATTCCCATTAAAGAATAATGACCAATTTTAGAGAATACCATATCTCAAACTTTAAAACTGACTCCATTGTGGGTCATTCTCTACCAGAGCTTAGTTGACCAGTCTCTAGGAAGTTTTTAAAGCTCCTACCAGATGATTGAAGATGGTTTGATGAACTTGCCAGTCCCTTCCACTAACACAAACTACAAACAGAATTTCATTAAAGCTAAGGACAACTCCATCTCTTTTACTAGAAAGAAAATCAAGACCATGTCAAGCAAAAAATGAACACACAAGTCAAATATCCTAGTCTCAAACCTAGAGTACTCTTACATCATGTAGCAATTACTTGGTGAGTTACACTGTATGGAAAAGGTCCAAACCAGGACTGGCGCTTGCTTCAGTATGAGATATTTTCAACCATAAAGAATGGGTAATTCAATAGCAATGATGCCACCCACTCCTCCTGATGAATACTGATGTGTTATTTGCTGAAAGTAACTGAGGAGGAGGAGGCTAGAGAGCCCTGATCAGGGCGCATATCACCATCTAAGTCCAGAGTCACACATTCCATCTCGTTATAGAGCAGTTCCTTTGTTTGGCCCTGAAGGATCTTGTCTTGTTATCTGGTGACTCCAAAGTAGTTAGATCCAAATTCCATGGTAGATGACGAGGTGACAGAGGGTGGGGCTCAACATGAAACTTTATAATTCCTCAAAGACCACAAAACAATAATGGTCTCTTTTATTTTGCAAAAGGAAAAATAACCATGCAACTGACATCTTGAAAATAAAAGTGTCAATTTTCATACCGTAGTCAATTTATAAGTCCACGATGTTTACATTAAGATATGAAGTACACCCCTCTACCCCGCCACCATTTTTATCAATGTTTTAAAGATGTATTTATTTTTATTTTTTATGGATATGAATTTGGCCTGAATATACGTCTGGTGCCGATGGAGGCCAGAAGAGAGTGCTGAACCCCTGATACTGCGGTGGTAAGTGGTTTTAAGCTACCACCTGGGTGCTAGGAACACTAAGGTGAAAAATAAGCCCTCAACAAAATATTCACTGGTAGATAGACTACAGAAACTGTTAATTCAAAACAAATAGTTATCAAAATATATAGAAACTTGGAAAACCGTTGGTGCTAGAACATTCTTTTGGGGCTGAGCCTTCCAGAGCTGACTCTAAAAGTCACTTGGCCCCAAACACAAATATGGGCTAGGCAGAAAATTCTACTCATAGAATACTGACAATTGGCTTAATGACTTTTCCAATTGTGTACCAGCAACACATTCACCAAAGCCCATCTGATCAATAACTCGGGTAGCTGAGCTGCTCACACTACAGCACATTGGCAAGGAACTCCAGCAGACAGGCCAGCAAGCACAGCCTGGACCAGAGGTTTTCTTTGAACATGTTCTGTGATAACTTCTCTGTCCCTGTCAAGAAGCATCCAAAAAAGTAGATTATTGGCTCTCACTGAGTATTTGGTGAATATCAAAAAGGCAAACAGATGTAAGGCTCCTGAATGACCTTCCTTTGAAACTACCAGAGATGGATGAACTCTGTTCCCAAGGACCATGGGGAAGTGTCTGTGAGCAGGATTCCAAGAGTAGCTAAATTAGATGTGTCTGAATGCTGTCCTCAATATTCTGGAGACTAAAGACTGCTTCATTCTCTCTCAAATCTCTTTTACTATTGACTCGGCAGAAATCAGCACCTCACATACCCAGACACCTTACATTCTGAATAGCAGACGTGGCTGATCTAAAACACAGCCACACTAATACATGTGAAGGCTTGAACCACTTGCTTTACAACCATCTAAGGATGGGCCTTCCTAACAGAAAATACTCCTAAGAAAATGGCAGAATCTAATGGAGTGACCTGATCCCACACTCTTTCGCCTATCTACTCTAATGCCAAGCAGTTCACATATTGAAAACTCACTAACGTATCTCTGAACTTTTTTCTTCTCCACAAATAAAAAGCTACCCAGAAGATTCTAAGTTGGTATCACTAGTGTCCATCCAAACCCCATCCAAAGTCATTGTACATTATGCATATGGTTGTAAAACTCCCATCCAGAGAGCATCTAAAAGCACTATTCTGGAGAGTCATCTGCCTCTGCCTTGATGCCTTGAGCTCACTGGATTGACAACATGCACCATCCTCAGCTTCATAGTCAGAACCTGCCATGCCACCCAGCACACAATAGATACTCAAAAATGCAAATATCAACTTTTATCCTAATTTGTATTGCTTCATTCCTTCTCATCTTATTTAGTTAAATCCCAACATGTGAAAGTTACATTCATTTGGTTCTGGTCAAAGAAGAGATGGAGCAATGCAGGCTGTGAGTCAAGTCATAACTATAGGGAAAATAATAGGTAGAACCCAGTGGGTCTATTTGGTACACCATATTATGGTATGGTATGGTATGGTATGGTATGGTATGGTATGGTATGGTATGGTATGGTATGGTATGGTATGGTATGGTATAGAATGGTATAGCATAGTGTAGTATAGTGGATATCTGTAGGGGCATTTCAATTGCATTTTAACAAATAAAGACTGCCTGAAGATCTGAGACTAAAACAGTATCACTGGTCAGCCTTTCAGACCAGATTATGGTAACATGCACCTTTAATCTCAGTAGCTATAATGACATACACTTTTAATCCCAATAGCCACACTAGTTGCCATAGAAACTGGGTGGTGCATGCCTTTAAAGACAGTGGTGCATGCCTTTAATCCAAGCCCTAGAGAGGATTATAAAATGGGAGGAAACAGCTCTCAAAAGACAGCCTCATTCTGAGATTCCAGGAGGCAGCATTGCCATTTTAGACTAAGGTCAAGGTAAAAGCCAGTAGTTGGCTGTTATGTTTTTTATACTTTTGGGTTGAACCCCTTACGATCTTGAGTTTTAATTACTTGTGCTTCAGATATCCATAGTTACAATTATTATTTTAGGTTATCAAATAAACTAAAAGGTGCTCAGCATTCTTACAAAACATGATTGCTTTTCTTATGGCTTTTGACAATTTTCATATACGTGGAAATATATATTTATATACATACATATGTATGTGTGATATATATGTGTGGATATATATAGATATAGATATAGATATATTTGACTGTTTTCTGCTCCTTGAAACTATGTCTCTCAACAGCTCTCATAGAGAGGAGGAATGAGAATGGCAGCAATTGAGAGCAGCTTTGCTGAGAAAGAATTATAGGATAAAGATTTGGGCAGTGGAGACCAATATCACAACACCAAACAGCTTGAAAACTGAAAACTCATTAGAGAATCTCCGGGCATCTTTGTTCTGCACAGTCTTGAGTAGAGAAAGGTAGCAAAGCACAAGGAGACATCACACCAAGATTCTGGCAAGTGTACAAGTTCCTAATGCCTCAGAGGACAATGACAGTGATTAGAAATGAAGAGAGGACTCAATCACAGACTCACAGCCAAGGCAGAGTTCTTTAGAGGCTAGAAATAAGGTAAGATAAAGGCATGGACTCCTGAAGCAGGCTAAGGATGTAGCTCAGTGAAAAGAGCTCTTACCTAGCACATATGAAGACTTAGGTCCCACTCCCAGCACTGCACAAAGTGCGCAAGGTAGCCAATCTTAGCACTCCAGAGGTAGAGGCAGGAAGATCAGAAGTTCAAGGTCATCCTTGCCTACACATTATGTTCACAGCCGGCCTAGACTATAAGAAGCCCTATATCGATTTAAAAACAAAATCTTGGAGAGACCTTTGCGGGACCGGGTCCAAGCCAGAAACCTCCGCTGGAGCTGGCACAGACCAGGGACATTTACAGAAACAGACCCGAGCAGTGACCTGGACCAGAGTAGGCCTAAGACAGAGAACTCCACAGGAACAGATAACAAAATCAGAAACTAAAACGGGGAACTGAAAAAATAAAAAACCACACAATCATCTTATTAGATGCTGAAAAAGCCTTTGACAAGATACAAAATCCCTTCATGACAAAGGTCTTGGAGAGAACAGGGACACAAGGAACATACCTCACCATAATAAAGGCAACATACAGCAAGCCAACAGCCAATATCAAACTAAGTGGAGAGAAACTCACAGTGATCCCACTGAAATCAGGAACAAGACAAGGTTGTCCACTCTCTCTATATCTATTCAATATAGCTCGTGAGATCCTAGCTAGAGCAATAACACAACAAAAGGAGATCAAGGGAATATAAATCAGAAAAAAGAAGTCAAACTCTCATTGTTTGCTGATAATACGATAATTTAAATAAATGACCCCCCAAAATCTACCAAGGTACTTCTTAACTCATAAACACTTTCAGTAATGCAGCAGGATACAAGATTAACTCAAAAAAATTAGTATCCCTCCTTTACACAGATGAAAAAAGGGCTGAGCAAAAAAATCAGAGAAACATCACCCTTCACAATAGCCACAAACAACATATCTCAGAGTAACTCTAACCAAACAAGTAGAAGACCTGTATGATAAGACTTTAAACCTTTAAAGAAAGAAATTGAAGAAGACATGAGAAAATGGAAAGATCTCCCATGCTTTTGGGTTGGTAGATTTAACATAGTAAAAATGGCAATCTTACCAAAAGCAATCTACAGATTCAATACAATGCCCATCAAAATCCCAGCAAAATTCTTCACAGACCTTGAAAGAACAGTTCTCAGCTTCCTATGGAAAAGCAAAAAATCCAGGGTAGCCAAAACAATCTTGTACAATAAAGGAACTACTGGAGGCATCACAATCCCTGACTTCAAGCTCTACTACAGAGCTACAATCCTGAAAACAGCTTGGTATTGGCATAAAAACAGACAGGAGGACCAATGGAACCCAATCAAAGACCCAGATATTAATGCACACATTTACGAAAACCTGATTTTTGACAAAGAAGTAAAAAATAACAAATGGAAAAAAGAAAGCATATTCAACAAATGGTGCTGGCATAACTGGATATCAACATGTAGAAGAATGGAAGTAGATCCATATCTTTCACCATGCACAAAGCTCAAGTCCAAAAGGATAAACATAAAGCCAGCCACACTGAACTTTATAGAAGAGAAAGTGTGAAGTACACTTGAACTCATTGGCACAGGAGACCACATCCTAAATATAACCCCAGCAGCACAAACACTGAGAGAAACAGTTAATAAATGGGACCTCCTGAAATTGAAAAGCTTCTGTAAAGCAGAGGACATGGTCAACAAAACAAAACAACAGCTTGCAGAATGGGAAAAGATCTTCATCAACCCCACATCAGACAGAGACAGAGGACTGATCTACAAAATATACAAAGAACTCAAGAAATTGGTCATCAAAAGAACAATTAATCTAATAAATAAATGGAGTACAGACCTAAACAGAGAACTCTCAACAGAGAAATCTAAAATGGCTGAAAGACACTTAAGGAAATACTCAGCATCCTTAGTCATCAGAGAAATGAAAATCAAAACAACTCTGAGATTCCATATTACATCTGTAAGAATGGCCAAGATCAAAAACACTGATGACAACTTATGTTGGAGAGGATATGGGGGAAAGGAACACTCATGCATTGCTGGTGTGAGTGCAAATTGGTACAGCTCCTTTAGATATCAGTATGGCGATTTCTCAGAAAATTAGGAAGTAACCTTCTGCAAGACCCAGCAATACCAATACCACTTTTGGGTATCTACACAAGAATGCTCAACCATGCCACAAGAACATGTGTTCAACTATGTTCATAGCAGCATTGTTTGCCATAGGCAGAATCTGGAAACAACCCAAATGCCCCTCAAGCAAAGAAAATGTGGTACATTTACACAATGAAGTACTACACAGCAGAAAAAATTAACGACATTTTGAAATTTACAGAAAAATGGATGGAGCTAGAAAAAAAAAACATACTAAGTGAGGTAACCCAGACCCAGAAAGACAAATATCATATGTACTCACTCATAAATGGCTTTTAGACATAAAGCAAAGAAAACCAGACTACAATTCAGAATCCCAGAGAACCTAGACAACAATGAGGACCCTAAGAGAGACATACATGGATCTTATCTACATGGGAAGTAGAAAAAGACAAGATCTCCTGAGTAAATTGGCGGTACAGGAGAAGTGTCTGTATTCTGTCAATCGTGTTTTAAATAAATGCTGATAGGCCAGGCAGGAAGTATAGGCGGGTCAACCAAACAGGAAGTAGAGGCAGGGCGATGAGAACAGGAGAATTCCAGGAAAGAGGAAGCCCATTCCTCCCACTCCTGCCCAGGCCACCAAAGAAGCAGAATATGACCTGTCCGACTGAGAAAGGTACCAAGCCATATGGCTAACATAGTTAAGGGTAATGGGTAGTATATGTTAAAGGAGCTAATACAAAGCCTGAGCTAATGGGCCAATCAGTTTATGATCTTATGGAGACCTCTGTGCGATTTTCTCTGGGACTAAACAGCTGGGGGACCAGGTGGGACAAAAACCTCAACGAGCCCAGCCCCTTCATGTTAAAAATTGGGACCATGGGGATCATGAGAGAGGGTTGAATGAGAGGGGAGAGTAAGTGGGGAGCAGAGGAAAATGTATAGCTCAATAAAAATCAATTAAAAAACGAACTAGAAAAAAAAGAGAAAAAATAGAATAAAGTATTGAAGTGAAGGGAAGGGATACCCTGCTCTGCCCTTGCACACCTTCTTACTCTCACCTGCACTTGTAAACTTGTGGACTATTAACAGGGAGATCACCAAAGGAATCTTTAAAGAAAATGCATACATGGTTTGTCAATATGTGGAATGTTGCATGGATGCGATTGCTCGTGGTTTAAATACTGTAGCTAAGCACACCCATGGGAAGAATTTGACTTATATACCCTGGGCATCATGATGCCATGCTCCTAGGAGTATCCAAGAGGCAAAAGACTCCCTAACAGCCAACATCAAGCTGTATACGGAGTCTGTATGTGTCACGTGGAAGCCACTGTGACCAAAGCTAGGATGCGTAGAGTCCTCAGGAGATAGAGTCACAGGGAAAATTCCACATCCAGGTGGGGGAGCTGTTTATGAACCTGAGAAAGCATGCCACGTCATGTAATAAATCCAGGTCAGCGGAGGATGAGGGGCACAAACCCCGACTTCTCAGGCTTTTTCTCTGATTGCACTTTCACAACCATCTCTGTTTCAAAGCTGAAGCAGCTATGGTAAGAACATTAAGCTGGGCCCACAGGTTTTCGCACAAGGAACGCTAAATCCATGTTTAAATACTGCCAGCATTCCCACCCACCAGACCTGTGACCTCGGCCAACGTTTTTCTCTCAGCTTCTATTTCCCCATCCATATAATAAGAGGTACTGGGCAGATGTGGTGAAAGTGAAGTAAAAATATAAATGCAATATAACAATCATCCATCACTTAGTAATGGTCTAACGGTTCTGGGAGCCAGCCAGAACTTACTCAGGATAACATGAGTCACAGCCAAGAAATTAACTCTGGTCTGAGAAATGCTATTCTCTTTCTACAGCACAAGAGAATGAGACTTAAAGACTCCAAAGAGAAGGAAAGGGAAGTAACTTGGGTACCAAAAAAAAAAATGTATGTATAAACGCTTATGGCGTGCACTTGTAATTCTAGAACTAGGAAGTCTGAGGCAGGAGGCCACTGAGTTTGAGGCCAGCATAAGCTACATAATGAGAACCCTGTAAGTGAATGGAGGAGGAGATGGAGGAGGGTGAGGAGGAGGAAGGAGGAGGAAGAAAGAAAGGAAAAAGGAAGGAAGGTAGGAGGGAGGGAAAAAGGGAGGAAGGAAAGAAGGAAGGGAGGGAGGGAGGGAGGGAGGAAGGAAGGGGATGAGAGGGGCCACTACCATTACTACCAGGAGGAGAAGGAAGAAAAGGAGGGCATGGAGAAAGATGAGGAGTGAGAAGAAAAGAAGAAAGAGGAAGAAGAGGGGGAGAAAGAAGAGAAAGATGATGAGGAAGAGGAGGAGGAGGACGGCAATTATGAGGAAACTTTTATGTTACCTTTGAGTTAGGCTAAAACCAGAGCCTTCAGTTTGGGGCACTCATTCTCAGATGTTATATGCCTCATATTTAATGGCTCCTTGATACGTGGCTGCAAACTATCCCACGACATTAAGCAACCATAGGAAAGAGCCGCAAACGAAACTTCGGAGAGAAACCTGATGAACTCCCAATCTAGCCTCCTCTGCTAGAACTATTAGCACTCCGGCCGCTTGTTCTCCAAGCCCTTGTGTCTGAGCTAGGCCTCACAACGGGCACGGTGTGGTGACAGCGAGACCGGGCCTGTGGAAATGCTTGACATCTGTGGGTCTTTTGTGAAAGGGCACGCCCCGGAGTGTGCCTGCTCTCAGAGCCACTCCCAAGGTACCCAGCAATCCCCTTAATGGGCTCCACCTGCAACCAGAGCTATTCATAGCCGTGGCCTCTGTGTGTTTTGTTAAAACCTCTCCATCATATTTCTTTACTTTGCAAGGCTATTTCCTACAGGTGGCCCATTAAAGTCTGCCTCCTTCTCCTCCTGACCTTCATTCTTAGAAACCCATGGTAGACTATACAAACAAGTGTACGGGACGATAAAAATAGTTTGAAGCCATGATTTTCCCTCTCTGCTTTTCTGGTGTTTTTTTATAAGTGTGATTTTCAATAGCTTTGCCTTCCTGGAAACTGAGGTCTGACAGAAGGTGAAATCAGATGAAGGGCCAAAGCAGAAGAGGCCCAGGCGAGTGGCGGGGCAGCCATCTTGGTCTGCTTTTGGGTTGGGGAAGCAAGATAGGCTCCAGACAAAGTAAAAATGCAAGGAGAAGGAGGCAGAAAGGCCAGAGAAGGTGAAGTGACTAATTCAGAAACTAAACACACTTTTACCTGCGGAAAACAGTGATGCTAAAAAGCAACTCTAAAAACAGGGCTCTGTCAGTGATGAAGCAGAAGTAGCCAGGTGTGAGCAGCATCACGTAACATGGCAGTCTGTCTTCCTGCTCACACTTCCAGACGGATAGCAGCTGGCGTTTATTCTCTGTCTCTCTGCGACTCTCTATCTCTGTCTCTGTCTCTGTGTGTGTGTGGAGGGGGGGTATTGCACATGAGCTTCCAGGTGTACAGACTTGTGCGTGCGCATGCACACACACACACACACACACACACACACACACACACACACACACGCAGAACCCGAAGGGTTGCATCCATATCTTCCTCTGTCCTGTCGCCCTCCACCCACACAGGGTCTCCCATTCAACTGGAAATTCACCTTTCCAGAGAGGCTGACTGGCTGGAGGGCTTCCAGGGTCAGCTTGTCTGCACCCTACAGGGTGGGGATTTTATGTACACAGACCTGTGTCCAGCCTTGTCCGCAGGAGGTTAGGAATCCCAGCGCACATCTGCACGCTGACACAGAAGAACTTCTGCTCACTGAGAATCTGCCCAACCTCGGAGGTGGACTGCTTTTATCAACAGCCTTGCAGATACTGCTAATAGTTCTTGGAAAACAAAAAGAGAATAATGTTTTCTGTCATTTTATGATTGTGTTTATCTCAACAAAACTACATTTTTAAAAGATGTATATGCTTATATGAATAAAAATAAATAATTTTTTAAAAAGATATGAAATCTCCCTAACTGTGAAACCCTGAAGTCCCACCTCAGCTGAGACATTATTGGCAAGTGATGACTTCTTTGCAAGCAAGGGTCCGTTTTCTTCAGCCCCTAGTAGGTTGCCATGGTCGCTGGGGATGGCCCTCTATTCCTGCACATATGACCAGCACTCAGTGAACTCCGTGGGTTTAGAAGAGAGAACATGGGGTTCTCTTAAAAAGTGGTCAGGGGCCTTTGACAGGTGCAGGAAGGGAGGGGATTTGGATCAAACATGCTGATGTAGGAAAATTTCAGATTATAAATTTAAAAGGTAGAATAAAGATGTGAGATTTGGGGTCGTTGATTTCTATCTGTGTGTACTCAGAAAGCAGCGGGACATTGGACGGTGGGACCCTTGGACTGGCTGCTTTAAGTTCTATCTGTGCATAAGTTGGAGAGGGTGACTTTTATATCATAGAAAAAAAAAGCGTACTAAGTGGCAACCTCATGTAACAGCAGGATGTTTTATGCCATAATCATGTTAAATTGCTTTTTCATGTTTCCATTGTTTCTTTTTGAAGCAGAATGTCACTGTGTAACTCAGGCTAGCATAAAACTCTCTAGGTAGCCCAGACAATGCTTCTGCCTTAGCCTCTCCGATTCATGATCACATGGCTGCACCATGGCTGGTCAAGTTACTTCACTTCTAATTTGTTTTGTTTTTTTTTTTAAGTTTATTAAAATATAAAAGTTTCCATTTTCGCCCCCCCTCCCAACACCCTCCCACTCCCCCCACTCCCTCTCCTCTTCCCTCTCCATCCCTAAGAGCAGTCCGGGTTTCCTGCCCTGTGGGTAGTTCAAGTTCCTCCCCGCTCCCTCCAGGTCCAGGAAGGTGAGTATCCAAACAGACTGGATCCCCAAAAATCCAGAATATGCAGAGGAAACAAGTCCCAGAGTCATTGTCAATGGCTTTTTAGAAAGACTTCGGGTCAGCCACATTCAGGGAATCCCGCCTCCTCCAGAGAATCTGGTTGGATCAAGCGTTCCTTCAGTCTCAGTCAACTGGCCTTGGTGAACTCTCATTAGATCAGTCCCCTTGTATCAGTGGGTGATCGCTCCCCTTGCAGTTCTGATTTTCTTTTTCATGTTCTTCCTCCTTTTGCTCCTCCTTTGGACCTTGGGGGGCTCAGTCCGGTGCTCCAATGTGGGTCTCCGTCTGCATCGCCATCCATCGCCGGATGAAGGTTCCCTCTGATCTTGCCCTCCCTGCTCACGTTCTTCTTCCTTCTGCTTCTCGCTTGGACCTAGGGAGTTAAGTCCAGTGTTCCAACGTGGGTCCCCGTCTCTATCTTCATCCATTGCCAGATGAAGGATCATATTCCTCTTTTTGGGTCTGGGTTACCTCACTCAGTAAAGCGTTTTCTATTTCCATCCATTTGCATGCAAAATTCAAGATGTCATTGTTCTTTACCGCTGAGTAAAACTCTAATGTATATATGTTCCACACCTTCTTTAACCATTCTTCTAAAAATGGGGTACTGATCTGAACAGAGAATTCACAACAGATGAACTTCGAATGGCCAGAAGACACTTAAGGTCATGCTCAACCTCCTTCACCTCTAATTTGGTTCTGAGAGTGGTTTCCAGAGCAAAGCTGCTCCCTGGTTTTGGTAGAAGTGCTGTCAGGACAACTTTGGCCCCGACCATTCGCATTTTCTACAAACCTGCCAACATGCATCGAAAGCTAAACTTCTGCGTTGGCATAGCATGGGGTGTGCATGTTGAACTGTGAAGCAGTGGAACACATTCTACACGAAACAGCAGGCAGTTCTTATCTGGGTGCTCATTCTCAAAGACAAATACAACTTAAAACAAACAAACAAACAAAAAAAACCAAAAACAGAGTTTCTTGGTGTAACAAGCCTGGCTGTCCTGGAACTTGCTTTGTAGACCAGTCTGCCTCAAACTCCAAGAGATCCATCCGCCTCTGCCTCCTGAGTGCTGGGATTAAAGGCAAGCACCACCACTGCCCGGCTCAAATGCAAAATTTTAAAGCATATAATAGGTTCCTCCTCTATTTACTTGTGTTAGCAGGATGTTAAGAATCATGTTTTTTTCCAGAAGAAAGAGACTTAGACAAAAGGTTTTGTTTATGCAAAATAAGATAGGAATTTACTAAGTCCTAGACACTAGTGCCTTTTTCATTTGGTCCTTATTGTGGTCCTGAGTTAGATAATGTCCCATTTTATAAGCAATAAGATGTGACTTTAGGGAAGGTGGGTACTTTAGCCAGCCTCACACCAACAGCAGACAGGAGCCATGTTCAGGCGAGTCTCTCTACACAGTCTAAGTATATAACCCTTCACATGTGCACATGCCTGTGCAGAACATTCACATTAGGCATTGCTTCAAGGACATGGTTGTAGAAACCGAGATCGTTCTTAATGCTGAGATTGTAGAACTAACTCCACCCTGTTCCCTGGAGCTCCTGGTCACAGTGCTGCCGTACTTAGCTAGTTCTGCCCTTCCTGTGTCAATAGCACCTCGGAATCTAGTGCTGTTCATTCACACCCACCCTTGTACATCCACGCCGTCACATCCCAATAGCTCTGTCATATTGTGTACAGCCCTAGAGAGAGTCCTCCATCTTCTCCAGCCCTGCTGTTGACTTTCCTGCCTCTCACATAGACCACTGCGGTTGGGTGGATGCAGGAGAGGAAGACTTCAGAGCAGAAAATTGCTACAAGCTTTGCACCCTGGGAAGAAGTGGAATGAGAGAGCGAATGCCCACACTGCATTCCTGCCTCTTGCCTCCGCTTCTTCACCTTCACTCCCTCTGTGCATTTGACACCACTCACGTCAGCAGACATGATATTTCAGGGGTGTCAGCCTATGATTTCTGCACTGGAAAGACACACCACACCATCATTTTGGGGTGTGCTGAGGACTGGCAGCATCCCACACATTCATACCTCTAAATCAACCGAATGTAACTAAGTAGCAGGGTCAGGTCAGGACATGGAAGCACATTCCCAGAATAGGCGGCATGTCTTTCCAATCACTGGATTTTCCCTCCATGTTCTTTCCCTGTATATCCCTGCTGTGAGCTCTCCTAACGACCTCATACTAAGCTATCTCAGAGGGGACTCAGCTAGGAAGCTGTGTCCCATCACCACCAAGGAGGCTTCTTGTCTTAAAATCCCCAGACCACAGAAGATGTTGGCCCTCTTAGAGCGCTTTTCATTATTGACTTTCTGCTAAGGATGGTGTTTACAACAAAATGCCCTGGAAAGAGAGCTCTGACACGAATCTCGTAAATATTCCCCCAGATATCAGGCAGAATTCTTGCCCACAATAGGTACCAATAACTGCTTTCTGCAGTGGTTGAGTTCAGGATTTAATTGAGAGAAGAAAGTGTTGGCCACCATGTTGCATGATCACTTCCTCATCAGACTCCACGTTCTTCACGTCAGTACTAGAACAATGCCCTTGAGTGGAAGATGATGCCACCTGCCTTTCCTCTTGAGAAGTCATGCACACTTGTCCTGCTTTCCATGGCCTCCCAAAAGCAGGTTCTTATCTTCCCACTCTCCCACTACCTGCTTTCCTGGGTCCTCCCTTGGTGACTGCATTGGTGTCATGCAGGACCCATGAGATCCTATATGCTAATATGGAGAGGACCAGGGTCAGATCACACGGATGTCAGAATGAGGGGCGGTGACTCCATTCTTGCCTGGAGCTAGCAGGTCTAACTTGTGTTTGTCGAATAACACAACAAGGGAGAGTAAGCTTCGCCAGCGCCTGTGTTAGTGGGTACTAGTATGGAGTCACATAACCACCCCACAATGGGGAATGAGAAATGCCTTGTTCAATGAACTCTCTAACAGGGATAAGGCACATCAGTCTAGAAAGACATACATGCGCGTGTACACACACACACACACACAGAGAGAGAGAGAGAGAGAGAGAGAAAGAGGGAGGGAGGGAAGGGAGGAGGGCAGAGGGAGGGAGGGAGGGAGGGAAAGAGGGAGGAGAGAGAGAAAGGAGGCGAGTTTTCTACTAAGTTGTACCTTTACCTGCATTGTTCTTTCTTTGAACGAAGAGCATGATATTTTTGCTGTGTCCCGAGACTTATAAATCATGTCATAAATCTTGGAAGGCATATAACACTGTGCTAAGTTATATACAAAGTGCTTGTTAATAGGAGTTTGAGAAAACGATTGCTAACAAATGCTCACACCCGATGAAGAATTCCTAAAATCTCTGCCTATCTCTAATTTCATCTGAGTCTCTGCGGTAGACAGAGTGTCAGTGTTACGACCATCTCAAAGATGAGGACCCTGCGGTCTTGGGAAGTCTGGCGGCCTCCATCCCTGTCGTGGTAAAATGCGGCTTTCTGAACCACAGTCTGCTTTTGTCTGTGTGTCTGCTCATGAGTGACTTATGGAGCAGTTGAGTGGCCCTTTCCCACTTTTCTGGAGGGCAAAGTCACCATCAGCACCAATTGTCAAAACTGCCAGGTGCCGGGTCCTGTGTACATTGGTGTTGCCGCTATGTGGAGAAGTTCCACCCTTACCCTGTGTTTGTATTCTCTTCCAAACGTTACAGAACCACAGAACCAAAGCTGATGACTCCTAAGAAGAAGTCATCCAGCTCTGAAAACCCAGCCTGAAGTGTGGACCACAGAACCACAAGAGCACAACCTTGTCTTTGCAAGGGTTGATTCAGATCTGTTAGCCCCATTCTTACTTCCAAGTTCCTTGCGGAGCAGCTTGAGCAGCCGTCAGATTTGTACTCTCATGGGCTGTGGATTTACAGAGCACTGGCCCATCCCACCTCCAGGCAGGACACCTCTCCTGCAGCTGTCCAAACCACCCACTCATCCCCACCGAGCACTGAGCCATTCACTGAGGGAAACTCCTTGGAAATATCACCAGGTTTTGCCCAAGAGGTTTTTGCCCAGTTGCCCAAGCCCTGAGAGTAAAAATGCCAAGTATAACGTGGAGTGAAAAACAGAGGTCAAACTAGTCCAGAAGGGTGGAGCAGGAACTGCAGCCAGAGATGAGGGGTCAGGGCATGCTGGCAGGCTACAGGCTTGAACTTTCCCTGCTGAGCCCCCGCCCTTGAACACAGTGATGGAGGTCACCCTCCCTGCAAGTCAAGCAGTAAAACGGGGGTGTTCTTGAGGCTGAGCTAATTCCAGAAGCTGGAGATCTTAAATAACTCCCAAAATTGTTTTCTTTATGACTTTCACTTCACTTGTGTGTTTATTATAGAAGATGAGGTGGAGTCAGTGGCTAGGACATCACCTAAGCAGTCATTGCCGTCGGTTCCTAAATTGTAAACCATACAGATAAACTGCATGTGCCAAATGAAAGTCAATTGTCACTAAATGAAGCTTCCTTACATTTTGTATAAAGATTCTCCCCCCTCCCACTCCCCTCCCTGCCCCCTTCCCGTGTGTGTAACAGGGTCTTTCAATAAATCTGGAGCTCACTGATTTAGGGATGACACCTGGCCCAGAGCCATAGGCCTAGGAACCCTTGTGTCCTTGCCTCACTGGCACTAGAATTATAAGCATGAACCCAGGTGCTCAGTGACTAAGCTCTCAGGGCCTTGTGCTATCACGGCAAGCAATCTGCCCACTGGGCCATCTCCCAGACTCTGCAATGTTACTTCTAAGGCATCTCTGAATCACACTTGTTATTACACCCATTTTAAAGGTGAAGAAATTAAGCTTGGGGCAGTAACATGACAAAATCCACGCCGTAAATTTCCCAGCCAGTAACTGGAAATCAAGGGTAGTATATCTCCACTAAGCAAGTCCAACTGACTCTCTGTCCACTCAGCCTCTTACTGTTTCACACCACTGCGAAGGACAATCATGTCTGTCACTCCTGGGGTTATAAATATCCACTCAGCTTGCTCTGTAGACTGATATCAACCCTCTTCATTACCCAGTGGCTCTAGACACTGCCATCAGGAGTCCCAGAGATGCCTCTCTGTGGATAAGCGCATTGCAGAATCCGGCTTTCCATTGCTGTGGGAGGGCCAAGGTGGATGTTGCCAGTTTTCTATTAGCTAAGTTGTTGTCTTTTATTTCCCCTCATCACTTCTAGCCAGGTTCTTTGCTTGTGTTAGCATTTCTTCCATTGATAGACAAACACCGAGAGAGGCTGGAGAGAGGCTCAGAGGTTGAGGTCATGTCCTGCTGCTCTTGCAGAGAATCTGAGTTTAATTTCAGTGCTTCACATATGGCAGGACACAGCGGACATCTCTCTCTCACACACACGCACACATACACACACACACACACACACACACACACATATGCATCACTGCATGGTGTTGGTGGGAACTAGGTGGTGGAAACCACATCATTCTGAGGAGCATCCGGGAATGACAGCATGTGCTATCATAGACGCTGATCTCCAGCTTCA